>NC_045765.1:100307684-100612934 GCF_008692025.1 Phocoena sinus | reverse complement strand
GTGGAATATAGCACTAATTACCATATTTTTAAATGATAAATCCTTTTGTAAGGTTAATCTTTTTTTTGCTAGTTGAGCTCTGTCAAAAGGGAGCACTGCTTAACTCCCTATCTCTGCTGTATCAATTTTCCCATTATTGTGGCCAATGCCATCTTTTCCCTAACGTTCAGCTGCCTTTCATCACTCTTCATTTTAATTAAGGAAACAGCGGATACACCCTGTGATTTCCCCCCAATACATTTTCTATTGGCTTCTTCTCTTCTTTACTATAAATATTTTAGCCTAAGCCCGAATCATATTCATTGGATCATCTTCCAGTAACTTCTTTCTTGGATTCCCTCTAATTCACCAGCAGGTTCCCGCCCCCCACCACCCCATTCTGCAGCACTCTTGTTAAAATCTTACAATGATGTTCTCTTACTATATATCAAACTTTCCCTCAGTTATATTAAATCACTTCATCCTAGTCTGTGTCACTCATTTCTGAAACAGCTATTAAACTTCCTCCGTTGTCCGCCTTATTTCCTCCTTGAAATCTCCACATCACTGTCATGCCTGAAATACTTTCTCCTTCTCACTTCATTGGAAATATGATCTATTTTTAATCATTCAGATGGCACTTCAAATTTCTCTTTTTCTAAGAAAATTTTCTAGGCTCATTAAAAGAAAACTAATGTCTTTCTCTAATAGAGCTGCTGGACCACACTCTTCTCTTGGATCTTCACCTTGATATTTTCAGTCTTGCCCCTAATTTTAAAGTCTTGGTTACTTTCCATTATCATCCTTCTAAAGCACATTCTATAATTTATTTCTCAGTGGTCTTATTTCTCTACAGAACACATATTAACAATTTTATTTGCATTAAAGAATGAAATCAGATATTTTCTGATTTAACAATAAATAATGTTGCCATACATGAACAAGTCACAAAAAAAAAACCCAAACCCAGCTTTCTTACCTCATCAAGAAATGCATTTCAATAAAATATTTATTAAACATTTAAATTAAAATTTATAATGTTTGTTTTGATCAATTGTGAATAATGGCAATAATTATTCAGGAAAAATAATACATAGAACCTCATGGTCATCAGAGACTTTAAAATTAAATAATATATATATAAATTTATCAATATATGTGTGTGTTTCTATTGGAAAGAACTATGACAGGTAATCAATAAAAGGTTTTCAAGATAAAAATATTTTATACTATGAAAGATTTTTGGGGGGATGAAAATATTAATCAAGGAGAAAAAAAATTTAAATATATAAAAAAATTTTAAATATAAAATTCCATGCTACTAAAAAAAGAGCTCATATATATATTTTAAATGAATGATTTTAGGTAGCAAATCCTGGTGGTATTTAGGATTCCATGCATATATTTAAAGAATATTCTAATAGTCTTATTTTTAAATATCAATATTGACAACATTCTGGAAATTAAATCCTTTATAACTACTTTAAGTCAGGATGTATTTAAGATGTTCACTTTAAAAGGTGCAAGGAGGTACACAGTATATACATTTCAAAATTCTTTTGGAAGCATGAGAATAAAAAGTTTGAAAATGAAAGATATCAACAGTTTCCATATCAATGTGTTTACATGAAAACAGATTCCATGCTATGGATACAAAATGGACATGACACAGACATTAAATGGATTTAAACAGAGTTTAATACCTAGTAAAATAAAAAATATACCTTTCATCTATAAATCCCACTTTTGAGAATCTATTTCACAGAAATAAGGTACCAGTTGTGATGATATTCACTGCACAATGCAAAACATGGAGAAAATCCTATCAATGAGTAAGAGAACAACTTAATAATTATGGTACATCCACACTATGCAACATCATATAGCTACATAAAATAATGAGTTAGATCTATAAGGCTATGAGGGATATCCACGGTATACTAAGAAATGAAAAAGTCAAAGGCAACTTGCAGAGTAATAGGTATAATATAAACCAATTTTTAAACACAAAAATCACTATACACATATATATCTCCCCCCAAAAAACATATGGAAAGAAATACACCAACGTGTGCTATCTCAGGAAACTGGGGCAGGAAAAAACCTTTCCTTATATATTTCTACATTCCCTTACAACTTGAATAAGGAGAAAAATAAACACATTTGAGTGTTTTTCAATCTGAAAATAGAATCATGATTTAGAAATAAACAGAAATTCAAGTATTCACTTAAAAATTTAAAAAGTTAACATCCACCAACATGATACTGATTTCTGTGAAAAGACAAAAAAGTGGGTGGGGGGGGAATGCAAGATAAAAGGGCACAGAATTTATTTCAGTTTTGTGCTATGAACAAATAATTTATTTGGGGCTGCATTATGCAAAATCAAATTAAAACTTACCGTACAACAGTATTGAAGGGCTATTGCATTTAAAGTGTCTCCTTCCTGTATATCTTTTGTTAATACTATAATGTCATCAAGTCTATCTTTTGATGTACTTCTTCGGATTTTTTCTTTTCCTCTGGATCGAAGCTCATACACTTCAGCATCCTCCTCCAACATATCATTGTCTGTACAATTTCCAAATGCATGTACTTGACCACTTGAATGAACTCCTGGAAGAGGAAAACTACGATTCTGATGCCTCCCTGCCATAATGTCAAAATCTGGTAGGGAAAGAAGGCAGAGAAAACTTTGGAATGTAGCTGATCCATTTGACTAATTTACATGAATCTTATATTCAGGACACTTTATCTTTTGTTTTTTAAAGAATGGTTTTAGGTTCAAGTTTTATTGTTGTTGAAGTACAATGAACGTATTTGGCAATGGAGACAATGGGATGGGAGGAAGAAGTAATCCATTCTTATAGACCATATATCACAAAACATGGTGATGATTACATTTTAACAAGGGCAAATTGCTATATTTTTTTAGGTCAAAAAATTAAGTTTCCCCATTCTGAGTATGTGAAGAAAATTACAGAAATAATTTTGTATTATGTCTTAAAAACGTGTGATCATATATACAATTTACAGATCTGATAGAATCAAAGTATATGTTTTATATGTACACACACAACACTTTTATGAACCCCAAACTTTGAGTTGTTCTGCATTTTAAGTTCCATGGGATTGAACTGTCTTTTGAACTCCCTAACTACTTCCCTGGATCATGCTGATTTCAGTATTTTTATTTAGTATAGTATGTGCCTTCTATACAGGTCATAATTTTGCTCTCAACCAGGGATTTTTCTTCCCTGGCAGCTTTTCACCAAACTTACCAAAGTCCTCATGAAACTCAATTTATGGTCTATAAAGATTGTGAACAGATTATAAGTTCTACATTTATTTCTACTTCAGAAAAGACATCTTAAGACTGACTGAGATGAGAGCTGACCTAAGTGTACTCACTCTCAACTCACCTTCATCAAGTTAATCTATCCTCATTAAAAAAGAACAATAAGGGGCTTCCCTGGTGGCGCAGTAATTGAGAGTCCGCTTGCCGATGCAGGGAACGCGGGTTCGTGCCCCGGTCCGGGAAGATCCCACATGCCGCGGAGTGGCGGGGCCCGAGAACCATGGCCGCTGAGCCTGCGCGTCCGGAGCCTGTGCTCCGCGATGGGAGAGGCCACAACAGTGAGAGGCCCGCGTACCGCAAAAAAAAAAAAAAAAAAAGAACAATAAGCGGGAGAAGTTCTCTGATGGGAAGGGCACTGGGTGCTACATGTTCCGAATGGATGACTTTGATGTGGGGATGCCACGATGCATGGCAATGCTGCCCGTGTCATCAACCACTCCTGTGAGCCCGACTGCTTCTCTCAAGTCACCCACGTGGAGGGC
The DNA here is from genome assembly GCF_008692025.1 of Phocoena sinus. Classification (NCBI taxonomy): domain Eukaryota; kingdom Metazoa; phylum Chordata; class Mammalia; order Artiodactyla; family Phocoenidae; genus Phocoena; species Phocoena sinus. Next base: position 100,609,115 of record NC_045765.1, on the reverse strand, counting down.
CAGAAGCCCATCACCATCTTCACCTACCCTGCACTGCACCCTGCATGGTGAGGAGCTCACCTATGACTACAGGTGCACCACTGACGATGCCAGCAACAAGCTGCCCTGCAACCATGGCGCCAAGTGCTGCTGAAGCTGTGGCTACTTGTCACAGCCCCTGCTGCCAGCCTGCCCCTAGCCTGGGGACTCCCTCACCCCTCCCAAAGCATCTCACCCCACCCTCATATTCAGGGTGGATGTGGGCATGCAGGTGGTAAGGGCCCTGCCTCCACCCTTCCAGCCCGCCCACGCAGCAATCACCCCCTTCCTGCCCTGGGGGCCCAGAACAGATACTGTACAAAGGTTTCTAAATCCCTTCTTATCTATATTAAGAGGGTAGGATCCCAGGTGGAAACCAGATCCCCGCCCCCATAAAGTCTGTCAATGTTAAAAACAAAAAACAATACAAGAACATTAAAAACTATTACCACATTCACAGTTTTAGCTTCATATTAATTGTTCACATAAGAAAGGATAGTAGATTATCCTCAATTATTGTGAAAGATGGAGAGTAGAGAGGTCGTAAGAGGAATTTGGGGAGATAAAATACTTAAGGCTTAATGATGTGGCTCAGATATGAAGAGAAGAGGTTAGTTAAGGATCACACCAAGACTTCTGATTTGCATCCCTGAGTAAATGGTGGTGCCATTCTCTAAGATCTGGAACACTGGAAAAAGAGCTTGGTGGGGGCGGGGGGGGGGGGGCTTGGTGACGCTGAGTGTAAATTCCTTTAAGACAACCAAAAAGAATGTCAAGTAGTCAAGTGGTCTATGTAGTCAAATTCAGAAAGGTCTGGGTGATATAATTTCATGACTCATCTGCACATAGGTGGAAACTGAAGCTGTGTAGATGAGATTACAGAGAGAGAGAGAGAGAGACAGAGACAGAGAGAGACAGAGAGAGGGAGAGAGGGAGAGAGGGAGGGAGGAAGAGAGAGAGCACGCGCGCAGAATAAGAGGGTCCAAGACTGACCCTTGAAGAGCTGCTACATTTAGTACCTAGACGAAGGAAAATCAGACTGCAAAGACGAAAAGAAGTGTTCAGAGGAGGAGGAAACCAAGAAAATGTTGTGCCATAGAAGCCAAGACTAAATGATGTATCAAAGGCAGTTGTGAATACTGTGGACAAGTACCAGGTGAAAAAGAAAAAAATCGAAAAAGACCAACTCCCAAAGTCTGAATTTGTAATATACATGACAATAGAGTACATACTCTATATGTCGGGACATACTTTAAAATTTGGGGAACTATTTCATATCATTGAATAGAACCCTTGAAAACCAGTTTCTGACTCTGCTCTGTGGCAACACTGTAATGCTTCAAAATCTCAAAGGTTTCTATTCAGATAACATAACTAACTAATAGCTATATATTAAGTCGATAATTTCACCTGTTCTCCCAAGAGCTACATTATTTATTGAACTGGAATTCCTAACTCAACAGCCACCAAACTAAAGAAAGCTACCACATTTTACATCTTAAAAGCAGTTTTAAAGTCACACCTGTTCCTTCAAGGAATTCTAACAAGTGACAACTCTAACAAGCTTAAAGATTAAACTTGTTTTAATACCATAATAAATTAAGGATGCTTTATTTTTATTCTGTTCTCAAAAAAGTTGAAAGAGTAGAGTATCTCACCTTCATCTAAAACAGATAATAATTTCCACTTATTTTACAGTCTTTCCTGTCTTTAATGTAGGGAATGTCTGTGAATCCTGTGGATTCCTAGGCAAAATTTTATACATATTTACATTTTTCTGGGGATAATATTTATTGTTTTCATATTCTCAAAAAGTTTAAAAAGTTATGAACCACTTAATATACAGCGATTTACCCATGGCTATACTGACTCAGTTATGCTGCCCTTTAGGCGTTTTTCCCCTGATAATTTGGTCTTAGAACCCCAAACTGGCTTAGTACAGCTGAAATTCACTGAGCAATGCCCCAAAGCCATTTTAGACACTTATATCAACGTCTCTCCATGATATGTTGCTAAATAATATTTAAAGACTAGAACGTCATCTGTTTCACGATCTTTTCACTCCGCTTGGAATGAAACGCAGGCAGTAGAATACCACAAACTGTGTAGTCTGTTTTTGAATAATCAAGAATTGGTTGTGCCCCTAACTGACGCGAAAAGGTAGACTCTGGCCCAGGCATATAATTATCTGAGCCAAGTATATAGAGATTAGAAAGTACCCAGCATTCAAGTCATCTGGTTCAATTCTCTTCACCTGTCATAATTCTCTTAAGGCAGGGGGAAAAAAAGCACAAATACCCCCTTCAGAAAACTAAAACAAGCCTGCATGCTACATAGATGACAAGAGTAACACAATGGATACCGTGTTGAAGCACTCATCAGCTCACTTTCTGACTGAAAATGATTTCCCAAACGCCTTCGTGCTGCATAAATGCTGTTGGGTGTTTCGCTTTGACATTCCTTAAGCAGAGAGCAATAAAAGGGCCACAGGTCACAATCCAGTTCAGCACTGGGACAGTATCACAGGGGCTGTACCTGCCAGGGCCAATTCAGTTTCTAAAAACTTAACTTCCCTCCTCCTCCTTTCCACACGTCTTGTTTTTTCTTTCCCTGTTACCCCCTGCGAGAATTAAATCTCAGATCTCTACCTTACACCATCACACTTGGACGATGTGGACGAGATGCTGTCAACGAATATTCAACAGAGACACGAAGTTGTAGGAGAAATGTAGTGTGTCTAGGTGGGAAATGCGTTGCTCCGGGATTGGGGCAAGTAGGAGTCCTTCCTCTGAGCCTCAGTTTCCCCGACAGTGTAACAAGGGGCTTTAGTGGAGCTGGTCTCGAAGGTCTCCCCTGCCTCGGAGTCTCTTCCACGCGGGCTGGGGTCCAAGCCCCAACCAGGTGCCTCGCCACATCTGCGGCCGCGGGGTCCGCGCCGCCTCCAGCGAGGGTGCAGCTGGGGCCCAACCCCGCCGGCCGGGACCCGGCCACCCCCGACCTCTCACCGCGATCTTTACCTGTCCCGTTAGCAGGCGGGACTCAACGAGGAGACGGCTACCAAGTCCGCCGCCGCCGGGGAGGCCGTCCCGGGCCAGTTCATGGCCGAGCCTCCGTTTTTGGCTGCCCCTGTAGACCGTCACCGCCGCCGCCAACGTCTCGGCCTTTCGTGCAGTGCGCCGCCGCCACGTCCGCAAACCTGCCGTGCGTCATCGCGTCAAGTGGGCGGAGGTAGGAAGGGACCTGGAGGAGGCGGAGGCCGGGGCGCGAGGGCGAGCCTAGAACCTGGGGCTCCCCAACCACAGGCCTACGCGGGCGCGCAGACGCAGAGATTCCGCCGCAGCCCAGAAGTAGGGGCTGGTTCCAGCCCCGCCCCTGACTCCTCCCCTTCGGCCCCGCCCCTTCATCCCCAGTAAGTGATAGATCCAGGGCCAAGGCCCGGGGCTAACCCGGCGGCCCGGGGCGACCTTCCGGCTGCGCCTTTGTCCTTCGTTCGCACAGCGCTGGCAAAGGCTGGCTAGAAAACACTGAGTGGGGAGGTGCTAGCAGGGGATTTGTCGGCGGCTGTTGTGCATTTCCTCTTGCTCTGCATCTGGAGGTTTCTGTGTGATGGGGAAGGACTCCCCAAAGCATAGTATCGACATCCATGTTTTAGATTGTTCTGTGCTTCTAACTCTTCCTGCTGAATCCTCTAGACTACTGCAGAAAAGACAAAATGCTGGAGAAAAAACCCTTGGGCGGCGGGAGACAGTTGTTTCAGCCTTTGTGTTTTTAGGTGAGGAAAGTGAGCCACCTAGAGTTAGGCCCCGGAAAGTAATTGCGCTCGAGCCCTGGTTCCAGGCTTCCTATTCTCAATGAGACAAGTCTGTCTACAAATTTATAACTTATTTTGTTTTGAAAATTACTGAAGTCTACCAGTCAGTTTTGGAGTCAATAAGATATTAGTTTGAAAAATGACAATTCATGACCTCATATATGATTCTTCTCAGAAATTTACTGAATGAGTATGATAATGTGTTTGAATTTATGTAAATGAGTGTAAAGCGTTTAACGACGTGCCTAAAGTCTCCCAGTGTTGACGTTAGACTTTGCACTTTGACGACCGTGCTGTCTTATAACAATATACATTTTAGACCCAAACAGGCAGGGTGCAGGGTGTAGGGCACTTCTTTTCAGAATGTCTGAATATTGTATGCATCATGAAACCTTTGAAGCTTTGTTTCAAATTATTCTCAAAGAGTGTGTTTTTTGTTTTCTGGGAGGTGCCTCAGTAAAGGTTAGGAATTCTGCATTGCAATATTTTTGTTTTATTTGAGGGGATAGGCACTGTGCTCCACAATCTGCAAAAAGAACTGGAGGAGAAGAAGACTTTTAAAAAAAATGTTTTTTAAGTTTGTCGAAGCTGTTCTGTATGCTGTTTGCCCTTGTGACACCCCTGTCTGTAACCATTTATCACTGAGACATTTTCTCATCGGTAACAAAGGATATATTTCCCTACTTGATGTGTAGGGCTCAAGCTGCTCAGCCTTCATGAATGTTAATGTGAATACAACCTTCTTTCTGCATATAGGTTACTTTTCTTATTTTAATGTCAATAGGCAGTGGAATCCATGTGAAAGCCCGAGAGATAGAATTTCAAGCACTTCTACAGGACTGCTACCTGTTTCCTTTGTATAAATACTTTCTCAATGACATGTGCATGCTCTTAAACCATTATTTATATTTGACAAAGGTGCAGTTATTGAGCTTTTTACAAAAACACACTAATAGAATTATATCTTATTATTAGAATATACAAAGGAAGCAGTTAGCCATGAGTTTTGGCCAAGTTCCAAAAAGCTGGCCAGAAGGAACAAGTACTTTGTCCTTGAGAAAAAGGATGTCCCTAGTGCTGAGCAAGGCCACAAGGATTTTCAGTTTTTTTAGATCTCATCTGACACAGTTTTTATTAAAAGGCTGTAGATGAAAGAATATGTAGTTTCTATGAATGTGTATTTCTGACATTAAACATTTAGGTTTTGTGGTTTGCCCCAGAATAAAAACTGTATTTTAATAAGAGTAAAGTGATGCAACCAGTTAGGAGTGTTACTTGGGAATGTGAAAGTTAAAAAATGCAATTGACTGAACTAGTACATTGAAAAAGTAATTACCTTGGATTCACTTACAGATAAACGTGTAAGATTTAACAGATAGGTTCGGGAATGTTTACTACAGTAATAGCCCAAAAATCTGAAAATATTCTAAATGTTCATCAATAACAGACTGGAACCTTCTGGTACATTTAAATAATGCAATATTATGCCTTGCTCAAAACAATGAAGTTGTTTTTCCTTATTTTCTAATTTATTCATTCATTTACCTAACAGCATTTTTCTGGAGAAAAAGTATTTGTGAGACCTTTGTTCTAGGCATTGGGGGTACAATGCCTTAAAAAGACAAAGTTTTCCTTATTCATGGAGCTTCCATGACTAAGATACATGGAAAGGTCTCCAAAATGTATTTTAAAGAGAAAAAAAGTAAGCTGCCACATAGGAGGTATGTTATTCTTTTGTAATAAAATTTTAAATGCACAGCCCTCATACGCCCCTCCCCCCATTCATATATCTATATAGGAAAATGCATTTAATTTTTCTTTCTAGAAAATTACTAAAGGAATTTTTAACAGTGATTGAAAGGACTAGATGTGTCAGGAGACTTTGCCTTTTCTTTTAGACCTCTCTACATAGACTGAATTTTTATTACCATGTGCTTTTATTATTATTTAAAAATATTAAGACTGAACACATATTATTGATGAATAACTGACTTGTTTTATCCACAGTTAACCAATAGTCAACCATGCACTCCTTAATCATTCCTGAGTCTCTTTGTACCTTGTGGTTCAAGTAGTGAGTGTCTGTAAAAAAGAACGAGATCAAATCTGGTTCTTGGAAATCAAAAAAAATGAAAGAGTATGGAACATTTAATTCTTTTTATATTTCTTGCTTTATTTCCCTCTGCCAGGTTTCTTTCATCCTTGCTTCTTAAATCTTTGCTCCTTCTTGTATCCTTTTATCAGCTGTTCCTTCTCATTCTACTTTCTAGAAGCAAAAGACTGTAGTACACCAAGGAAATACTTAAATGAATTTAAAACTGGATTATGAGATGAAACCTAAAAACCCCTCATCTCTGATCTTCAAACTATCTATATGTAGAAAAAAATTATTGTGTCTCTTCTCCAAAAGTCTTGAAAAAAACAAACAAACTAGACTGCATGATTCAGATTATGTTCTGCTAGAGATAAACCAGATGAGCTCCCTAGTTGCTGTTCACCCTGTGATTTTAAAGCATAGCAATTATCATAATCACAGCTCTGCCATAACGTGGATAAAAGAAGAGTCAAGTATACTTCAGGAATTCAGAGTTGCTTATAAATGCAATTATAAATGCATTTATATATGCAAATATAATGCTTATAAATGCAAATAAATGTCAGGGATATTAACTGTGACTTGAATGACTTCAAAAGTCTCTATCTATACAGACGTTACTAGATGAAAACTAGACTCAAAATACTATTCTTAAATTCTTTAGCTAGGTAGTTGTTACACATAAAAGCAATAGTTATATATGTTTACAATTAAGTAGACTATAGTTTGGTTTTTTTAATAAATTTTTTTAATTTGGCTGCGTTGGGTCTTCGTTGCTGCACACACGGGCCCTTCTCTAGTTGCGGTGAGCCGGGTCTACTCTTCGTTGTGGTGCGCAGGCTTCACATTTGGTGGCTTCTCTTGTTGAGGAGCACGGGCTCTAGCCACACGGGCTTCAGTAGTTGTGGGCTCGCGGGCCCTAGAGTGCAGGCCTCAGTAGTTGTGGCGCACGGGCCTTAGTTGCTCCGTGACATGTGGGATCTTCTTGGACCAGGGCTCGAACCCATGTACCCCTGCATTGGCAGGCAGATTCTTAACCACTGCACCACCAGGGAAGTCCCAAGTAGACTATAATTTGTAAATGCCTTGTTTCCTGTGAGCTCCTACAATTACTGTGGCCACATAAGTAAATTGGGGCAGGTGAATGCCCTAGGATCTATAACCTGCTTGTTGCTTTGCCTACTCCTCCAACGACCTATGATGGTCAGACAAAATTGAGTCCACTTCACCAAAGGAAAACATGATAGATGACCCAGTCAATGGAACTGGGTGAGGGCATCTGGAATTGGAGGGCAGGTCAAAATAAAGTCCAGAGAGTGGATATCCAGTTAGATTTCTTAGGTATTCAGTAATGTGTTCATGGAGTCAGGGAAGATCAGGAGGTGGGGAAGCATAAGAAAAAATGAAGACATACATGGAAAGATCTCCAAAATGAAGACACAAAAGTGTTTTCTTGTTCTAGTCTAGGTCTTTCTAGATAGTTAAGAGACCACTCCCATGACAGTCCTTAGCTTAACCAACAGTATTTGAAAACACAAGAGAGAAATTCAAAGCAAAGCTTCCATGCCCATATAAAGAATCATAGAACAGCAAGGTGCATATACCTAATGAGAAGGTAGTGCTCATCTGACAAAATATAGACAGAAATTACATCTATTCATTTGACAAATATTAACTAAGCACCTACTGGATTTCAGGATCTGTTTTAAGCACTGGGGATCTGTAGTAAACAATCAGGCCCAAATCCTTGTTTTCATGGAGCTGAGTTTCTTGTGGTGGAAGAGAGATAAAATAAATAAATGAAACATTAGTATGTTAGATAGTGATAATTTAATGGAGGAAAACTAAGTAGGGAAGGAGGTTGCTGTAGTTTGTTGTTTTTATTGAAGTATAGTTGATTTACAATGTTATGCCAATGTCTGCTGTACAGCAAAGTGACTCAGTTATATACATATAGACATTCTTTTTTGCAGTGTTTTGGGTGGGGGGGGGTTGCTTTTGCAATTGGGTAGGTAAGGAAAGGCCTGATTGGAAAAGTGATAGACACAGGCCTGAAGAGAGTCAGTTTGTGAGCCATGTTGGCACATGGGAGGAGAGCTTGCCAGGCAGAAGGAACAGCCAAGTGCCAGGTCTAGAGGAATTGTGCAGTGTATTGGAGGGACAGCAAGAAGGCCGGCGTGGCTGGAGTGGATTGCACAAGGTCAGAGAGCAACAGGACATGAGGTCAGAGGGAGACAAATCAGATAGGACTTTGTAGGCCATTCCCAGGACTTGGGCTTTTACTCCCAGCAAGATGGGAAACCATGGGAGGGTTTGGAGCAGAGGAGGACATTATCTACCTTTTAAATGGATCATTTAGGAGAGCCAGGATAGAAGCAGGTAGATCAGTTAGGAGGGTATTGCAGTAACTAGAGCAGGAAAGAGGTTGGCGTGAATCAGAGAGAACATAATATATCAGATTGATTTGGATTAAAAATACTTGGTTTAAAAATATTTTTTCAAAGCACCCAATTTCGTGAGGTTGCTCCATTTTGGTTTTTAAGATATTTTTCACTGGTTCCTTCTTGTATACCTTCATTAGTGAGTCTCTTTTCCCTGTTAATACTAAATAAGGCAGATTTACCACTGTAGCAATTGTTGCATCTAAGTTTCCCTTCTCCCTTCTCACCATGTTTTCTTTTATTTACAGTTAAGGTTGAGCTGATTTTTTTCCTCTTTTTTCCAAGCTTTAATCCTATCGGGCTTCTAAATCCTTTCAGAATTATTTGAAGCAAAGAATGCCTGCTGACTTCAAAGAGGGTTTCACACTTGGATTTACCCGCTGCAGCATATAACGAGAGTAGTGGAACCTTCCTTCCTTTCCACAGAATAGTGTGTTTGGCAATGGTATATGTTGACCAGTGAACAGTCTGTTAAGAAGAAACACACTGAAACTCATTTTTTTTTGATCTGTTATTTTGAAAAGGACTTATTTTCCTTTCTAATATTCTAAATCTAATCTGTTATTTTATAGGAGAATCGATTTGTATTAATAGAAACTTGATTTACTTCCCTTTTATTACCTTGCCTCTAAGGTTACACTATAGATTTGCTTATCTATAGCATAACATAATATAAATGAATAATTTGTTTATAAAGATTTCTAAATCTTATTGCTTCACTACAGCAGTCCTCAAAAGAAAATTCCTTGTGTATTACTCTTGGCTTTGTGAAAGACAATTTATATAGATTCTATAATTAATGCTGATGCAAATGAAGGGATTAGCTTGAGAAAGAATGATTCTTTGTATAAAAATATTATGGTTGGGCTTCCCTGGTGGCGCAGCGGTTGAGAGTCCACCTGCTGATGCAGGGGACACAGGTTCGTGCCCCGGTCCGGGAGGATCCCACATGCCGCGGAGCGGCTGGGCCCGTGAGCCATGGCCGCTGAGCCTGCGCGTCCAGAGCCTGTGCTCCGCAACGGGAGAGGCCACAACAGTGAGAGGCCCGCGTACCGCCAAAAATAAAAATAAAAATAAATTAAAAAAAATTATGGTTGCTCATAAGACAAAAGCCATTAAAGCCATTACATAATCTAGTCTGGTAAAATAGATATGCTAGCTTTTCTGCTTTATTTGGTTTTAGCAACTGGATGGGATAGAGTTTGGTGGTGAATGTGATGTGAATACATGAAAGGGTTTATACTAAATATTTTTTCTTCCTGCCTTGTCCTACCTTCCATGAGCCATATTCACCTTTCTCTAAATATCTGTCCTTTCCCCATTAAAATTCCAATTTCATAATAATTGAAAGTGGGGACTACTATTGCTGGTTGGGTGTGTGTAATGAGAGCACCTAGAGGTATTGCTAATAGACTGGAAGACTTCAGCAAGGAGATTATGATAAGAATGGTAACATCCACTTCTTTCAACAATTGTGAATTAAGGCAGTTTTATGCAAAACTGACATTTCAATAGCTATACCAGCTTTTGTCAAAGTGTGGTCTGCCAAACTCGTCTAAGTGTGGTCTTGCCAATCCCCAGGACTCCTTCATAGAGTCCTCAAGGTCAAAACTATTTTTGCAATAATTCTAAGTTATTTGCCTTGCTCACTGTGGTATCATTTGTACTTGCGTGAATGAATCAAGGCCGTGGCATCAAACTATATTAGTAGTCATTATATTGCTCACTGCTACATACTCATTTTTTATTTTTAATTTTATTTATTTATTCATTTATTTGGCCGTGCCACGCAGCTTGCAGGATCCTAGTTCCCCAACCAGGGATCAAACCTGGGCCTGCAACAGTGAAAGGACCAAGTCCTAACCACGGGACTGCTGGATTTTCTTCATATACTTCCACCAAAACAATATATAACAACAGACTGAATGCAGAGCAAAGAGAAGAATCCACCTGTCATTAGTCCTAATAAATACCTTTAGCAAAGTTGTGGGATGCAAGATCAATGCATAAAGATCACTAGTATTTCTATACACTGCAATGAACAATCTGAAAGAAAATTTAGAAAATAATTCCATTTATTACAGCACTGAAAAGAATAAACACTTAGGAATATATTTAACCAAGAAGGTGCAAGACTTGTGCACAAAAAACTACAAAACAATGCCGAAAAAATTAAAACAACATCAATAAATGGAAAGGCATCCTGTATTCATGGACTGGAAGACTTATGATTGTTAAGATGGAAATACTCCCCAGAAGTGATCTACAGTTTCAATGCAATCTCTATGAAAATCCCAATGGACTTAGAAATGGAAAAGCTAATACTAAAATTCATAACGAATGGCAAGGGATTCCAAACAGTCAAAACGCTCCTAACAAAAAAAAAAGCAAAGTTGGAGGACTCATGTTTTCCAATTTCAAAACTTACCACAAAACTAAACTAATCAATACAGTGTTGTACTGGCATAAGGATAGACATACAGAATATATTCAATGGAATAAAACTGAGTTCAGAAATAAACCTATACATCTATAGTCAATTGATTTCTTCTTTTTTTCTCTTTTATTGATTTTTAAAAATTATTTTTAACTTTTTTTTTTTTTGCAGTATGCAGGCCTCTCACCGCTGCGGCCTCTCCCGTTGCGGAGCAAGGCTCCGGACGCGCAGGCTCAGTGGCCATGGCTCACAGGCCTAGCCGCTCTGTGGCATGTGGAATCTTCCCAGACCGGGGCACGAACCTGTGTCCCCTGCATCGGCAGGCAGACTCTCAACCACTGGGCCACCAGGGAAGCCCCTATTTTTAACTTTTTAAAAAATTTTTTTAATTGAGTTAGAGCTGATATACAATATTATATAAGTTACCGGTGTACAATATAGTCATTCATAGTTTTTACAGGTTATAGTCCATTTACAGTTATTATAAAATATTGTCTATAGTCCCTGTGTTGTATGGTATATCCTTGTAGCTTATTTTATGCATAATAGTTTCTGCCTCTTAATCCCCTAGCTCTATATTGCCCCTCTCTCCGTCCCTCTCCCCACTGGTAACCATCAGGTTTTTTTTTCTATATCTGTGAGTTGGTTTCTTTTTTGTTATATTCACTAGTTTGTTGTATTTTTTGGATTCCACATATAAGTGACATCATAGGGTATTTGTCTATTTTTGTCTAACTTATTTTATGTAGCATAATACTCTCCAAGTCCATCCATGTTGTTACAAATGGCAATTTCATTCTTTTTTATGGCTGAGTGGTATTCCATTGTATGTATTACTGATCTTCTTTAGTCATGCTTCTGTTGCTGGACAGAAGATCACTTGCATATCTTGGCAACTGTATATAATGTTGCTATGAACTTTGAAGTGTGTGTATCTTTTTGAATTAGTGTTTTTGTTTTTTATATATACCCAGGAGTGGAATTTCTGGGTCATGTGGTAATTCTATTTTTAGTTTTTTGAGAAATCTCCATACTGTTTCTAATTGGCTGTACCAATTTACATTCCCAGCAAAAGTATATGAGAGTTGCCTTTTCTCCAGATCCACTCCAACATTTGTTATTTGTGTTCATTTTGACGATAGCCATTCTGATAAGTGTGAGGTGATATCTCATTGTGGTTTTGATTTGCATTTCCCTGATGATTAGTGATGGTAAGCATCTTTTCATCTGCCTGTTGGCCCTCTGCATTTCCTCTTTCGAAAAATGTTTATTCAGATCTTCTGCCCATTAAAAAATTTTTTTTGATGTTGAGTTGTATGAGCTGTTTACATATGTTGGATATTAATCCCTTATCAATCATATCATTTGCAAATATTTTCTCCCATTCAGTAAGTTGTTTATTTGTTTTGTTGATGGTTTCCTTTGCTGTGCAAAAGGAATAAACTTACCTCAGGAGATAAAAGACATGTACTCAAAAAACTATAAGACACTGATGAAAGAAATTGAAGAAAACACAAAAAGATGGAAAGATATACTGTGTTCTTGAATTGGAAGAATTAGTATTGTTAAAATGACCATACTACCCAAAGAAATCTACAGACTCAATGCAATCCCTATCAAAATACCAATGACATTTTTCACTGAACTAGAACAAATATTATACTTTAAAATTTTGCAAGGAAACACAAAAAACTTTGAATAGCCAAGACAATCTTGAGAAAGAAGAACAGAGCTTCAGGAATCACACTCCCTAACTTCAGACTATACTGCAAAGCTACAGTCATCAAAACCATATGGTACTGGCACATAGATCAATGGAAAAGGATAGAGAGCCCAGAAACAAACCCACACACTTATGGTCAGTTAATCTATGACAAAGGAGGCAAGAATATACAATGGAGAAATGACAGTCTCTTCAATAAGTGGAGCTGGGAAAACTGGACAGCTGTATGTAAAAGAATGAAATTAGAACATTCTCTAACACCATACACAAAAATAAACTCAAAACGGATTAAAGAGTTAAATGTAAGACTGGCTACTATAAAACTCCTAGAGGAAAACGTAGGCAGAACATTCTTTGACATAAATCCAAATTTTTTTTGGATCTGTCTCCTAGAGTAATGGAAATAAAAATAAACAAATGGGACCTAATAAACTTAAAAGCTTTTACACAGCAAAGGAAACCATAAACAAAATGAAAAGACAACCTATTGACTGGGGGAAAAATATTTGTAAATGATACTACTGACATGGGATTAATTTCCAAAATATACAAACAGCTCATACAGCTTAGTATATATATAAAAAAAGAAAACAATAAAAAATGTGCAGAAGACCTAAATAGACATCTCTCCAAAGAACACATACAAATGGCCAACAAGCACATGAAAATATTCTCAACATCCCTAATTATTAGAAAAATGTAAATCAAAACTGCAATGAGGTATCACCTCATACCAATCAGAATGGCCACATTAAAAAGTCTACAAATAATAAATGCTGGAGGGGGTGTGGAGAAAAAGGAACCCTCCTACACTGTTGGTGGGAATGTAAATTGGTTCAGCCACTATGGAGAACAGTATGGAGGTTCCTTTAAAAACTAGAAGTAGCGATACCATATGATCCAGGGATCCCACTCCTGGGCATATATCCAGAGAAAACTATAATTCAAAAAGATACCTGCACCCCAATGTTCCTTGCAGCACTATTCACAATAGCCAAGACATGGAAGCAACCTAAATGTACACCAACAGATGAATGGGTAAAAGAAGATGTGGTATATATGTACAGTGGAATGTTAGGAAAGATGTTAGGAAATTCATAATTCAGTACAGTACTTCAATTTGACAAATGTATAATAATTTCAAATGTGATTTTTCCTGTTATCTAGGTAGCTATGCTAATAATACATAATTTACTGATTATTTATTATGTACCAATTATTGTTCTAAGAGATTTGTTATGTGTATTGTACTATTATTTTTATTTTTAGTATAATATTTTGAAGAATAATTTGAGAATAAGGTACAGACTTCATGACTCTTCATCCCTAAATACCTCAGCATATGTTATGTTTCCTGAGAAGGAGGACATTAACTCAAGAAATATAATATGATAAAATCTTATTCTCTAATATTCAGTTTACATGTAGACATCCAAGATTGTCCTGATTATGTCCTTTATCTGATTTTCTTTTTGTGTTTATTTATTTATTTTAAAATAATATCCAAGATTTAATCAAGGTTCATGCATTGCATTTAGTTGTCATGCCTCTTGAGTTTCTTTTAATTTAGAAGAGTTCCCCAGCTCTCCTCCCCCATCTCAGTTACTTTATCTTACACAACTTTGATATTTTTGAGAAATCTAGTCTGCAGTTGTTTTGTAGCTGTACCTCAATTTGGATTTGTTTGATTGTTTTCTCATGATTAGATTCCGGTTAAATTTTGGGGGACAAGAATCCTACATGGGTGATGTTGGGTACTTCTCAGTGCATCGTATCAAAAGACACACAATGTGTAGATTTGCCTCCTTATTGGGGACCAGGCACTTTTCTAAGTACTTAACACACTTAATTTTAAAACAATTTATGTTGTAGGTATTTCTTTTATTTCTTATGGGTTCCAGTACTTTGTAAGGATGCTGAGAGATTGTGTCTTGTCTAAGGTCAGCTATCTAGTAAATAGTATAGAGCAGAGTTCTGAGCTCAGTTGTTCTAGAATCTGCAAACTTAACCACTAACTAACATTGTAAAGAGACTGATAACTGATTTTGTGATTTTTATCTTTTACCTACAGGGTGTATAAGTGGAATCCAGGAGATTGATCTTGAGGCTTGTTGTGAGAATTCCTTTGGAGAGAGCTGTCATTGTGCTGTGCATTCCACTTCTGCCACCCCCAGGCAAGAGTGGTAGAGAGTCAGAGAATCATTTAGAGAACTTGACATGGAGTTTGAGGGACAGATAGACTGGTACCTGACTCATCCTAAAAAAGTCAAAAGGTGAGTTTGACGCTGCTCTGAGGTAGAGTGATGGCAAGGGAAAGGTGTGTTCTGAGGGTCAGTTGTGGACATGAGAGAGAGTCTAAATCTTTTAAAGATACCACACTCAAGAGGTATATCTGGAAGAATGAAGCGACCCCTACCCTCAGGATCTGTGACAGACTGTGAGAAGGCAGGGGCTGAAAGGTTAATTTTAAGTGGCCTGCCCAGGGAAACATAGCCCTCCCATGTCAGATGTCCCCATAGATGAGACTCTTCGAAGAACTCATTTAGGAAAGAACATTTCTTTACCTCTATATATCTCTTTCCCTTCTTTCCAACCCTGAAGGACCCATAAAAGAGCACAGTAAAATGGATAAGTTTAAGAGTTGGAAGGGGGCTTCCCTGGTGGCGCAGTTGTTGAGAGTCCGCCTGCCGATGCAGGGGACGCGGGTTCGTGCCCCAGTCCGGGAAGATCCCACATACCATGGAGTGGCTGGGCCCATGAGCCATGGCCGCTGAGCCTGCACGTCCGGAGCCTGTGCTCCGCAACGGGAGAGGCCACAACAGTGAGAAGGCCGCGTACCGCAAAAAAAAGAGTTGGGAGGAATCGAGAAAAAGAATGACCATGCCCTCCTTCTCCATTGTAGGCTTTATCACCTGGATCAGACACAAGCAAGAATAGACTGACTCTCAAAGCGTAAATGGGAGGGAGGTTAAGCTTTGCTTATACTATCTGAGCATGAGATCATTTGTTAGTAGTTGAAAAGTGAATGTGAAACATGGGATCCACCCAAGATTTCATCCTTGGACAGAGAAGAATGCAGCGTAGCTTTAATGAGTCAGTGGTGAGAAAGAACAAAACTGAGTTAATTTAATAAACTGGCTACTTTGGTGTGGAACCCCTTTCCAGTATTTCTCCTCAGGTAACTCTGGAAAACAGCATCATCCTCCATCACTGCCAGACTGCCTCTGATCTTCGACTTTAATTTAGGAAGAGTTGTTTAATGGTTATTCTCCTTTTGGGAAATGTCCAGAGGTGTGTGCTAAGCACAGTTTTGTGAACTGCAAACAGTGTGAACTGCAAACAGAACTTTTCCAGTTGTTGAATGGAGGAGATTATCACTGACAACATAATATTTTTCAGTAGTACCACCCAAATCCTGCCCCTACGATGGGAGCCAACCACAGTTGTCTGAGCGTGGGCCAAGCATGTGTTGGGAAACCCATTCTGCTCTGGCCATTGAGCCTGGAACATGGACAGTGCTTGTCCACTTCCCCATCCAACTCCCAGTACTACATCTTTAAACTAGGTTGTGCAGGCAACGCTCAGTGACAGAGTTCTTTGTCTCTTTCAACTCAGTCCCATTCTGCCCCCTTCTTGCTTCCCATTCTTCTCTCCTTTCACACTGTTCCTAAGATGAGCCAGCTTCTCATCTTTGGCTTTACCTTCTGTTTTCCAACGCTAGGCTTTCTCTCGAGACCCTAGAGGAGATGTGGTATTTCTGATTGGAGGTAGGACGGTCATCCATAGTAGGATCTGCTTTTGCCCTCTAGTTCCATTTGGGTTAAATTCCACTCAGTCCCACTCCAGCAGCCCTACACCTCTCTCTCAGCTCCTCCAATCCCTCAACGCGCCCATACTACCTGCTTCTGGGCCCCTCAAAGTAGCAAAGGGAGGAAGCCTGGCACATTGTTTATGTCCCCATTTTGTAGAACGGTTATAGGAGCAGAGTCGATCTGGAAAAGAGTTTTCTCCTCCTACCATCATCTCAAATAGAGAAGGGCCTCCACTGGAGTGCCTCACGACTGTCTGAGAGTACCCCTAACAGAAGGACGAGTGAAAAATTTTAAGTAAGTAACTGTAAGTATATCCAACTTATAAAATATTTATTAAACAAGGGGGAAAGGGCTTCCCTGGTGGTGCAGTGGTTAAGAATCCACCTGCCAATGCAGGGGACATGGGTTCAAGCCCTGGTCCAGGAAGATCCCACATGCCGTGGGGCAACTAAGCCCATGCACCGTAACTACAGAGCCTGTGCTCTAGAGCCCACGAGCCACAACTACTGAGCCCACATGCCACAACTACTGAAGTCTGCAGGCCTAGAGCCCATGCTCCACAACAAGAGAAGCCACCACAGTGAGAAGCCCGTGTACCATAACAAAGAGTAGCCCTCGCTCTCCACAACTAGAGAAAAACCTGCGTGCAGCAACAAAGACCCAAGGCAGACAAAAAAATAAATCAAAAAAAAAAAAACAAGGGGGAAAAAGGAACATTAATTCATTCATGTGTTTAGGGAAAGGGGCTGAAAATGTTAAATAATTTAAAATTAAATAAACTGCATAAAATTAAATAAATGTCTTTTATTCTATTGAATGATGATGATAAAGAACCGAATGGGCTGCCACTTTAAATTAGGAGGAAATTTGTGTATTAGATTAAATTATATAAAATTGCTACTATTCAACAATTTTGCCATTGTTTGACCATTTTTTTTTTTTTTTTTTTTTTTTTTTTTTGCGCTATGCGGGCCTCTCACTGCTGTGGCCTCTCCCGTTGCGGAGCACAGGCTCCGGACGCGCAGGCTCAGCAGCCATGGGTCACGGGCCAGCCACTCCGCGGCATGTGGGATCTTCCCGGACTGGGGCACGAACCCGCGTCCCCTGCATCGGCAGGCGGACTCTCAACCACTGCGCCACCAGGGAAGCCCTGTTTGACCATTTTAACGTAAGAAAATATCAGTTTCATGTGGTTCAGCCTAATATTGATGTTTTAAAGGCATTTCTGATAGTATTTCTCTGCTGTAAATAAATGATAATATATGTTAGTCTAAATTTTTTCTTTTATATTATTTTCAATTACTTCACACTGCCAGCAGAGTGTGTTCGGTGCCTGGTGATATCAAAGGAAATTTTTATAATAAAAATGTATGCTTAGACACATCTGGTTATGATTTGCTTTTCCTTTTCTCCAACTGCATAATTCAAGTTGATGCTGCATAATTCTTTCTCCTTTTATTCCATTCCATATGGTGGCAGAACAACTACCAAAAGATGAATACTTTCAGTACCTTTCATATCAAAGCTGCAGCTTTCACATTCTGTTCTATTGACACCGCATTTTGGCAGTGGATTAAGGGACACAGTTAAAATCTCTGCTCATAATTGGTTTTATTTGGGAAAGATTTTCTTTGAACTGGTGACCACCCGTGATTTTATAATTATCAAAAATTAACCAGCTCAGCATTTCTTGTAGGAAATATTCACAATTCACTTCTTTGCTTTTAGAAGAAAAAAGAAAAAGAAAAAGAGAAAAAAGAAAAACTAAGGAGTATGAGTGAACATTTTGTTTGGGAGTGTTCCATGTGGGATTACTCTAATGCAATGCTAAGGCTGTATTTGTCTGCATAGTACTCTTTCAAGCACAATCTTAAAAACCTCTTTTTCTTTTTCAGAACCCTACAAAGAGAAAAACTCAAAAGAATTTAGATTTTCTGAAAAGTGAGACAATTCCAGTGTAACTTTTCTGATATGACCTGACTTACAATACAAGCTACAGACAAAGCAATGAAGCTTCCTGCAGAATACTCTTTTTTTCTTTCCTTTCTTTAAACCATTTTCTTGAGATATGATTCATGTACCATACAATTCATCCATTTAAAATGTACAATTCAATGGTTTTTGATATATAACGTTATTAATGTTGAAAAGTAATAGTAAAATAAATATAGCATAAAGTTTGCCATTTTAATCATTTTTAAGCATCAGTTCAGTGGCATTAATTACATTCACGATGTTATATATCATCATGATCCACTTCAAAAACTTTTTCATTACCTTAGCCAGAAACTGCAAAGAGTACTCATATGCATTTCAGTATGAGTTGAAATTCCTGTGGCTGTATGAAATTGTTTAAGTTAAGAAAGCTGACTGGATATTTGGAACGTAAAGCCCTCCAAACTTAAGTCTAAGGCTGCTGGCAACAATGTCTGTTTTAAGTAGACAAGCACCCACGCATACATATACTTTGCAAGGCCCTGCGTGATCTCCAAACATAGCATCAGTCAAACCTCTCTTCCCACTGGGCTTGATTTTCCCACCCATGTGGGGAATAGACAGCGGGAGCTTTGTTTGCAGTGGCTTTGTTTCCTTGCAGCCATTGGTAAAATAAACATTACCTCAGTTTGAAGAAGTTCTTGGTAGAACTTGGGGGTCCTGGGATAGCAGATCCTATGGCCCAACCCCGATGACGTCATAATTTTATCTGGTGTAGACTCGCCGCACTGAAGATAATTGCATCACAGCGTCCTGTGTGGATGGTCGTAGGACTGGCTTAGGTCAGAAGATGTTAAATGGGAGACTCCTTGGGTCTGGGAAGATGTATAAAGGAGGAATACTGAAGAGAACCTTGCCCTCTCTCACATTAGCCTGCCCTATATGTCAATGAGGCTTCAAAGACATTTCAGGGTCTCACCGGGCAGATCCATACTTGTGAAAATTTCTCATTTCATTGTTGGACAGTATTGATGAGCTGTACACTGAATTTAGCCCAGTGATAACTGAAAATACACACAGAGAGTATTTAGACTGAGAAATCAGACTCATTTTGTGACCCTATCCACTTGAAACTTATGTGATTATAAAAAAAAATTTGAAGAAATCTCAGTATTTGAAAATAGAAAAGATGAGTTTTACAATTTTATATTTGTTGAAGGGGGAAAGTGGACATTAATAAACAGAAAGATTTAGTAGTTAACATGCTTGTCCTGGTTCTTATTAATTATGCCTCTAGATGGGATACATAAAAATGGAATTTAAGGAATCGTATATTAAAGATTTAAAGATTTTCTATCAAAAGAAAATCTCTCCTCCCTGCCCTCCTCCCCCATATCGCCCAGGAAATTAGATATTTGAATTCAGCATTTGACAAGCTTACCACAGTCCACAGAATGTTTTTAGAAACTTTAAATTCTTTTTCACTGTATTATCAGGCATGTAAATGTAAGCTTATTACAAGATAATTATGCAAAGAGTGGAAACTTTATAGTCTATCCTCATAAATGAAGTGTCGACAGAAATCATAATCTTGACCCAAATAGAACTTGATATTAGGAACGAAGGATTTGTTTGCCTTGCTTGCTCCCAAACCTCAAGTAATAAATCTCAAAAGCTTCAATATTGATTCAACAAAATGAATGGCTGAGTCACACAGAACGACTCTGACAAGTGGACAAATGCTGCCATGGCGACATTTTGATATGCAGTGTGGTTACTGAGCTTTGCTGGTTTCTTCCCCTGCCATTAAAGCAAAATGACAAACCACGGGAAGTACCACACACAGCGTGCCTAAACCAGAGGCACCTAGGAAAAAAGATTTAATTAGCTGTTCTTAAAGGATTAAAAATTCCATACACATTTGTATCTAATTTATGGGCAAATTCCTTTTAAAATATGAGAAAAACTGTTCTGAGACATGCTTCTTGTTAAGAAATAGAAATTATTATTAATGTAAAAAAAGTCTCAGATAGCATTTTCTGTAAATGTTTTGTAAACAGATTTCTTGAGGAAAAAACATGTTTAACTTGGCAAGATAAAGTTTTAAAATATTTTCTACAGCACATAAAATTGTACTTAATTCATTTTTTGCCAAATAATGGAATAGATATTGCATATGGCCATAATAAAAAACAGTATATATGGCCAAATACTACTACTGTGTATATTTAGATTTATAAGGAGGTGAGACTATTTGTTAGAAAGTGATATGTATGCTCGGCTATTACTTGATCTTAATGTTCATTTGATGGAGCTATTTAGCAATTACATATATATCCTATTCTTTACTGGTATAAAATATACACAGATATATTAAAGACAGATGCCATCATATCATAGCAATGAAAAGAAATTATTTAAAAATTTTAATGGGAAAATGCTTTTAAATATATAATTATAAATTTGTAAAATTATTTATGTATAATTACCATAGTGCTTTCAATATTGGATTGGTTAACTCACAAGAGAAACTTTGTCAACTACATCTAAAATAGAGCTAGAGTAGGAAATCATTTTTATTTCATTGCTTTTCTGTCAGTTATTGAAATCTCATTATGTACCAGACTTCACTCTCTCTTTCAATCCACACACAAGTCTGTACAGTAGGTATTATAAAAAACCTCCATTTTGCAGATAAGGAAAGTAAAAGTGTGAAAGACTAATAAATTTATGTTTGCTCGACCTAGTTATGTTATGTTACCTCTTGGCATCATCTGGACCTAACTATGAGAAATGCTTTTATTTTTGTTCTTCAATGCCTTTATTTTTATTTTTTTAAAAATAAATTTATTTGTTTATTTTTGGCTGCATTAGGTCTTCATTGCCGTGCGCGGGCTTTCTCTAGTTGGGGCGAGCAGGGGGCTACTCTTCATTGCGGTGCACAGGCTTCTCATTGCGGTGGCTTCTCTTGTTACAGAGCACAGCCTCTAGGCATGCGGGCTTCAGTAGTGGTGGCTCCTGGGCTCTAGAGCGCAGGCTCAGTAGTTGTGGCACACGGGCTTAGTTGCTCCGCGGCACGTGGGATCTTCCTGGATCAGGGCTCGAACCTGAGTCCCCTGCATTTGCACGCAGATTCTTAACCACTGCGCCACCAGGGAAGTCCCTGTTCTTTTGTGCCTTTAGAAATAGAAAGAGTGCTACCGTTCTCACAAAGTCACAACTATCAGGTTTTGTAAATGGACTTCTTGAGGAAGAATATTTTTAACTTGGGAAGATAAAGTTTAAAACATTTGTAGTGGACCATAAAAATCACACTTAATTCATCCTTTACTTAATTTTATAAAAATTAAATATTGAGAGTATGAGAAACTTGGAAAAGGGAGATAATACCAAGCACAGAAAAACTGAAATATTAATTTCACATGAAAAAAGCAAGAGAGAAAATGTTTTAATGTTGTTATTTATTTATTTTTTTGCATCACATTTCTGATTCTAAAATGCCACCTCAACTTCTGTTGTGGTCTGGGTTGACTGCTATCTTGTCAAACATCTAGTCTTAAATTAAGGAGGAACTACTCTTTGTACACTTCATCTCTGTAGGAACCAAATCATTTACAGAGGAGGTTCTGACAGGGCACATTAGAGATTTGAAAATAATTGTGATAAATCACGACAAATTAGTCACCTCTAGACAACCTGTAAATAGGTAAGAGCCAGGGTAACCAAAGGCTTTGGCAAGATAGGAAAATATGGGGACCATGGCTCCTGCTAGCTCTTCAGCCTCTTCCAGTTGGCCCTCCTCTGTTGGCTACTGAGCAGTAGCTTTTAGCAGCCCCAACTTGCCCAACTAGAACCAACCAGGGCTCGAGACTAAGTCTTTCCTCACGCCTAAGTCTTTTCTCCGGAAGGTGTGAAGCCATCTCTAGCTGATGCTGTGTATGAACCTTTTCTGCCATACTCCTTTGTCCTGGCTCCTCCCTCATACGACTGTACAGATGTCAACTTTCCTGGGGCTTTGGTATCATTTTTGTTTTGTTTTTTGTCTTGTTGACCTAAACCAGATAGACTGCCAAATAGTTTTCCAGCAAAGATGGGTTTATTTGGGATCAGCAGAGAATAGCAATTCAGGACCTGTAACCATGGTGAGCCACATGCAAGTACCCCCACAGCAAGGAAAGGAGAACACTTTCATAGAGAGGAAAAGGAAGTTGGAAGGACTACAGTAAACAAAAGCTATTCTTTGCCTGAGTCTTTGCCAGGAAAGGAGAGGAGTCTTTCTCCCTACTGGGCTCTGCTATTGCCACAAGGCATGAGAGCTCCCTCTTCTTGTCTCCCAACCCCATTTAAAAAAAAAAAAAAATATATATATATATATATATATTTATTTATTTGGTTGCACTGGGTCTTAGTTGTGGCTCGCAGGCTCCTTAGTTGTGGCATGTGAACTCTTATTTGTGCCATGCACGTGGGGTCTAGTTCCCTGACCAGGGATCGAACCTGGGCCTCCTGCATGGGGAGTGTGGAGTCTTAACCACTGTGCCACCAGGCAAGTCCCCTGACCCCATTTAAAAAAAAAATAAACTTAATTAATTAATTTATTTATTTTTGGCTGCATTGGGTCTTCATTGCTATGTGCGGGCTTCCTCTAGCTGCGGCGAGTGGGGGCTACACTTTGTTGTTTGTTGTGGTGCGTAGGCTTCTCATTGCGGTGGCTTCTCTTGTTGCAGAGCATGGGCTCTAGGTGCGCATGCTTCAGTGGTTGCAGCTCGGGGGCTCAGTAGTTGTGACTCGCAGGCTCTAGAGTGCAGGCTCAGCAGTTGTGGTGCAGGGGCTTAGTTGCTCCACGGCATGTGAGATCTCCCCAGACCAGGGCTCGAACCTGTGTCCCCTGCATTGGCAGGCAGATTCTTAACCACTGTGCCACCAGGGAAGCCCCACTGACCCCATTTTAACTGAGGTTTCTGTTTATTAATTTTTTACAGTCTGCAGAAGTTTGATCGTGAAAGTCTTTCTTAGGGTAGGAAAGACATGAAAAATGCCTCTCGGGAGCTATGGTATTGATAACCTTCCACTTATTCCAAGCTTCCAACTTTATTTTCTGACTTAAGCCTTACACTCCCTAGAAGGGCTTACTCCTCTCAATTTTCCAAGACCTTTTTTGGCTTTTCAACCCCCTCATAAAGTACATGTTTTCTCATGTGGTCCTCATTGGTGCGAACAACTCCAGGGGGCATCCCTCACATAGATTTCCATGTAAATGATACTGCCAAGAGTTGCACAGCTCCTGCAGTCCTGGAGGGAATGACGCAGACAGGCAAGGAACCCAAACCCAAAAGAAACAGGTTTCTTTCCATTAATTGCCCAGTTGGCATTCATATGACTTTGAGTTTAGACTTATTAGCCAGGCCTTGATATTTTTTTCGAACAGAATTTTCAAAAGTGTATTTTGAAGAATATTAATAAGAATCTCATAGAAAAAGAAAGTTTCTATGATCAAATAAATATATAAAACAGTGAGCTAAGCAAATTTAAACTGGTTTATTTACCATAGTATTCAGATGCTTTAACATTTTAAAGTGCTTAATGGTTTTTTAAGAATGTTTCCCACATTTATGGTTTGATTACAGAGACTTTTGCCATTTGCAAATTTGGGAAACTGAAATCCACAGTACACGCTTTCGGAAATCCTGATTGACTGAGGAGTTTTAATTCAGTGGGGTTCAAACATGAACTCCAAACATAAATATGATTTAATATTGTTGTCTACAGTCTCTTCCCTCTGTGTCCTATGTCAAATTATTCTTTCTCATTGGGTAGCAAATCTCTTGGGGAGATTCCATAATTTCAATATATGCCAAACTCAAATCGGATTCAAAGCTTTTTCCTCCTAGCTACAGGCCAGACCAATGGCTCCAGGGGCCTGAAATGGAAAGGAGACATGATTAGGTGTTGAAGTATGTAGTGTGTGTGTGTATGGTGATTCTGGTTCTAGAATACCTGTCTTTTCGACCTGTTCCTTTTCAAGGTCTAACTCTTCTGATGCTGAGAGCTGAGAGGGAGAACAGGAGAAGGACAAGCATCTCTTTGACTGCTTATCAGCATAGCACCCTCCTTTAAGGCTGTGGCTGCTTCTCTGGATAATACAGACTAGCTATCCTCTGTGTGACTGGCGTGCTGATGTTCTCAAAGGTACATGGGTATGTTCTGGTGGGTTCTGTGAGCCCTTCCCATTGCGTGTTTCCTTGAAGTCAGTTTTTTCTTAATCGCCTCCTTCAGCTACTTCCCAGAAGTACACAGTCTCTTGTTCCTGGGATCTTCCCACTTCATGGGCTGTTCTCTTGGGTCAGGTATTGACAAGATTTTACCAAAGTGCACCCTCCATGGTATCACAATCAATGAGAGATCTACACATTTTTGTACAAAGGTGACAGTGAGGCTGCTCCCTTACCCTCTTTCTCTCTGTTCTGCCTTCTTTCTCTCCCATTTCTCTTTCCTCTTAGTGGTAGGGTCAGGGCAGATCAACAAATTTATTGGCCTGAGCAGACAACGCTGGAATGAGTAGCCAATCCTGCCTGTCTACTATGATCTCCAATTTCTAACACAGTTCTGAAAGAGAGAGAAAAGCAAGAACCTCCCCCATAGGCTGACTACTCAGGGATGATTTTCTTCCCCCTGAGGTGAGGGTGGAGGTAGGTAATTGTCCTATGTTTATCTTTCCACCTCTTAAAAAGCCCTGGAGGCACAGTCTGGTCTCAACGGTTGGCCCTTTCTTTAGAAGTCAGGTACTTGTCTCTGGTTCCTGGCTTAGGCCAAATCAACAGTTCTATGGGAGCAGAAAATGGCCCATTCAGTACATTGATTTTTTTTTTTTTTTGGCGGTATGCGGGCCTCTCACTGTTGTGGCCTCTCCCGTTGCGGAGCACAGGCTCCGGACGCGCAGGCTCGGCGGCCATGGCTCACGGGACCAGCCGCTCCGTGGCATGTGGGATCTTCCCGGACTGGGGCACGAACCCGTGTCCCCTGCATCGGCAGGCGGACTCTCAACCACTGCGCCACCAGGGAAGCCCCAGTACCTTGATTTTTAATACTCTACAATGTACACAGCAGATGGACAAGAAGCCCCAGTTGATGCATAAGTTGATAATAGTTGTTAGCTGCTTTTTTAAAGTTTCTTTTCTTTTCTTTTTTTTTTTTAAAGAGTGAGAATGTAGAACTCAAGGCAAGTTTGTTAAGGGTCAGAAGTTTAGATCAGAACAAGCAAGAACTTAGCCAGAATCTCCACATATAGTTGTTGTGAAGGTCAGATTAAAACATTGATTAGAAACTAGGTAGAAAAAAAGAAACAGCAGATTATAAAAATGTGGATCTAGGACAGGGGATAGTCCAGACTTCTTGCAAAGACTCAGGGCTAGAATACATTATAAATGGAATATGTAGAGGGACCTTGTGGAACAGGACAGCAAATTCTGCTACAGAAATATTCTTAAGGACTGAGACCATATCCTTTTTCATCTTTGCATTTCTGAAACATCATAGATCCTTGGAACTCAATAAATGTTTGTTGAGTGAATTAATCAATTTAGTATAGCAGTATAAAAGAAAACCTGCTAACTAAAATAACTTTTGCTTCTGCATAGAGCAGGGATCAGCAAACTATGGCTCTTTGGCCATTTCTGGCCACTGCCTGCTTTTGTAAATAAGTTTTATTGGAACACAGCCATGTTCATCTGTTTACATATTTTCTTTGGGTGCTTTCACACTACAATGGCAGAGTTGAATAGTTGCAACAGAGACCGCATGGCCTGCAAGTCTAAAATATTTACTGTCTGGCCCTTTATAGAAAAAGTTTTCTGATCCCTGGCATACAGGTTTAAAATTGTTTTTCTATATGTTTCCTGTTGAGTGTGACTCAGTCACAGCATGGTTAACTCAGGTCCAGAGGTCACTGGGAGCAGCTGGCTGTTCTGTCAGACAGGACAACGCAAGCCCAGAGCCGGGTGGATATGACAGATCTATCAGAGCCAAGAGGAAAGTCATCTTGATGCAGTCCTGTAATCTCATCTCTCCCTTCTCTGAACCATCCTTGTAATCTCTTTGATGGTCACATGGTACTTTTGATTATCATGATTTATGTCTTCTTTCTCCTATTCAATGTGGACTATAGGAGGGCAGAGGCCGCATTTTGTCCATGTTCATATTCTGAAGGTCTAGCGATGCTTCTGGTTAAGTAGGTACTCGCTTAGAAGACGAATAGTAGCTAGCAGGATTATGGTGCTATCCAAAGAAGAGAAAAGGCAAGGTCTGGCAGCTCAGAGGCAGATGGCTTTTAATTATCAGTAAGCGAGAGCTTAATTAAATGAATTTGGAGTAGAGTGTTCAAGGAAGCAGTAACACCAAGGGATAGCTATAGTTCAGGGACTCGCTCAGATTTTTATGTCCAACATGTCCAAGAATATTTTTCTTTTTCTAAACTGGGAGAAGCACCTCAAGCTTAAAGTATTCTCAGTTATTAAATGGATTCGCTGGTCCCTTTGTGGCAGAGAATGGTTTCCTTTGGCTCACGAAGTGAAATTCTGGGTCCAACTGTGGGGCCTCCTTCTGACGGATTTGTCCAGTCACATCACTCATTCAACAAATGTTTAATGAGCTACTACAGTGCGCCAGGCCCTTTGAGAGCTTGGATTTAAGCTCTGTTTGTTTTTCCATTATGAAGTGCTAAGATGATAAACACTAAAATTTATTGAGAACTTTATGACATATTGGGGGTGCAAGGGAGGAAATTTGATTGGCTAGTAGCCTAGGCAGGTCTGAACCTAGAGAAAGAGGAGTCCAAGAGTGTAGCAAGCTCCTGACAATTCTTAACTTTTTCCTGTCTGGGCCCAAACAGAAGAAGCCTCTGGCAGACAGATTTGGGTACTCCTGCAGTAACATCCTACTTCTAGTTTTTTTGGAAGGAAGGAGAAGTAGCTACTGCCTAAGCTTGGTTTTGTTCCTTTGGTGAAATTCCCTTATGCATATCTAAACTTAGATATCTAAACTCAGAATGTCAAGTATGAGAAACACCTTTTTCAAGGAACTGAAGAGATCTTTGGAGAAGATTTACAAGGCTTATTAGTATGCAAGACTAACTAAATTGGAGAAGGAAGAAAAATTGTATGACATCAATACTTTCCTTACAGAGTTTAAGAAAACTAATTATTCTTTAACGTGTGAAATTTAGTGATTGATTTGATTTCATGAAGATTACAATAGTGAAAAAGACTTACACTCCATCAGTGCTGCATTTAGGCAGAATTGGGAATTAGGCCAACTTGCCTTCAGATCTTTCAACTTTCAACACCCTTCTCTCTCAGTGGCCCCTCCACCTCCCACTTCCAGATGCCCAGTAATCCCCCTCCTTTCTGTTTTCCTTATCAAAGCATGACTTGAAGAACCAGGTCTCTAAGCTGTAAATGATGGAAGAAGTTTAAAATATCTCTGATTCCAGCATATTTGTACTTTAACATGGGATCAAGTCATGTTTTCTAAGGCTGGATTGTGAAGTACAAGATAATAAGCTCTGGGAATCCTTCTGATATGATAGCCTCCAGGTTCTTCACACAATCTTATTATATAGGCCTTTCCTCTCTCCCTCCCTTTCTTCCATACATATTAACTTTCTGCTATATCCCAGAGCCTATTCTAGCTACTAGCTATAGAGCAGCCAATGAGAGAGACATGGAACCTACCCTCTTGGAGCTTTCATTCCTATGGGGAGACAAAAACACCTAAATAAACAAATAAGATCTTTATTAGGGATAAATAATATGAAGAAAATAAAACAAAGTAGTAGGTAAGAGTGCCCACAGAAGTAATCAGGGCAGACACCTCCAAGGAAAGGACACCCCTCAAATGAAAGATATGATGGAAGGAGCCAGCCATATGAAGATCTCTGACAACAGCGTGCCAGGCAGAGAGGAAAGCTTGTGCAAAGGTTCTGAGGCAGGAATGATTTTGCTGTGTTTGAGCCAAAGAATGAAGTTCAGTGTGATGGGAATACAGTGAAAAGAGGGAGAATGGGACAAGTTGAAGCTGGAAAAGAAAAGACAAAATCATGTGGTTCTTGCAGTCCAGGTGAGGAGTTTGGATTTAAGTGCAGTGGACGGACATGCATTGAATACTTTCAGCAGTTGGTAACATCTACATGATTTAGCTAAAAATATCAGCTATACTGTTTGCTGTGGTTTTATTTTCAGCTCTTGGGAGAAGCTTTCAGCATTCTATATAATCTCTTCCTCTCGAAGCAT
This sequence comes from Phocoena sinus, assembly GCF_008692025.1. NCBI lineage: Eukaryota > Metazoa > Chordata > Mammalia > Artiodactyla > Phocoenidae > Phocoena > Phocoena sinus. The sequence continues at coordinate 100,580,557 of NC_045765.1, read as the reverse complement.
TGCTACTACTCTCTGGGATGCTCATTTTTTTTGCTTGGCATATTCTGCTTTGTGGTTCATTAAACTCTTACCCAGAGAGAGAGTGCAACCTCAGTGAACTCAGGGTTGTGATTTAGAGATCATTGTTTTTCCCACAGTGCCTTCCAGTGTTTTCTGCTTCCTAAACACTCAGTAATAATTGTTAATGAATTACTTAATTCCCTGAGGTAGCTTTGAGAAAGACAGTGGGTGTTAAGTTTTCATTTTGACCCACACGGGGCCTAGGATGGTGTCACACACGGTGAAAATGCATGCTAAGTCCAGTTGTGCAGAATGGCTTTAATCACAGAACTTGGTGAAACAATGATTAAGACAGAATAGTTCATTGGTAAACACTGACTTTGTTGGGGTCTCAGTAAAGTATCATTTAGCTGCAAATAAAGCCTTTAAGCATCCTAATAATACAATAAAACTGTGGGTGGACTTCCCTGGTGGCCCAGTGGTTAAGAATCCGCCTGCCAATGCAGGGGACACGGGTTTCGAGCCCTGGTCCGGGAAGATTCCATATGCCGTGGAGCAACTAAGCCCGTGCGCCACAACTACTGAGCCTGCCCTCTAGAGCCCACGAGCCACAACTAGTGAGCCCGCGTGCCAAACTACTGAAGCCCGAGTGCCTCGAGCCCATGCTCTGCAACAAGAGAAGCCACCACAATGAGAAGCCCGGGCACCACAATGAAGAGTAGCCCCAGCTCACTGCAACTAGAGAAAGCCCGCGTGTAGCAAGGAAGACCCAATGCAGCTAAAAATAAATTAAAAACAAACAAACAAAACCTGTGGGCTGAATATGTATTTTAGTAAGACATTTCAAATAATCTGGAAGCTGTAAGAGGTTTTAAATAATTTAGAAGCTGTAAATTCATGGGGTGTATTAGCAGAGTAAACACATATTAACAATAACTAATGTAAGTAAGCGGATCTGTTAATAAGGCCTCATGGATTTACAGCTTCTAGACCCAGATCCACCTTTGCAGCTGAGCCTCACGGGGAAATTGTTCAATCCCCTAGATCATTTAGGTCGCTCTTCTCACAAACTTCTCTGAAGCTTTGAAGTGCATCATTTGCAGTCCCACACCATTTCTGCATCAGAGCCCTTTTGCCTGAGTAACTTTTGGCTTTGATACCATTTGTTGACTGTTGCAGCTTTGAGATGATGCACTTAGTAACAGCTCATAATAATGCTAAATGAATACTCCTGGATAGCAGTTTGGAACTCAAAGTAACATTCTGGTTATTCCTGTTCCTACACCCTTCCTTAGGAAGGGAACTTTGGAAATAGGAAACCTAGGACCTAGTCCTAATTATGCCTTTAAGCCACTCAATCAGCATTTATTTTAATTTTTTCGACCATAAAATCAGCGGTGAGGTGGTGCTGGACTGCTAATTGCTAATTTCAATCTCTCTCCTGGTTTCAAACGTCTATGATTCTAAGAATGCTGCATGTGCTTTAAAAACCTCTGATGCAGATGGTGATTTGCACGTTGCCGATAAGATGGTCTGACCTTGGGGGCTTTACTTTTAAGCCTTGGAAATAACTGCCAACATTTGTTGAGTATTTACCAGGTGTAAAGAGTTGCACCTCACACGATCTCACTCGTCTAATCCTTCCAACAGCCTTCTTAGGTAAGAATTAATACTCGTATTTTATAAACGAGGAGACAGATAACTTACTCAGATGTTGACCTCAGTCTGTGCTTATAAGTGTATGTGAGAGTAGATTCCTCATTTCTAATATTTCACCAACTCACGCGCAAATTCTCAAGAGGTGAACATCTCAGGGCGTGCTTCAACGTTAAAACAAATGTCCTTTTAGGAACGGAACAAGACTCAGTAAATGTTTTTTTCTCTCCGGAAAGAACACCAGCAATTGCTTACAGTGGTGTACGTAGGCCGGAGTACCCCGCTGTCTAGGCGTGTGTGGGGTTCTTGTGCCCAAGGGGTCAAACTATAAAGTTTCGTCAAAGCTGTCTACCAGAAAGCGCAGTCCGCTCTCGAGGTCGAAGACGCGCTGCAGCTGCAGGACTCGCGTGTTCCTGCGCGCAGGCAGGTCAGCACGGGGGGCCTAGCTGCTGGAAGAGTCCATTAGGGACGGCCAAGACAGGGTGTTCCCGCTGCCGGAGCGCGGACCTAGCTGCCCGCTGCGCAAACGAGGGCGCGCTGCTTTGGGTGGCCACCCCCACTCCGCTGGTCAGGTGAGCGCAGCCCGGGGAGCCGCGAGTCCTATTGGAGCAGACGAAGATGGAGGGGGAGGAGGCGGGGGAAGGATGAGAGGGGGAGGATGGAGCCACCTTCCTGAGCCGACAGCGGGAGAAAGACTCGGCAGCCCCGGCGAAGCGTGGGGACGCGAGTGAGAGGCGGAGCGAGGCTGTGCGAAGGGAGGACCGACGGGGACCTCGGGGAGCGTGCGGATGTCGGTGTCACCGGGGCCAGGTAGGCTGTGGCTGCGGGGTGGTGCTGCGGACATCCCGGACATCCCGGTGGCCCACGGGAGCGCCGCCGCATCCTCGGCGGCACGGGGTCGTTCGCCAGCACCTGTTGCTGGAGGTGGGCGGCGAGCGTGCCGCGGGCTGCGGCTAACTCAGCCGCGCCGCCCGCGTCCGCCCTGTCTACGGCCGCGGCGGTGCATTGAGCGTGGCGTTCCTGTCACCCGCCCTTTCCACAGCTGCCTCATCTCAAAGAAGGTGAGAAGGGAGTGAGCAAAGGGAAAAGTTTCTTTTATTCTCTTTCTGCCTGTTTGAAACTCGAATCCTAGCTTTAATTTTAAAAAGTCTGCCTGAAAAATAACCGATCAAGAAAGGCGCGCCTTAGGAAATAAATAACGGGAAGGTTGAGATAAATTTAAGGAGTCTTACGTTCCAGAATAACCGCTACGTCGAAGAACTTTCAGGGAATTAGAAATTAGCCTGGAGCTGTAGAATAATACATATTAAAAACTTACACATTTATAATGTTTTAAACTATTTTAAAATTGATTTTTTTCTTAAAGCTAAAACTAAGAAATTATGGCAGTTTTCATCGGGATGCAGCTGATTTTAAGGTGCAGTGTTTTTTAATTCTGTGTAGCTATTGTTTTAAAGTAAAACAAAAATTTCACAAAACCCAAAATCTTTAAAAACCTGTGTAATGTGTTTATATGTTAGATGCACAGTTTTAGAGATTACTAACATCGACTCTTGAAGGTGCATAATTACTGACAATTAGGATAAAGCTCAAAAAGTGTACTGTAACTGATACATTCAGCATTATATGAAAATTCTTGGAGAAGTTATTACCTTACATTACTAAAGTTCTTTTTCCTCCGCTGTGTGTCATTTATCAAAAGAGCCAGATGGAGCCACACAAAAGAAAAAAGAAAAAAAGATGTTCTATGTTCTAGTCATGATACAAATGAACACCAGCAATTTATTTATTTTGGGGTAATATCCTAGGATGCTGGGACGTGCCAAATACATCTTGAACTGTGTTGCAATAAAACGTTTTAAATATATGCGTTTAGGTATAACATGCAGGCTTTGCCATTAACTTACAGTGACTTTGGACATTCACCCATCCTTCTGTGCCTTAGTTTCTTCATTTATAAAGTAAAGGGATTGGACTGGGTGCTTAGAAAGACTTATTATGTCTCAAGATTATAACTTTTTAAAAAGGAGCAACCAAACTGTATACGCTAAAAATAAGTATGACCGAAGCCTATCTCCATGATGAATGACAATAGCAGTCACCCAGTATTGAACGCTTGCTATGTAATGAATTCTGAGAAGGCCTCTATATGCGATATTTTATGTAACACTCACAAGATCATAAATTAAATAGTATTATCCCAATTTACAGATAATGGCACTGAGGCACGGAAAGTTTAAGCTCCTTGTCCAAAGTTAATAAGAGTTGGATCAAGGAATTTTCCTAAGTGCTTTGAGCATCTACACTATAATGAATGTGAAGATTAAAAGCTGAAACCACCCATAAACACCAGCTAAGAAATAATCTTAGACTAAAATGTAAGTTCATAATGGAGTGAAAGTAAATTATGAAACAACACTGAATCTTGATATCATCACATACAGAAATGATGTATCAGTCAACATTTATTATATTTTAAGAACAACGATTATAGTTTATATTGTATATATATTTATCAAATATTGAGTGCTAATTGTATTCATTGTCCCCACATGATAACATGAGGTATATTTGGAACACAAATGCTTTTGTGGTAATAAAAAGTAACAATTAGAAATAATATGGGAAGTCAGAGGCTAGTGTTACACAAAAGTATTTCAGATTATCTTTCTACTTGGAGGTGCCCTTGCCTATGCTACACTCAAAGAAAAAGTGTTCATAGAAGAATCAGCTGTGAGTAAATCCTTTTGTACATATTCCCACAATGAATGATAATAGTATGCCACATATTTTGAAGGTCCGCTATATACCAGGAATTCTACTAGGCCCTTTAAATAGAGTAACTTTATATTTAGTTGTCAAATACTATTTCCTTGATTTGCAGATGAAGAAACTGAGGCAGAAAGATCTATGCTCTGGGAGAGTCCACAAAGAAAATACATTTTGACTTAGATTAGGTGTGTGACCCTTTATTGTTCAGAAATTCATAGGCGGTGAATATAGCATTGAACTCCTCAAGTACTGGGAGGAGACTTGGAGCCAAACTAGACCAATCCCTTTATTTTATATTTGGGGAAACTAAACTTAGAAAAGTTAAGAGATTCACTTAAAGACATATTCTATTTTCCCATTTATGACTTTAGTCATCTGTACATTCCTACAAACTAATAAGTGAGAAGCATGTTACCATTAACTTGGTCATTAAATGTTGAATCTATTGCCACTCAACCAAATGCTGCCCCATGCCCTTTTTTATATTGCTGTCTTACTGTTATTGAAAATTTCAAAGTTGCCCCAATTAGGATATAAAATCTTTGAGGACAGTGACTGTATTATATATTTCTCTAGTATGTCTAGGGTTTAACAAAGTGGTTAATATATTGAACAAGTGGCTTTGTTAACTATTTACCTGTGACAGGGATTATTTTATGTACTGGGTCCAAAATCTGCATAGTGGAAGCACTATGCCATCACCACTTTGACTTCATGTAGAGGGCAACTAGACAGTTTACACTTGCTTATAAAGCATATTAAGCTGCTTAGATCATGATTGTTTAATTTGACTATGAAATATAGCATGTTGGAGAGATGTGGTTGGGCATTTCTCTGATGTTGTGAGATAAAAAGTCACACAGCTAAGTATTACACACGGTTGAGTGTACATTTCTCTCTTGCTGATTTGCAAATAACTTTTTTTTTCCAATTGTAAAGATAATACAAAGTCATGTAGGAAATTCAAATAGTACAGAAAAAAAGAAAAATTACCAGAACTCCACTATCCAAAGATTTTGGTGAACATCCAGCCAGAGAGATGTCTTTCTTCCCTTAAATCCTGCCGAATCAGGGTGAGAACTGAATTATTTATTTAACCGTTTACGGTTTAAAGCTCTATTTAGTCTCAGTATTCTCTCACTCTCAGGCAGCTCAAACATTATATAAAGAAAGATATCTGTTGAGAAACGAAGATAAACATACTGCTAATAAACTAGACTCTTTCCCTCTCATGCAGAATGAAGTAGTACAGAAAGTTGATTTTGCCACGTATGCAGGCCTGTTTTTTTTCCCTTCAGAAGGCAGGACTGGGGGGACAGGAGGCATCTTTGCAAGTTCAGAGGGTTCCCCGATATGCCAGGATCTCAGGCCACACAGGAAGCTGAGCTCTGTTGTCCTGATGGAGGTGTGGCGGAGGAGGAGGAGGGTGGAGCTGGGACACAGGAGGCTGTGGTAATGCAAAGGCTGTGTTTTCTGATCGCACTGTGACACACTATACACTTTAAAACGTACCACACCAAGTCCCTCCCCCAGCTGTTGGGCAGGTGGTCATGGGGGCCCTTTTTCTGGTGCAGTCAGGCGTAAGTCTGCCTGTACCTCAGAATGAGGGCAAGATGCTGAAAGGACATTTCTCATTCATTTATTCAGGATTCTGAAAACCCAGAATGGACCTTCTTTCATGTAAAGGGCTAAAACTGACTGTTGGAATAGATGTCCATAAATGAGTTTTGAACTAATACAAACTTATTAGTTAAAAAGGAGGGCCGGGGGTGGGGGTGGGGTCTCTTCGAGAGAGGCAATGCCAGCTCTCCATATGCATTTGAATGTAATTACGTTGAAAATACTCATTTTAAAGATTATATTATTTAAATTTAATAAATGTATTTGTTATTCAAAATTCTTTTTCCCTGGGTATGTTTTCTTGATTTGTACTATGTATTTGGGAGTAGAATTCTTTCATGCTTTACTTTATTAGGGGCTTAACATGGCTTAAATCCAACCATCTGTTCGCATCTTGGCACATCAGGTTGGAGGTGGTGGTACAGGCTGAATAAAATTCCCACAATTTAAAGGTTAGGGAAAGAGCTACTTTTATGAATAGATTTCCAGTGATTCTCAGCAAGACAATAGTGCAGAAGTGGAATAAAAATGCACTTCATTCTCTGAAGCACAAGGTCCCCTGTCTGTCTTTAGTTTTGCTGAAAGGCAATTAGCATTTCAACTAGCCAATTTGGTTACATGCAACGAAGTACTTGGGTTTATAATTTGCTGCTCTCTGTCTGAGGCTGTTGAGCTCCAGCTCTTATGTAATCCTCTCCAAGTAGCCTTCTCTCCAGTATAGTTATTGTTGCTGGTCTTAAATAACTAATCAACAGAGAGTGTTCCTTGCCTTCAGCTGTAGGGTGCTATAGGGCAAGGAAAATGAAATGCCAAGCTAATAAGGGGATGATTGTAATTATTAAATAGTCATTATTGAAGTGTGGCACAGGTTGAAAGATACTGAATAGCTTCAAATCAAATGCAACTTCAAAAAGACATTGTGTGATACTCTTAATAGTTTATTTCTGCATGTAGTATGTGCAATAAACAGAGGGTATATATATTGGAATTAATTAAGATGACTCAAAATTAACAAAGAAGAAGCAATTCTTAATTATTTATATTGACTTTGCTCCTTTCTGCAAGAAAGAATTCTGTTTGGAATATGTGTAAAAGAGAAAATAATTTTTTTCTTAAGGGTTATAACAAATGAACAAGTGCTCTGAGGCATATTGTGGAAATAATTCAACGGTTTGTATTTGTGTGCTAATTGGAAATAAGATTTTGTTAGCTTCTTTGGTCATGAATTCTGATAATTATAGTACTGTTGATATATTTCATGTATATAGTCATATCCCTCTGAAGGAACCACTGTATGTTATGATAATCCTTTTGTTAGGATAACTGGAATGATATCCTTTAATCCATGTCATGTGGTAATAATTCAATTTAGCTCATCTTTTAATGCAGTCCTGTTTTTGCAAAGTTGTGCTTATGTAATTATTTGGAAAAATAATACATTTCTCATTTTTTTCAAATAATGTTTAACTGAAAGAAGGCATGTATTAGATACAAGCCTTGCATGTGATCATTATAATTGAGAACATATATGAAAAAATTGCCTGATCTTCTATATTTCCAATCCGCGATATAAAGTGAAAGCCCTATCTGCAGCTACAATTAGAGACATTTGTATATTATTCAACTAAATTCAGCAGTGTTGATGAGTAGGAATGAAACAAAGAAGGCTTGCCTGTCCTTTGGCAGACTAGTCAACTTAGGATGGAAAGTGTTCTGGAAAAAGTGGGACTTGATCTGGACTTTGCAGAGTGTAAAGGAGAGGGAGTGGGGAGAGGTAGGAAGAAGGGCCTGGGGAGCATCTCAGATCAAAGGTGCAGAGATAAGAATGTTCTGGTTGTCTTGTCCCAGATACACATTATATCAACTTGACTGGAACTGTTGACAGAAGAGAAAAAGATGACTGAATGTACAGGGTGGGATGGATTTTTTTTTTTTTAAATTGAGGTACAATTCACTTAACAAAACAAAACAAAAAAATCACCTTTCAAAGTAGATAATTCCGTAGTATTTATTGTATTTACAAAGTTGTGCAACTGTCACCACTGTCATTCCAGAACATTTTCATCACCTCAAAAAGAAATCCTGTTCCCGTTAGCTTTCACTCCCCATTTTCTCCCCACCCCCAAGTCCTCAGCAACCCATCTACTTTCTGTCCCTATAGATGTGCCTGTTCTGGACATGTCATGTTAATGGAATCATCCAGTACGTGGCCTTTCCTGTCTGCCTTGTGTCAGTTACTATGATATTCTCAGGGTTCATCATGTTGTAGCATGTATCACTACTTTGCTCTTTTTTATGGCTGATTAATATTCCATCGTATGAATATACTACTTTTTGTTTATCCATTCATCAATTGATAGACATTTAGGTTGTTTCTATGTTTTGACTAAATATTATGGACATTTGTGTACAAGTTTTTGAGTGAACATATGCTTTCAGTTCTCTTGGTTAGGAGTGGAATTGCTGGGTCAATAGAGAGGTATATAAAACAGCCAGGATGCATTTAGAAGAACTTTATCCCTTCTATACATTCTGTTAAGCTTAGGGTCGCATTATGAGGCAAATGCATCAAGTATGGCCTGAAGGTTTATCACTTAGAACTCTGCTTGCATAGATCTCTGCCAATTATAAGACATTTAATACAACCAAACTGTGATAAAACAAAAAAAAGGAACAGTTTGCAGCCAACAGCTTCTCCCTCACCACTGGCTGTAGGTTTTCTTAGGAAGGGAAGTATGGTGATGGCTGGCATAATGCTTGACCTATCTAGGATATGCTACAAATCGGAAATATGATTGTATATTATCTGATGCAACTGAATTCAGTTTCTGATGACTTCTTTCCTTGTGGTAGGCACTCATCTAAATGATATGGTTGAATGACAAAATGAGATAAATTTATTTTGCTACTAAGACAAATTACAGAAGCTTTAAAATGTTATTTGTTAATGAGGGTATTCATTAAAGGCTTGATTGAGAATTGGGCTTTAAGAAAAGACATGCTCCAATTCACTAATGTATAGTTTGCAGATTATCACTAATTCTGGTGTGTGTGTGTGGTGTGTGGTATGTGTGTGCGGTCATGTATTTGTTTATCTGAAACCTTAAGTAGTTTCCTGAAAGAGTCTGATGTACTTTATAAAATAAATTGACATTTGAACAAGTTTGTCTAATTTGGTTGAGGCAAATTATTTTTAAGCTTCTTTTGAAAAACCTAAAAAAATATATTTGCTTAGTGTCTTATGATTGGAAACCATATGTTCACATAAATTAATTCATGTCACCTTAATAACCACTTCATGTAAGTTAACTGTTTTTACTTATAGATGAAAGGGAAGATTCATAAAGGTCAACAAAATTATTAAAAAACAGCAACAAACCCAGTTCTTCAACTTAATGTCCAAAAGTTGTCCACTCATTAATAATCACAGTAATGATCATATTGTAATATTTTTGTGATTTTTGGTGTCTCACAAAACATTTTTCTATTAATGTTAAAAGGAATTGACTTCCTATCTTAAATCTCCTACTATAACAAATCTGTTTCGTTGGGTAGCATTACACTAAAAACCTCACTGTAATAAAAGTATAATGAAAACCTCAGCCAAGACTTTCACTCTTTTGAACATTTGTTACCAAAATTATAAATAATTGGAGATAATCTTTGCATACCAGTGTAAAGCAATTTGATCATTGTGTAGCAGTTTTACATAGTATGTAAATACCTTTCTTAGAGAAAGTCAGCAAATTTTGGAAATTGTTCTTGTTTTTAGGTGACTAAAATGCCCTAGCTTTTATAAGTCAGTGCTGTACCTACTACTTGAGACCTTGGAATAATATGATTAATAGAATGTCCAAAAGCTGTTTTAGCTTGCAGGGAATTTTATTACTAATATTCATGAAAGATATTATATTGGTGGTTGGTCATTCATGCATTCATTGTTCACTGAAGCACTCTACCATGGACTTGGAAAACACACTGAGCTGGTAGTGTCTACTTTCATATTTTATTATATCTATTGACCTCAAAATTTATTTCGATTTTATAGTGATTTTTAATGATAAAAAATTCCAGTGATTTCATAGCACTGCGTATTTAGAAATCGTAATGCTACTCTTCTAGGCAGCCAACACCTTTCCCCTCCGCCACCAGGCTCACTTCTTTCAGCACAGGAGATGAATGTAGCCATGGAAAGAATTAGGGCTGCTTATTTGCCTTCTTTCATTGCTTCTGCTCTTATTAAAGTATCATGTCAGCTACAAATAAAATCTATACTGACAACTAATTACCTTGCAAATGGCCAGTCACTCTGGATGTGAAATTGTACATAATATGACCATTCTTATTACGTCATTAAGCATTGGGTATAGGGCTGTTCTCGTCACTAGATTACGAGAGTGAGTAGGTTGTGGCTGCCAGTAAGAGGATGAGTTTGATTATAGAGAGAAGAGAATAAAGATGTGCACTTTTCATTTCATGGCTTTTTTATATGGTAGGCTGTATGGAGTGGTGACTTTAAAAATTATCTTCCCTGGGGCTTCCCTGGTGGCGCAGTGGTTGAGAGTCCGCCTGCCGATGCAGGGGACGCGGGTTAGTGCCCCGGTCCGGGAGGATCCCACGTGCCGCGGAGCGGCTGGGCCCGTGGGCCGTGGCTGCTGGGCCTGCGCGTCCAGAGCCTGGGCTCTGCAACGGGAGAGGCCACAGCGATGAGAGGCCCGTGTACCGGAAAAAAAAAAAAAAAAAAATCTTCCCTGTATGACTGTTAGAAAGATTTTATTGTTAATAGAGATTAGTAATCTAATATTTACTTAAGACCATAGGACCTGGACCTTGAGAGCCTGAGTTTGTAACCTGGCTTTGCATTTCCAGGGTACAGTCTTGACAAATATATGTAATCTCTCTGTATCGCAGGTTCCTCGTCTGAAAATGAGTGTGATAATAGTACCCATCTTATATTTCAAATGGTTGCTATGAGGATCAAATGAGTTAACACATGTGAAGCAATTAGAACAACGTCATTACCTAGCTTAGTAAAGTTAACTGCTATTAGCTAATATTGTCACGCATGAAATCCAAATTATTGATGATTAAGGTGCCTAAGGATATCTTCTTCCTTAGCTCCTTTTGCCTTCTCTAGATTGCAGAGGAGGATTTAAATTTACCTCGAAGATACTGGAGCTCAAGCTTCAGCCCCTAACGTTTTTTTTCTTTTTTACTTTGTAGGCTTATTTTGGATCCTTAGAACATTAATCTTTAGCTTTTCTTTTTTTTAATATAAACACTTCCTTGAGAAAGTCTTCAACAAACCCTCAAATTAGGTTTTACATCATTCAGGGTCCTGTGTCTGTAATGATTGCTGCTTTGACCCATGAGATTTTCTAGAACTTGTCTTTTTAAAAAAGTTTACAAGTAATGCTGCTCTATTTTTGGTTTTCAGTATTATTAACTTATCAATGAATTTTATTGTATTCAGCATACAAGCTCAATATGATAACCAGTTTTTGGAACTTACTGTCAGTTTTTATAAACCTTTCCTGTGTGTTCAAAAGAACATAGTGTTCTCTGATTGTTGGGGATGTATTCTATATGCCCATCGGATCATCACGTCAAGCTTATTAACTGTGTAGTTCAAATCCTCCAAATCCTTCCTAATTTTTGTGTACTTGATATAGTAACTACAGAGTGGGGGCGGGGAGTGGGGAGGGAGAGGTGGAGGGAGAGAGAGATAGAGGATATGAATTGAAATCCCACACTTCTTTTTGGGGTTCTAGCAATTTTTGCTTTATATATATATATATTTTTTTTTTTTTGCTGTACGCGGGCCTCTCACTGTTGTGGCCTCTCCTGTTGCGGAGCACAGGCTCTGGACGCGCAGGCTCAGCGGCCATGGCTCACGGGCCCAGCCGCTCTGCGGCATGTGGGATCTTCCTGGACCGGGGCACAAACCCGTGTCCCCTGCATCGGCAGGCGGACTCTCAACCACTGCGCCACCAGGGAAGCCCTACTTTATATATTTTGAAGCTATGTTTTAGCTTGTAGTATCTCCTGGTAAATTGATATTTTTGTTACTGTATAATGACTGTCTTTATCTGTAGTAATACTTTTTGCCTTGAAGTCTGTTTTGTCTGTTAGTAACAGACAACAGTAATATCTCATGAACTTCAGAAAGAAGGGAATGATCCCAGAAGGGTCTAAGGTATAAGGAATGTTGACTAAAGTAGAGAGTAAACATTTGGATAAATGAAGAAAATAAGAATGATTAAATTCTGTATTCTAATGTTAAATATTGAGAGTTAAGTAAAACAAGATACAGCTTATGTTGTGAACAAAATTAGTATGATAGTGGAGTTGGTGTGACAGATGGCTGGGTTTAAGTATTCTAAGATCTTTTTATTCAACAGTAAGGTGAAGATATTAACTTTATTATTATTTTTAAAAATTAATTTTTGGCTGCATCGCGTCTTCGTTGCTGCGCGCAGGCTTTCTCTAGTTGCAGTGCAGGGGCTTTCTCTAGTTGCAGCGAGTGGGGGCTACTCTTCGTTGCGGTGCGCGGGCTTCTCACTGTGGTGGCTTCTCTTGTTGCGGAGCACGGGCTCTAGGCGCGCAGGCTTCAGTAGTTGTGGCGCACGGGCTTAGTAGTTGTGGCTTGCGGGCTCTAGAGCACAGACTCAGTAGTTGTGGTGCACGGACTTAATTGCTCCACGGTGTGTGGGATCTTCCCAGACCAGGGATCGAACCCGTGTGCCCTACATTGGCAGTTGGATTCTTAACCACTGTGCCACTGGGGAAGTCCTGAAGATATTAACTTTATTTATTTATTTATTTTCCATTTTAAAATTTAGTTTTTAATAAACATATAATTGACATATAACATTGTATTAGTTTTAGATGTACATAATGATTTTTAAATTGAGGTAAGATTGACATACAACACTGTATTAGTTCAGGAGTGCAACATAATAATTGGATGTTTGCATATGGTGTGAAATTATCACCCCAATAAGTCTAGTTATCATCCTTTACCACACATAGTTACAATTTTGTGTGTGTATGAGATGAGAGCTTTTTATTTTTGAAAAGGCCTTATTATTATTTTTTTTGTTTTCTTTTTCGTTGTTTTTTTTTTTGCGGTACGCGGGCCTCTCACTGTTGTGGCCTCTCCCGTTGTGGAGCACAGGCTCCGGACGCGCAGGCTCTGCGGCCATGGCTCACGGGCCTAGCTGCTCTGTGGCATGTGGGATCTTCCCAGACCAGGGCGCGATCCCGTGTCCCCTGCATTGGCAGGCGGACTCTCAACCACTGTGCCACCAGGGAAGCCCAAGCCTTATTTTTTTATTATTATTTTTTTTAATAAAGTTTTTTTCTATTTTTTTTTTTATACAGCAGGTTCTTATTAGTCATCAGTTTTATACACATCAGTGTATACATGTCATTCCCAATCGCCCAATTCATCACATCACCACCCCCATGCCCCGGTGGCTTACCCACCTTGGTGTCCATACGTTTGTTCTCTACACCTGTGTCTCAATTTCTGCCCTGCAAACTGGTTCATCTGTACCATTTTTCTAGGTTCCACATATATGCGTTAATATACGATATTTGTTTTTCTGACTTACTTCACTCTGTATGACAGGCTCTAGATCCATCCACATCTCAACAAATGACCCAATTTCATTCCTTTTTATGGCTGAGTAATATTCCATGGTATATATGTACCACATCTTCTTTATTCATTCGTCTGTCGTTGGGCATTTAGGTTGCTCCCATGACCTGGCTATTGTAAATAGTGCTGCAATGAACAGTGGGGTGCATGTGTCTTTTTGAATTGTGGTTTTCTCTGGGTATATGCCTAGTAGTGAGATTGCTGGATCATATGGTAATTCTAATTTTAGTTTTCTAAGGAACCTCCATATTGTTCTCCATAGTGGCTGTACCAGTTTACATTCCCACAAACAGTGCAAGAGGGTTCCCTTTTCTCTACACCCTCTCCAGCATTTGTTGGTTGTAGATTTTCTGATGAAGTCCATTGTAACAGGTGTGAGGTGATACCTAATTGTAGTTTTGATTTGCATTTCTCTAATAGTGATGTTGAGCAGCTATTTATGTGCTTCCTGGCCATCTGTATGTCTTCTTTGGAGAAATGTCTATTTAGGTCTTCTGCCCATTTTTGGATTGGGTTGTTTATTCTTTTAATATTGAGGTGCATGAGCTGTTTATATATTTTTGAGATTAATCCTTTGTCCGTTGATTCGTTTGCAAACATTTTCTCCCATTCTGAGGGTTGTCTTTTCGTCTTGTTTATGGTTTCCTTTGCTGTGCAAAAGTTTTTAAGTTTCATTAAGTCCCATTTGTTTGTTTTTCTTTTTATTTCCATTACCTTAGGAGGCAGATCAAAAAAGAACTTGCTGTGATTTATGTCAAAGAGTGTTCTGCCAATGTTTTCCTCTAAGAGTTTTATAGTATCTGGTCTTACATTTAGGTCTTTAAACCATTTTGAGTTTTTTTTTTGTGTATGGTGTTAGGGAGTGTTCTAATGTCATTCTTTTACATGTAGCTGTCCAGTTTTCCCAGCACCACTTATTGAAGAGACTGTCTTTTCTACATTGTATATCCTTGCCTCCTTTGTCATAGAGTAGTTGACCATAGGTGCGTGGGTTTATCTCTGGGCTTTCTATATTGTTCCATTGATCTATGTTTCTGTTTTTGTGCCAGTACCATATTGTCTTGATTACTGTAGCTTTGTAGTATAGCCTGAAGTCAGGGAGTCTGATTCCTCCCACTCTGTTTTTTTCCCTCCAGACTGCTTTGGCTATTTGGGGTCTTTTGTATCTCCATACAAATTTTAAGATTTTTTACTCTAGTACTGTAAAAAATGCCATTGGTAATTTGATAGGGATTGCGTTGAATCTGTAGATTGCTTTGGGTAGTATAGTCATTTTCACAGTATTGATTCTTCCAATCCAAGAACGTGGTATATCTCTGAATCTGCTGGTATCATCTTTAATTTCTTTCATCAGTGTCTTTTTTTTAAAAAAATTAATTTATTTTATTTATTTATTTATTTTTGGCTGTGTTGGGTTTTCGTTGCTGCGTGCGGGCTTTCTCTAGTTGCGGTGAGAAGGGGCTACTATTTGTTGCGGTGCACGTGCTTCTCATTGTGGTGGCTTCTCGTTGTGGAGCACGGGCTCTAGGTGGGCGGGCTTCAGTAGTTGTGGCGTGTGGGCTTCAATAGTTGTGGCTTGTGGGCTCTAGAGCACAGGCTCAGTAGTTGTGGCGCACGGGCTTAG
This sequence comes from Phocoena sinus, assembly GCF_008692025.1. Lineage (NCBI taxonomy): Eukaryota > Metazoa > Chordata > Mammalia > Artiodactyla > Phocoenidae > Phocoena > Phocoena sinus. The sequence continues at coordinate 100,565,222 of NC_045765.1, read as the reverse complement.
TTGCTCCGCGGCATGTGGGATCTTCCCGGACCAGGGCTTGAACCTGTGTCCCCTGCATTGGCAGGCAGATTCCTAAACACTACGCCACCAGGGAAGTCCTCATCAGTGTCTTATAGTTTTCTGCATACAGGTCTTTTGTCTCCCTAGGTAGGTTTATTCCTAGGTATTTCTTTCTCTTTGTTGTTTCCTTAATTTCTCTTTCAGATTTTTCATCATTAGTGTATAGGAATGCAAGAGATATCTGTGCATTAATTTTGTATCCTGCAGCTTTACCAAATTCATTGATTAGCTCTAGTAGTTTTCTGGTGGCATCTTTAGGATTCTCTATGTACAGTATCATGTTTTCTGCAAACAGTTTTACTACTTTTCCAATATGGATTCCTTTTATTTCTTTTTCTTCTCTGATTGATATGGCTAGAACTTCCAAAACTATGTTGAATAAAAGTGGTGAGAGTGGGCATTCTTGTCTTGTTCCTGACCTTTGAGTAAACGCTTTCAGTTTTTCACCATTGAGAATGATGTGTGCTGTGGGTTTGTCGTATATGGCCTTCATTATGTTGAGGTAGGTTCCCTCTATACACACTTTCTGGAGAGTTTTTATCATAAATGGGTGTTGAATTTTGTCAAAAGCGTTTTCTGCATCTATTGAGATAATCATATGGTTTTTATTTCTCAGTTTGTTGATATGGTGTATCATATTGATTGATTTGCGTTTATTGAAGAATCCTTGCATCCCTGGGATAAATCCCACTTGATCATGGTGTATGATCCTTTTAATGTGTTGTTGGATTTTGTTTGCTAGTATTTTTTTGAGGATTTTTGCATCTGTATTCATCAGTGATACTGGTCTGTAATTTTCTTTCATTTTTTTTTTTTTTTTTGGGCGGTACGTGGGCCTCTCACTGTTGTGGCCTCTCCCGTTGTGGAGCACAGGCTCCGGACGCGCAGGCTCAGCGGCCATGGCTCACGGGCCCAGCCACTCCGCGGCATGTGGGATCTTCCCTGACCGGGTCACGAACCCGTGTCCCCTGCATTGGCAGGCAGACTCTCAACCACTGCACCACCAGCGTAGCCCTGTAATTTTATTTTTTTGAGGTATCTTTGTCTGGTTTTGTTATCAGGGTGATTGTGGCTTCATAGAATGAGTTTGGGAGTGTTCTTCCTCCACAATTTTTTGGAAGAGTTTGAGAAGGATGGGTGTTAGCTCTTCTCTAAATGTTTGATAGATTTCACCTGTGTAGCCATCTGTTCCCTGACTTCTGTTTGTTGGAAGGTTTTTAATCACAGTTTCAATTACGTTATTGTGATTGGTCTGTTCATATTTTCTGTTTCTTCCTGGTTCAGTCTTGGAAGGTTATACCTTTCTAAGAATTTGTCCATTTCTTCCAGGTTGTCCATTTTATTGGCATAGAGTTGCTTGTAGTATTCTCTTAGGATGCTTTGTATTTCTGTGGTGTCTGTTGTAAATTCTCCTTTTTCATTTCTAATTTTATTGATTTGAGTCCTCTCCCTCGTTTTCTTGAGTCTGGCTAATGGTTTATCAATTTTGTTTATCTTCTCAAAGAACCAGCTTTTAGTTTTATTGATTTTTGCTATTGTTTTCTTTGTTTCTATTTCATTTATTTCTGCTCTGATCTTATTGATTTCTTTCCTTCTGCTAACTTTGGGTTTTGTTTGTTCTTCTTTCTCTAGTTCCTTTAGGTGTAAGGTTAGATTATTTATTTGAGATTTTTCTTGTTTCTTGAGGTAGGCTTGTAGAGCTATAAACTTACATCTTAGAACTGCTTTTGCTGCATCCTACAGGTTTTGGATTGTCGTGTTTTCATTGTCGTTTAATTTTTTGATTTCTCTTTGATTTCTTCAGTGATCTCTTGTTTATTTAGTAGTAGTGTTTAGCCTCTATGTGTTCGTGTTTTTTACATTTTTCCCCTGTAATTCATTTCCAATTTCATAGCGTTGTGGTCAGAAAAGATGCTTGATATGATTTCAATTTTCTTAAATTTACTGAGGCTTGATTTGTGACCCAAGATGTGATCTGTCCTGGAGAATGTTCCGTGTGCACTTGAGAAGAAAGTGTAATCTGCTGGTTTTGGATGGAATGTCTGATAAATATCAATTAAATCTATCTGGTCTATTGTGTCATTTAGAGCTTTGTTTCCTTATTTATTTTCATTTTGGATGTTCTGTCCATTGGTGTAAGTGAGGTGTTAAAGTCCCCCACTATTATTGTGTTACTGTCGATTTCCTCTTTTACAGCTGTTAGCAGTTGCCTTATGTATTGAGGTGCTCCTATATTGGGTGCATATATATTTATAATTGTTATGTCTTCTTCTTGGTTTGCTCCCTTGATCATTATGTAGTGTCCTTCCTTGTCTCTTGTAACTTTGTTTATTTTAAAGTCTATTTTATCTGATATGAGTATTGCTACTCCAGCTTTCTTTTGATTTCCATTTGCATGGAATATCTTTTTCCGTCTCCTCACGTTAAGTCTGAATGTGTCCCCGAGTGTGAAGTGGGTCTCTTGTAGACAGCATACAGATGGGTCTTGTTTTTGTATCCATTCAGCAAGCCTGTGTCTTTTGGTTGGAGCATTTAATCCATTCACGTTTAAGGTAATTAATTATTGATATGTATGTTCCTATGACCATTTTCTTAATTGTTTTGGGTTTGTTTTTGTAGGTCATTTTCTTCTCTTATGTTTCGCACTTAGGGATGTTCCTTTAGCATTTGTTGTAGAGCTGGTTTGGTGGTGCTGAATTCTCTTAGCTTTTGCTTGTCTGTAAAGCTTTTGATTTCTCCATCAAACCTGAATGAGTTCTTTGCCGGTTAGAGTAATCTTGGTTGTAGGTTCTTCCCTTTCATCACTTTAAGTATATCATGCCACTCCCTTCTGGCTTGTAGAGTTTCTTCCGAGAAATCAGCTGTTAACCTTATGGGACTTCCCTTGTATGTTATTTGTCATTTTTCTGTTGCTGCTTTCAATAATTTTTCTTTATTTTTAATTTTTGCCAATTTGATTACTATGTGTCTCGGCGTGTTTCTCCTTGGGTTTATCCTATATGGGACTCTCTGTGCTTCCTTGACTTGGGTGGCTATTTCCTTCCCCATGTTAGGGAAGTTTTCGACTATAATCTCTTCAAATATTTTCTCTGGTCCTTTCTCTCTTTCTCCTTCTGGGACCCCTATAATGCGAATGTTGTTGCATTTAATGTTTTCCCAGAGGTCTCTTAGGCTGTCTTGATTTCTTTTCATTTTTTTTTTGTTTATTGTGCTCTGCAGCAGTGAATTCCACCATTCTGCTTTCCAGGTCACTTATCCATTCTTCTGCCTCAGTTATTCTGCTATTGATTCCTTCTAGTGTAGTTTTTATTTCAGTTATTGTATTGTTCATCTCTGTTTGTTTGTTCTTTAGTTCCTCTAGGTGTTTGTTAAACATTTCTTGCATCTTCTCGATCTTTGGCTTCATTCTTTTTCCGAGGTTCTGGGTCATTTTCACTATCATTATTATGAATTCTTTTCCTGGAAGGTTTTCTGTATCCACTTCATTTAGTTGTTTTTCTGGGGTTTTTTCTTGTTCCTTCATCTGGTACATAGCCCTCTGCCTTTTCATCTTGTCTGTCTTTCTGTGAATGTGGTTTTTGTTCCACAGGCTGCAGGATTGTAGTTCTGCTTGCTTCTGCTGTCTGCCCTCTGGTCCGAAGATATTAACTTTAAACCTTTAAAAGTGTATAGGATAAAAATGAAATCTCTCAAAGAACAAACACATCTGCAAGCACAGCGAAGGGAAGAAAGAGAAGAAATAATAAAACTTTAAGAGCAGGGCAAAATAACCACAAAATAACACGACAGAAAAAAATCTAAATATAAGTCTAATTGTAATAAATGAATATAAATTTAACTCTTCAGTAAGAACACAGAGATTATCAGGAATGACCAAAAAATATAGAAATCAATTATATGTTGTTTACAAGAGACACACATTAAACGTAAGGACATAAAAGGGTTGAAAGCCAGAGAATGCAAAGAGAGATAACAACCCCTGACAATTTTGTATTTAATTTTGTACTCTTACTTGCAGAGGAGCCCTCGCTTATGTATGCTTCAGTTATAACCAACCACTCTAAAACTTAATGGCTTAAAATAAACACTTATTTTGCTCATGAATCTACAACTTGGGTAGGGCTTGGTGGGCACAGCTTGTCCTGCTCCACACAGTGTTTTCTGGGACAGCTTACGTGGAGCTGGAGGGTCCTCTTCCAAGGAGTCTCACTCTCAGTGGCTGGTGAGTTGATGCTGGCTGTCAGTTCCTCTCCATGTGGACTGCACTATGAGGAGACTTGGACTTCCTCACAGCATGGTGATAAGTTCCTTGAGCAAGCAGTATTTAAGAGATAGGAAGTGGAAGCTGTCAGTGTTTTAAGGTTTGGGCCTGGAAGCTAGTACAGTGTTCGCTTCTACTGAATTCTGTGGGCAAGTGGCCACAGAGTTTAGATTTAAGAAGAGGGGGCATATAAGCCTATCTCTCAATGGAGAAGTGTCAAAAAATTGTGGAGCCATATTTGAAAACTACCACACTGCTGTTGTTACTAAAAAAATATTAAGAAAAGTAGCTATCATGGAGTGCTTTGTTGAAGTGATGGCAGTTTGGCAGAGGGTATGTTTCGTGGGTTATTTAAAAGGGGAAAAAGCCACTTTGACCTCCCGATGGCAGTATATTCATGCATTTTTTTAGACTGGAATTTTCAACTGAGGCACCAAAAAATATGCATATTAAATGTCAAAGCAAATTGTGAGAAATTACTGAGACTCAAAATTTCAAAGACGATAACAAACTTATTGCATAATTAAAAAATTTCCTTGTATAAAGTGTATAAAAATTCAAAAGAGTGAAGTCTGAGAGAGGATTTTCTGAGGAGAATGTATATTTTGAGAACCGTGGAAGTGCTGTGACTGTCCCCTTTCCTGGGTGTATCTGTGCCTTATCTTTAATGTGGTAAGGAAGACTTCAGCTCCCTTTGGAGAGTTTGATTTGTGGATGAGGACCATAGCAAAAAAGTTCCTGAATAATTTCTGAGAGGGCTCAGCACGATGGAGGGACGTGTCCAGGCTGAATGCATCACCTCCCACAACAGGGCAAAGGGAAGTAAGCCTTAAGGGCCAGCCATGACACTTACAGTAGGGATGTTAGCCTGAGGTCATTTTAAAGAGATCTTGCCTAAGAGGACCGCTTGCAGGCAGGCCCTAGTTGGGGTAAAAGAAGAGTTAGTGTTAAATTAATTAGAGCTTTGAATTGTTATGTGGGTTTGCCAGTAAATATGTATTGTTATGAAAGCTTTCAAACATACACATACATAAAGAGAATAGTAAAATGGACCCCTTTACAACCACTGCCCAGAATTGGCAGTTTTCAAGATTTTGCCATACTTGTTTCATGTATCTCAATATACCACAGAAGGAAGCTATAAAAAATGTGGTTATTTTCTTACATAACCACAATGCTATTATCTTACCTAACGAAGTTAACAATAATTTCATAGTCTCATTCAGTAATGAGTTCATATTCAGATTTCCTTGATTTTCTCAAAAATGTCTTTTTAGAGTTTGATTCTTCTATTTATTATGTAAATAATTCTTAGATATTCTATCTGACAGCCTCTTAAAGTCCCCTTGAATCTCCCCTTTCCCTCATACCTTTGATGTGTTGAAGAAACTTGGTAATTTGTCCCCTAGAATGTCCATGTTCTGGATTTGATTGTTTCTTTCTTTTTGGAATACTTAATGTTTCTTTATTCCCTGTTTTATTTTCTTTCCTGGTAAACTTGGAGTTAGCTTTCAAGCCTCCATTGGATTCAGGTTCTGTACTTTGGGCAACATAAGTGGTGCTCTGAACTTTATATGATATTTATATGGTCATGTCTGGTTCTCTCTCTTTAGCGATACTAGGAGTCAGCAGTTGGTTTGGGTGGTAAAAGCCCAATCCCTCCATTCACAAGTTTCCCATTAACCGCCCTCTGACCCCCGGCAGTTTTTGTAATTGACATGTAACATTGTATTAGTTTAAGGTGTACAGGAAACTGATTTGATATATGTATATAGTGCGAAATGATCACCACAGTAGTTGAGATAACATCCATCACCTCACATAGTTACAAATATTTTTTCTTATGATGAGAACTTTTAAGATCTACTCTCTTAGCAAGTTTTGAATATATTGTCAGCTGTAGTCACCATGCTGTGTGTTACATCCCCAGGACTCATTTTATAACTGGGAGTTTATACTTTTTGAACACCTTCACCCATTTCCACCCCTACCCCCCTCTGGCAACCACTGATGTGTTTTGTTTCTGAGTTTGTTTTTTAAGATTCCACATGTAAGTAAGACTGTGCAGTATTTATCTTTCTAGGTATGACTTGTTTCACTTAGCGTAAAGTCCTCATGGTCCATCCATGTTGTCAAAATGGAAGGATTTCCTTCTTTTTTATGGCTGAATAATATTCCACTATATATATATATGTGTGTGTGTGTGTGTGTGTGTGTGTGTGTGTGTGTGTCTAAATAAATTTTCTTTATCCATTCATTCATTGATGGACACTTAGGTTATTTCCATGCTTTGGCTATTGTAAATAATGCTGCAGTGAACATGGGGGTGCAGATATCTCTATGATGTAGTTAATTTTTTTCCTTCAGATATATACCCAGAGGCGGAATTGCTGGATCATATGGTGGTTCTGTTTTTAATCTTTTTGAGGAAACTTTTTAATGTTTTCTACAGTGCTGCACCAATTTACATTCCCTCCAACAGAGCACATCCTTCTCAACACATGTCTTGTCTTTTTTGATTATAGCCATTCTAACAGTATGTGATATTTCATTGTGGTTTTGGTTTTCATTTCCCTGATGATTAATGACGTTGAGCATATTTTTATGTACCTATTGGTCATTTTTATGTCTTCTTTGGGAAATGTCTATTTAGTTCCTTTGCCCATTTTTTTAATCAGATTTTTTTTTTTTGGTATTGAGTCTTATGAGTTCTTTATATATTTTGGATATTACCTCCTTATCAGATATATGATTTGCAAATATTTTCTTCCATTCTGCAGGTTGCCTTTTCATTTTTTTTTGATGGTTTCCTTTGCTAAGCAGAAGCTTTTTAGTTTAATATGGTCCTACTTGCTTATTTTTGCTTTTGTTGAATTTGCTTTTAATGTCAAATCCAAAAAATCATTGCCAAAACCGACGTCAAGGAGCTTACCCCCTATGTTTTTCTTTTAGGAGTTTTATGGTTTCAGGTCTTATATTCGAGTCTTTAATTTACTTTTTGATTTTTATCTAATTGTTTCATCCATGAATGATCATTTCTTTAGTTATTTTTTTAGGAGTTGCAAAAATGTGCTTTTCTAACTCTGTCATTCTTGCCACATTAGCTGGAATTCTTTAAGGGAAAACTTTTTCCTTAACTAGGCTATTTGGTTACTCTGAAAAGGAATTTACTCAGGATAGACAAGATAAATATTTAATTGTTCTTCTTAAATGTTAATTTCAGAGTAAGGAGTTGTTGCCCTAGTTGCTTTCAGTGGTGACCAGTGAGACAGACAGACAGATTGATTTTAGTATCCTTTTGAACATAAGGATTTATATATTCAATGTGTTTCAAACAATTGCAGTCATTACCCTTTTGGATGCACAAAATTTTAATCTTTGATCAGTGGGAATCCTTTCATGTTCCTCTTGTGTCCCGTTGGCATGACCTCATTAATCTTCAGTAGCTTCCTTGCTGGTATGAGATGTTCAGGTTCATTTTGCATATTTCCCTCCCCAGACATCAGTTATTCCTCTAAAGAGCCCTGGTTCCTTTTAGGGGGGGGATGGTGTTTAGAGACAAAAATCTGGGCACTAGTGATGCTTATTGTTTTGAGTTTGTCATTACTTCTAAGCCTTTTTAATGCTCAATAGTCAGGAAATACCTATTTTTACAAAGAAAACTCATGAAGTGATACTGCTATTTCCAACTTAAATTTAACCTTATATAGACTTGGCATAATTTCTTTGGTTTTATTGTTGTTTCTTTCTTTTCTTATATATTTACTTATTATTTGTTCTATTCTACAACATATATAGTTTTAAAATATATTCTACAGTGTATAAAATATGGTCCTGAAATGTATATTCTACAATATAAAAATTTAATTTAAACAAAATAATACTGATATTACCACTGACAATAAGAATACTGAATGAAGTATAAGCTTTCTTTGCAGGTGTATTTGTCCTTAGAATTTATTCTACTTAGGGCAGACAGTCGAAATACTGTGTTCTAAACACACTAGAGATAATTATTTTGTCTGTGTGATTATATCACCACTTGATATACAGTTACCTTATTTTGTTTCAGTTTGTTTGTCTCTATATAGTTATGTTTGCCAAAGAAACATTAGCAACATAATTCCAGGGCTAGTAAAAATGGTTTCCTATAGGGGGAAGAAAGGAATAGGTGGACAGAGGTAAGAATTCTTTGAATATACCTTGTTATACTATAGGTTTGAGCTTGTATTCATAGAAACGAGTTATATATTTTGAAAATTAAAATTAGATTAAAAGATTACCTACACCTTGAGGTGTCAAATAGTCTAATTGACATCTTCGCCCCAAATTTAGGGTGAGGTTTGGCTGGAGATGTAAATTTGGAAGACTTATGTTTAAAGCAGTGAGGTGAATGAGATCACAGTGAGAGTGAGTGTAGATGGAGAAGAGGTCTGGGCCTGAGAACTGGAATATTCTGTCACGCAGACATCAGGAAAACAATAGGGATCCAGCAAAGGAGGCTGAAGGGTACCTAGTGAGTGAGAAGAAAACCGGATGTATGTGGCGTCAGGAAGCTGCATGAGAATGTGACTCAAGAAGCAGGAAGTGTCCACCTGCTCTTTCAGTCACATTTTGTATTGCTAGCTTTCTAGTATATCCTAAACCACAAGAGCGTATTTAAAGAGTTATAGGAGGTTGCTAAACTTAGGGAAATGGGAGATATTTAGAGTGGTAGGGGTTGTGCTCTGATAACGGGAAAGCAAGTCCAAGTTAGAAGAGAAATTCAAGTAAGCCAATTTTTGTAAACCCTTCACTCGTCTAACTACCTTCTTACAACCTCAACCTTCTCAGTGGATTTTGTAAGTGTAAATGGCACTCGGGATTTAAAATAGAATGAAGTTAAAATTTAAAGTTGAAAGAATAAGAATTAACAAAGAAAGTATTGTCTTTCATGAGTTGTAAAAAAAAAATTCAGACGGAAAAGTGATACATCTTTTTAAAAAAGCCAATTAATCTGATAAATTTTATGATGGAAGGAAGGGACAATTACCACGTTAGAAAGTGAGGGCCGAGTGGGTAGTATAACTTCAGAGTGTTCTGTACCCTGGACACATCGATCAAAGGCAAAATAAAAAAAGGAGCAAGTCTGAGGGCGTCATTGCATTATGAGAAAAAGACTCCCTGTATTTCAATTCGTGACACCAGATCTCCTAAGGCAAAGTCAAGAGATGAAAGATATTGTAGTTGATACACATAGTGAATTCTATTAAAGGCTTCCTTTCACTTGTGAATTTTCTTCAAAGGTAAGTTTTGGGTATAAAGGATTTCATAGAAGGATGTGAAATACACGTGTGTGGGGGGAACTGTGTTCTCTTCTCAAGTCATGTAATGCAGCTGAAAGAAGAAAATGGAGAATGGAGCATAAGGAAGAAAACAGGAAAGGTACAAAGATGATGAGAGATTTGTTTGTATTCTTATTTTGATTAAATGATGTTTCTGCCTTTTTTGTTTTATAAACACACTTGGGTACTAAACATATCTAGAAGTTCCGTATTTTATTTTATTTTATTTTTTTGCGGTACACGGACCTCTCACTGTTGTGGCCTCTCCCGTTGCGGAGCACAGGCTCCGGACGCGCAGGCTCAGCGGCCATGGCTCACGGGCCGAGCCGCTCCGCGGCATGTGGGATCCTCCCGGACTGGGGCACAAACCCGTGTCCCCTGCATCGGTAGGTGGACTCTCAACCGCTGCGCCACCAGGGAAGCCCCAGAAGTTCCGTATTTTGATAATGGGTTGAGAATACATTCACAGAATTCTAAAGTTGTAATTCTTGGATTATAATTAAGCCCTGGGGATTTATATCCACAATTCAAGTGTTAGGATGGGGGTATTAAATGATCTTAGTTTTTGGTTTTATTTTCAGAGATCTATATTTTGCTTTTCAAAAACAGGATCAGGGACTTCCCTGGTGGTGCAGTGGTTAAGAATCTGCCTGCCAATGCACGGGACATGGGTTCGAGCCCTGGTCCGGGAAGATCCCACATGCCGCGGAGCAACTAAGCCTGTGCGCCACAACCACTGACCTGCACTCTAGAGCCCACGAGCCACAACTACTGAGCTTGTGTGCCGTAGCTACCGAAACCCGTGTGCCAAGAGCCCATGCTCTGCAACAAGAGAAGCCACCACAATGAGAATCCTGCACACCAGTGAATAGTAGCCCCCGATCGCCGCAACTAGAGAAAGCCCACACAGCAACGGAGACCCAACGCAGCCAAAAATAAATAAGTAACTGAGCAAATAAATAAATAAATAAATTTATTTTAAAAAAAGCCCCCCAAAACAAAAACAGTATCAGAAATGACCAAAGTAAAACATACTCAAATGCGGTAACTATGGGAAATGTAGAAAAGCACAAAGAAACAGCAAAATCACTTCAGATTTTTTTTTACCTGAAGTTGACCACTGTTCTTTCAGTACTTTTCTATGTGGATACTCACTTGTATACATAAATGTGTGTGTACGTTTAGTATTTACTTTTTACATAAAGTATTATGTTTTAGGTTAACATACTGTAGCATAAAATTCAGTTAAAATAGACTATAATATTTCATAACATGATGTTCTTCATTCTTTTAAATAATTATGTAATAAGAACTAAAGTGACACATTATATTTGATTTGGGGAATTAATATATATTAAAATGGCAGGATCATGAACAGAGATATTCAAGTTGTCTATTGCTGCAAAAATGAACCATTCCCAAATTTAGTGGCTGAAATTAATTTATGATTATCTCTCACAGCTCTGGGGTTTGAAGGGCTGAGGGGTCATCTTGCTTGGGATTCATCACAGAATTAAAGCCAGATAGTGGCTGAGGATGAGTCATCTGACAATTACTTACATATCTGGTCTGACTTATGAGGTCTGGACGTGGCATGTGTGGACAGCTAGAAGCTGTCTAGGTATCTATCTCTCTTTCCTTGCAGCCTTTCCATGTGCCTAGCTTGGGTTTCCTCAAACCATGGCAGTCTCAAGGGAGGCACATGTCCTAAATTGTGGTTGGCTTCTGCTGGGGCAAGCATTCCAAGAGGACTGGGCAGAAGCTTCAAAACTTTTTATGACCTAACCTCAGAAGATCCAGAATGTCACATTTATGCTACATTTTATTGGCAAGATTCAAGAAAAGAGGAATTAGATTCCACCGTCAGGGGAGGAGTGGCAAAGAATTGGCAGCTATCTGTAACCTATTGCAAGTGCCCTCATCCAATTTTAAAGTGGAATAATGCACTTCAGTTCCAACTTTCTATGATAGTAGACTCATACCAGCCATGTTATGTATTCATCTAACTACTATTTGTGAACACGGACATTTAAAAATAAACTCAGTGTAATATTGTATTCATCCTACTTTTTAACCTTGAACGTTTTCTCATGCCTACAAATATTTTTATAAAAAATGTTTAAGGACTTCTTATTGCTCTGATGCAGTACTTCTTAAAAAATAGGTCTTGCACAAGGATTATCTACTGGTGTTACTGTATTAATGACAAAATTGTTTAAATTGTTTAAATTGCAGAGAGGTTAAGCAAACCACTATAAAGGGCTAAAGTAACTAGAGATCTGCTAAAGGAAAGGTACAACTGCTGATGGCTCATTACTTGCCACTAGGGAACTGTAAATGATTTAAGAAGTCAACTAATCAGAGACATTTAAAGTGAATTCCTGTCTTAGTTGCTAAAAATAATTTCAACCTGGTGGAATTACTACTTTTTGATACATCCTTATAGAAGCTATGGTTTTGTTAGTATTATTTGGGTGAATTAATAACAGTAATGCACGGTTATTGAGTAGTTACTCTAAGGTAGACAGTGTGCTAGGAGTAGCTAGATGGAAGTGTCTAGGTAGTTGAAAATATGAGTCTAGTTCTTCAGGATGTACATAGATACCAGTAGGGGTGAATTGTTCTGTGGTCATTGTAGGCTTGGGAGATGATGGGTTAAATAAAGTTAAGTCTGCTGTGTTTAGGTCATCTTGGTGCTTGTTGTTTGCTTTAAGTATTTTGAATATCTAGGAAGGTATGTATAGTATCTATACAACTTTTTTTCCTAAACATAATTCACAACAGGTTTCTTTAGTCTGATCAAAATGTGGACATAGCATTGCATAGCATATTGGGGAATACTGGTTGGAGCTTACATGAGAATTTAAAAGTTGGACTTGGGAGTCTTTTATAGGGGTTAGGAAAAGTTGAGATTGCTAAGAGTTGGAAAGTTTAAATTTGATATTGAAGGGAAGGATAGAGTTGAGGTAGAAGCTTGAAGAGGAAGCAAGTTTGAGGACTAGGTATTGTTTGACTGCGTCTGGGGCACAGGGAGGGCTGGAGAGAAGGAAGGAGAGGGAGAAGAGAAAAGGTAGAGAATAGATAGAGAGACTAATAGGGGTAAAGTCTTAAGGAAGCATGAACGAATAGGGTCAGAAGCATAGGTGGTGGATTATTCTTAGCAGTATGGGTTTTCCATTTTGGGAGACAGTCATTGGTGATGCAGGAAGAGATGGAATTTTGAGGGAAGGGAAATAAAATCCCTAAAGTGTTTGAAATATAAAATTTTAAATGTGGGCAGTTAGTATTAATAGGCATTCTGATGCAGTAATGAAAGCAAAGAAGAATAAACCTTAGTTTAATTTGAATTTACTAGATGTACAATCCATTTTTCGGTTACTGTTTACACATCCATGTAGAGTGCATAGTTGGGAGGCAAAAACTGATCTAAAGAGGATTTACCTTTCCTTTACCTAGGAAGAAACTCAAGATGAAATTCTATTTTAATGTCTTGATTTTGGTCACATTAACTGCTGTGTGCTCAGGCCTTAGACAATGCCTGGCACGTAGTAGAGACTCAGTAAGTATTTTTTGAATGTTGTTGAGTGATGAATCTCTAATGTTAGACACAGCCACAGTACAGCAATAGGGTCCACGTGCTGCACGTGGGTTTTCCTTTGAGCTCTTTCAAACTTGTGTGCATGAGCGAAGACTAAGCTCTTGAGAGGACTTGACAGTAAACTCTGTTGCTGGAGGTAGGGACTCTGTGGGCTGAAGAAGTGGTACAGTCCGTGCAGTGGCCCTCCTCTGAAAGGTGGTGCTGACCTGTGCTGGGAGCTCGGAGCAGTGTGGCACGAGGGCCACAGCCTGAGGCAGCAGGTCCAGGCAGATGGAGGAAGACCAGGTTCAGACAGTGTACAGGGTTCTGAGGCTCAGTGGCAGCTGGAGCACTCGAGTCTGCGAGACACCAGACCTTTTTTTTTTTTTTTTTAAAGAAGATGTTGGGGGTAGGAGTTTAGTAATTTATTATTTATTTTTGCTGTGTTGGGTCTTCGTTTCTGTGCGAGGGCTTTCTCTAGTTGTGGCAAGTGGGGGCCACTCTTCATCGCGGTGCGCGGGCCTCTGACTATCGCGGCCTCTCTTTTTGCGGAGCACAGGCTCCAGATGCGCAGGCTCAGTAGTTGTGGCTCAGGGGCCTAGTTGCTCTGCAGCATGTGGGATCCTCCCAGACCAGGGCTCGAACCCGTGTCCCCTGCATTAGCAGGCAGATTCTCAACCACTGTGCCACCAGGGAAGCCCCACCAGACCTTTTTTTAGGAATGCATAATCCACTCGAATTCTTGGAGCATGCAAGTAAAGAGCCTCCAAGAGGTAAAACTGGATTTCCTTTTAGCATGGTGCATGGAGCCTTGAGTAGGATTTAATTTAATTTGGAGAAATAATGGCATGGTGACATATTTGCACCATGGTTGTTTTGGACTAGTTCACACTTATTACATACTAAGGATTCCAAGGAATTAATAATTTTCATTATATCATAGCCGTAAGAAAATTTTAATCAAATCTAACTCTGCCATCCTCCCAACGCCCAGCATAGCGCTGAAATAGAGTTTGGGCTACATTTCAAACAACAAACACTATATCCTTTAAGAGGAAGAAAGAAGATAAATATTTAATTTTGGAATACGTGTAGGCAGTGGATCATGGCCATGAAAGGCCCAAAAGAGTGGAAATTTAAGGTAAGAAAAGAAAAAAATTAGATGAGTTAGAAAGAATGCTTTGAGGGCTTCCCTGGTGGCGCCGTGGTTGAGAGTCCGCCTGCCGATGCAGGGGACATGGGTTCGTGCCCCAGTCCGGGAAGATCCCACATGCCGCGGAGCGGCTAGGTCCATGAGCCATGGCTGCTGAGCCTGCACGTCTGGAGCCTGTGCTCCGCAACGGGAGAGGCCACAACAGTGAGAGGCCCGCGTACCGCAAAAAAAAAAAAAAAAAAGAAAGCTTTGAGAAAAGCACAGATATAGTTACCAAGCATGTTTATGAAAGTAAGAGAGAGTCAAGTCAATATAGTTATTAGGCATTTACTTTTCTGTAAAGATGAGTTTAAATCACACCTAACAAATATGTTATTTATAATGAAAAATCAGAAAATCTTTCGAGATGTTTTATACAGCTCAGACCCATCTCAACGATCTATTAATGATAAACTCCTGGCCTTTCCCTGAACTGGAAAAATTTCAAACTTTGACATAAAATTTTGAAATGATGCTTTGATAGATGTTATAATGTTAATAACATCTATCAGAACATTAGTCAAAATCCAACCTGAAATGAGTTTACTCTGGAGTCAGTGGCACTTCCGGAGGGTGCTTAACAGTATATAATGAGTTCAGTGAAGAGTATTTTAGCATCTGGAAGTTTTGACCTGCTTGATAGGGATACTTTTGTAATCTACAGTGTTGTAGAGATTTACCAAAATAGATTTTTGGCTTTATCGTGCTGCTTTTTACTTGTAAACCATTCTGTGTAATTGGACAGTATGAGAAGCTTAATCTCAGTGATTTCCCTTAGAGATACAAGTATATCGACAAAACATGGTAGCATACTGAGGTGACATTAAATCTATTTCTCACAAGTACAGTGTGTGTGAGACAGATGGAGAAATAAATTAATATTGAAAGGTCATTGGCTTCAAACTTTTTGGGATGGAAATGTTTGTAATCCAGTCTTAAATTTTACAAGTTTCAAAGTTGCTGAGGACTATGGAAGTTGAAGGAAGAGTAGAAGGTGTTCAGACATTTTGGTTTCAGATTAATTTTGTTTTAACATTAAAATTTTGAACAGTTCTTGAGGCCCTATGGAAAATTGTTAATTGAAAGGGTTGGGTATCTAAATTTGTTTAAATTAGAAGAGGACTCCTGGCAGTTGTAACAGACTGCATGGCACGTAATACCTTACAAATGGGAAAGAGGAATTACTCATCTGGACCATAGGTGATTTTCTATCATTTTACCTAATTCATCTGAACATTACATATTTAGGCAGTGTAGTTACTTTAAAGAAGCTATTTACTTTACCTTAACAAAATTTTGGTGAGACCAAAGAACTAAAGGCTTTTTTTCCCCCTTTTTTCTCTTTTTCCCCCCATATATTGTTTAGCTCACACAATTCAGTTTTGTTTCAGACTTAATAAGTGAAAGGGATTAACAGAAAACAGAATGTTATGAACAAAATTAAAGCCTACTTTTTATTAAAACAAAAGTAAAAATGATAATAAATTTTAAAAAACCTCCCTTCTGCTTGGAAACAAGAGAAAACCCAGCTCTTCTAAGTAATCCTTGTTTTACCGAGGAACTAATATCTGCAGTAACAAAATTTTTAGAATATCATAACAGCAAAAACTTAGCTTATCAAAACCTATGAGTTGCAGCCACAGCTATTACTGCAGCAAAACCATAGCTGTAGAGGCTAAGGAGTAATGAAAACTAAAATAATTTTTAATCTATGAATCTTAAAAAAATACTATAATAAACCAGTCAGGAGAGAAATTGATAAAGATTAAAGAGAAAATAGGTGAATTCAAAAACAGAAAATTTGTGGACTTGGTAAATAAATCCAAGGTCAAATTAGCCAGATAAAGTCAGTAGACTTATTACTTCATTTTACAGATGAGGAAAGTAGACTCACAAGGGTAAGTGACTGCCTGAAGTGGCTCAAGAGTTTTATTAACAGAAGCAGTAATGAGCTTATGCACATATAACTTCAAAGAAATTGAGGAGCAAAATCTGAAATTGTTAATTAACCAACCATTTGGCTACATATCTTCATAATGACCCTATATTTTATTCTATTAGACTTCCATATGTATCCCTGAAAGATACCTATCTTCCAAGGATACATATAGAAGTATCTGCATCTTTCAATTAGATTCCATAGACAAGTTATTACAGGTTTACAATACTATATCTAGAAAATGTTTTGTTGCTTGATATAGTATTTTTTTTTTTGCGCTACGCGGGCCTCTCACTGTTGTGGCCTCTCCCATTGCGGAGCACAGGCTCCGGACGCGCAGGCTCAGCGGCCATGGCTCACGGGCCCAGCCGCTCTGCGGCACGTGGGATCCTCCCGGACCGGGGCACAAACCCGCGTCCCCTGCATCGGCAGGCGGACTCTCAACCACTGCACCACCAGGGAAGCCCTGATGCTTGATATAGTTTTTAATAAGTGGATGGTTGGATGAAAGGAAGTTGAACTTGTTTGATTTAAAGGAAAGCAATAAGAAGCTTAAAAAATAAAAGGGTAGTTGGCTGCACATAGTGACATCCTTCCAAAGAGTATAGTATGGAAAGGGGCAGAGGCAGGGGCTAGTAACTATGCAGTGGAGAATCTGACAAATAGTACCTCAGTCCGGCGATCAAGGGCAGCAGCAACAGTGATGTCATTTTGATAGAATGTACCTTGGACACCATGTGATGAGAGTGTCACTATGTCTGAAGTCTTCCCCATAACCCCAGTCTAATCATGAGAAAGTCATCAGAGGAATTTCAGTTGAAGAACATTCTACAAAATACCTGGCCAGTACTTTTCAAAACTGCCAAGGTCATCAAAAACAAGAAAAGTGTGAGAAACTGTCACAACCAAGAGGAGCCTAAGAAAACATAACCACTAAATGTAACATGGTACCCTGGATGAGATCCTGGAACAGAAAAAAGACATTCGGTAAAAATTAAAGAAAATCAGAATAAAGTATTGACTTTAATTAGTTAAATTATGTGTTTTGTTTTTCTGTTTCATTATGAAAATGATAAATATTTATTTATGAAATCATGATATAAAGTCATGGTGATGACCCAGCAGAAGCCAGGTGGTTAAAGGCGTGTAGTGTTTAAGCCTGAAGATATCATTGGGCTCTGGCACAAAGCGGCTGTGGCAGGGGTTTTGGCCTCAAGACACCTTCAGGTCTGTCTTCTGTTTTTCTACCCTTTTTTTTTTTTCCTCAGGAGGAACCTCACTTTACTACAGATAGAATACAAACCAATTCTTCTAACTCTGAAAAGTACTCTTTCTGGGTTGATTGGTTGGACCAGGAGGGTGGGCATTTCCCACATTCCCAGACCTCCCTTCTACCTATGCTTCCCATGCCAGGTACAGTGTTGTAGAGGTAGTTGATACTGTGGTTCAAGTTTTGCAGGTCATCCAGGAACATCAGGAACCCCACTATTTTGTTCTTCAAATACCATGTTGCAATTCATTCCCCTTCTGACCTTGAAGTTAGAACCCATGATGGCTTTTCATTGTGCTTTTTGAACTTTCCTAGGTTCTCAACGTTTGCATTTACCACAAACATCCTCCTTTCATTCTATTGTTGCTGCTGTGAGGGTGAGTGGGTGGGAGGATGGGCTTTACACGGGCAGTCTAGGATACCCAATCTATTTCCTTTGGTCTCTTGGCCATATGGATGTTGAAGGCCTACAGCCTGGAATCTGGCACTTGGTGGCATGCTGGGATGATTTCCTTCCCCTGAACCTTACAACTACCCCAGTGCTGTAGCTGTTCTTTTTTCCTCCCTTTAACAGTTGAGGGAACTTGAGGCCCAGAGAAGTGAATTTATTTGTCCAAAGTCACCCAGCTGGTGAGACTAGAGTAGAGTAGAGCCCATGTCTGACTCCAGAGCCAGTACTTACCTCCTGCTTTAGAGGCATCTAGGGGCTCATAACCCCCAGAGGCCTTGGCAGTGTCCAGCTACAGGCTTCATAGCATCTGTAGCAGGATCTTCAGGTATAACAGGAATGCTTTCCCGTTGTCTTATAAAATCAAATTCCTGAAACTGCAGGGAGGCAGTCTGCAAAGTGTGTGAGTGTGTGTATCCATATGTATGTGTGGGCACACACTTGTGCTTGTTTTTCTACCTTTGATTGGCATAAATAGTCTGAGGAGACATTGGCAGGGTACTGGAGAGCAAATTGTCTGTCTAAATAACAGCTGCTGGACAGATCCAGCCAATTGATGTCATGTAAAATGTGGACTCAGATTTGCCAGTTCTGTAATTTTTCAAAATAGTCTAGAAATCCATTTTTTAAAATGCAAAATCTTCACATTTGATCTTGGCAAAAATTCTTTCAGTGTTATTTTGTAAACACAGTTTAGACTAAAAAACACACATCTCTAGTCTTCTATGGGTTGAAACCTCTGGGTTTATATCATGAACCTCTCTCCCTTACCTGCCATGAGTGCAAATAATTCATTTAGAAAATACAAGCACCTACCTGCTCAGTAAAAACAGATGATATTCAATAACTAGGTACAGAATAGAAAGAAACTCACACAAAGTTAGAGAACCTTTCCCCACCTTTTTTCTTTAGGTTAATACTGAATCTCAGAGGAAAGACGAGAACTATTAGAGCTCTCATAGTGAGATCTTAATTTCAAGAAAATTACTCTTGTGACTTTTGTCTTTGAGTTCTATGAAGAATTAAAAATCGTATTTGTAGAGAGTTATGGGTGGCAAAAATCTGTCTTTAAATTCTTATAACCTCTTTTCATAATTTGAGAAATGGTTTATAGATTGTTTTGCAAGATGGAGGGGTGCCATCTAATGGTGGTTCAAGAAACCTTCCTTTAGACACAGGATCCTTGTATTTCAAAGGAGCAAAAAGGCAAGTATGTCTTACTTCTCCTTGACAGCTGCCTTTCACACACTCAGATTTGGTGGCTGCGTGAACATATCTTGACTTAATTTATTGCTTCTGAGTTTGTCTCAAAGGATTTAGTATAGTGAATCTTTCATTTTGCGTTTTGCCAAAGTGGCGTTGAGAGAGCACAGTTGAAATCCATAATCTTCTAGAGCTCCACATATGTGCTCTAGAACTGAAGCATCTCTACACTGTTCATCCTTTTTCCTTGATGGGCATTTGTAATCCAGATATGAGCAGCTTGAATGGTTTTTGTGATATGCTTGTTTGGTGACTTATGAAAATGAGAGTACATGATCTCGTGGAAAATGAAGCAATTTTACATAGAAGATAGATTCCAGAGTAAATACCAAAGCAACTTGAAGGTAACAGAGACTATAAAGAGAATAGAAAATTTAAAAAAATAAGTATTTTCTGAAAGGTAAAAGAACATTTAATGGGTTAAAGGAAGAAGAACAGGATACCACTAAATTCTTAGAAATTGAAAACAGAGGGGCATAAATTAAAAAAAATTAGTAGAAGAATTGAAATTTAATGATGAATTAAATTCTCTGAAAGGGCAGAAATCAAAGGATTGGAAATTAGAATTAAAGATTAGAAAATCAGAGGGTTAGTCAGAGATACCAATATCAAATAATAGGAGTTTTAGGATGAAAGAACAGTGGAAATGGAAGGAGGATAAATCATTGTGAAATAATATAAGAAAAATTTCCAGGTCTGAAGGATGTGTGTCAGATTGAAAGGAACTGACTGAGTGCTTAGCCAAATGGACAAAAATAAACCGATTCCAAGAAAAATCCTCTGCAATTTCATAACACTTTTGGACAAAGAGGAGAACATTCCAGAGAGGGGATGACACAAATATGCAAACACATATAATACTTCAGAATCAGAATGATTTTGGATTTCTTAACAGCAACACTGTTCCATTGAAAACAATGGAACAAGGCTTTCAAAATAATGAAAGAAAACTGTTTTTACCTAAAATTCTATACCCAGTGAAAGTATTAAGTGGAAGATTAATATTACGGTAATTTCTAATATGCAAGACCTAAAACATTTATCTCTACACACCCTTTCTTGGGAAGTTACTGGAGGATGTTCTCCATCAAAACAAGGGAATAAACCAAGTAAACCAAAAAAGAGGAAAACATGGAATCAGCAAAGAGGACATCAAACAGGGAAGAATCAAAGGGAATCCCAGGATGATGTTAAAGGGGATCTCAAGATGACTCTTGTGTTTCAGGTGTAGAGATCATGCTTAATGTAGGTCTTAATTAATGTAGGTTTTATAATGTGTGATCTAGGAAGGTGCAGGTTTCCAGATTTGTGTCTACCGTTCCCTAGAGGGTGAATTGATAGGTATAGTAAAAGTCAGCAGAAACCATCATTTTATTGATGAGATCTACAATATTGACGGGGATGTAGTTGAGACGATAAATATGTTCCCATTATGAATGTCTACATCGAAGCCTAGCATTTACCTCTCTGTTAACCACTGTCTTGAAAAAATGTGTTGATTCCTGTAGTCTGTATGTAGAAGAAAACAGAATTCGTTGCAGGCATTTTCTCCTATAGACGTACACTTTTTTTTTTTACATGGACCATTTTTTTTTGAAGTCTTTATTGAATTTGTTACAATATATCTTCTGTTTTTATGTTTTTGGTTTTTTGGCCACGAGGAGGCATATGGGATCTTAGCTCCCCAACCAGGGATTGAACCTGCATTCCCTGCATTGGAAGGTGAGGTCTTAACCACTGGACTGCCAGGGAAGTCCCTAGACATACATTTTAATACGTGTATAATAGATTCTCTCATGAGAGACAGACGACATTGATAACTGTAATGGACTGTGGGTTGAAGAAGCATTTGGCAGGTGGGGGCTGGTGTGAGGGAGACTGACTTTTTACTGTTTAATTTTTGTTCCTTTTTTATATTGTACCACCTCTACATATGTTAAAGATGAATAAAAATATATTCCTTAAAATTGTAAAGTAAGTAAAAAATAAAGGTAAGAAACATCATTTATAGTCTGAATAACTATGAGACTATTCCCTTTATCGTTTTTATTTTTTTAAGATTTATTTATTTATTTGGCTGCGTTGGGTCTTCTTTGCTGTGCGTGGGCTTTCTCTAGTTGCGGCCAGCAGGGGCTACTCTTCATTGCGGTGTGCGGGTTTCTCATTGTGGTGGCTTCTCTTGTGGCGGAGTACGGGCTCTAGGCGTGTGGGCTAGTTGTGGCATGCAGGCTCAGTAGTTGTGGCGCACGGGCTCTAGAACACAGGCTCAGTAGTTGTGGCGCACGGGCTTAGTTGCTCCGCGGCATGTGGGTCTTCCTGGACCAGGGCTTGAATCCCTATCCCCTGTATTGGCGGGCAGATTCTTAACCACTGCGCTACCGGGGAAGTCCCTCCCTTTATCATTTAAAAGTATTTAGCATTTCCTCAATTTGTAACATTAGATTATTTTGCTTTTGAAAGTTGCACATTTAAATTCTATTTTGGTATGGAAGAAGGAAACGGCTAATTTTTTGTAGTACTCGCCAAATACCAGTAACACAGATTAAGAATTCTTAGAGGCTGAATAATTGATGATACGAATGATGAAACTTCTCTTGTTCCACAGGAGTAATTCTATAGTTTTAGAATGCTCTTTAGTAAATGTAATAGAATTCAAGTAATTCTAAACTTGAAAACCTTGCTCCATTAGGATCATATTTTCAGTATGAATTACCTGGTGGTCACACCGTGGGAAGATGCTTGCTATGGCATTGACAAGGCAACAGCTGAAGCTGAAAGGTCAATGTATCTCTTCAATTCATCACTAGTAATGTTTGTCTTTTCACCTTCTCCTGTCATTCACAGAGGTTGTACAGTTTTTATTGTGAAACTTAAAAAGACCAAGTTAACTTTCACATTGATGAAGGGTTATGTATGAAAGTTGATCACTTCAAAATCATCAAAATCAGTTGAATTCTCCTGTTTTTCTTTACACTGTCGTCTATTGGGTCCTGATTCTCATTTATATATTTTATTCTATTTTGTTTCTACAGACTTATCGAAACTTAAAGTAGACTATTCCCATTTATTCAAAATATAGTATACTTGTTACCTTTCCTGAGATACCTATTAATAAGAGGCAAAGTGGGAGGAAGGTAATATCCTAGATAAACAGAATTTAGAATTCTTTGATTATTATAACTTATTGTGGGGGCAGGTATTTTTTTATAAATGAAATTTAGTATGTTTCTGTGCTAAGTAATACAAGTGAGGAATGAAATTAGCAAATACCAGTAGATTTTCAGAAGGGAAGAAGAGCTAGGCATCAAGGGAAAAAAGCAAGAGAAAGGAATTAATGCCTGGCTAATTTGAAGAAGCATGATATTGGGGTTCCTTAGGACAATCAGAAGGACATTAACTTTTTCAGAATGCTGAATCTGTGTGGTATACTCCTGTCCTGCTTTGTTCTATTGTGAAAGCATTTTTGATTTGTCTGCGTGTCCTAAACTTCCTCACTAGTAATTGTCCATTTCAAGGTGGAGGGGATAATATTGTAGATGGTGGTAATAATTGTATGAGAACAGGAAAGATAGCTGGTGTGGTGTCCTTTCACAAATGTTTAGAAAAGACCATGGCTGTTGAGTGTGAGAGGGGAGGAGGAAGGATCTTCCACTTGGTGTATCCTAACATGAGTTCACATTATCACAGGTTTGAATTTAATGGATAAATATTGATGCTGGAAATGACTGAATATCCAAACCAAGCTGGCTATAGCAGAAAATGTAATTTATTGCCTCAGCAACTGAAAAGGCAAGGGTAAAACTGGATTCAGGAACCTGAGCTCGATTATCAAGACTTGGCTCTTCTCCACCTCTTAGATCTGTCTTTGGCTGTGTTGGCTTCATTTTCAGACTTCAGAGAAAACAGGCCCCAATCAACATGATCCTCAGTCCAGCAGTAGAGGGAATCTGCATCTTTATGCTTAAGCAGAAGTCTCAGAATTGTCTTTAAAATTTTTTTTTAAATTTTATATTGGACTATAGTTGATTTACAAGGTTGTGTTAGTTTCAGGTGTACAGCAAAGTGATTCAGTTTATACATATACATATATCTATTCTTTTTCAAGTTCTTTTCCCAATTAGGTTATTACAGAATATTGAGCAGAGTTCCCTGTGCTATAAACTAGGTCCTTGTTGGTTATCTATGTTATATGTAGCAGTGTGTATATGTTAATCCCAAACTCCTAATTTATCCCGCCTCCCCCAGCCTTTCCCCTTTGGTAACCATAAGTTTGTTTTCTAAGTCTGTGAGTCTGTTTCTGTTTTGTAAATAAGTTCATTTGTATCATTGTTTTTTTTTTTTTAGATTACACATATAAGCGATACCATATTATATTTGTCTTTCTCTGTCTGACTTACTTCACTTGTGTGATAATCTCCAGGCTCCATGTTGCTGCAAATGGCATTATTTCATCAGAATTGTGTCTTGTTGGCTTTGATGGCCGATCTAAATCCTTTGCCCATCCCTGTGAGTATCTTGGAACCAAGGGCCATCTCTTGTGGGTCTTTGTGTCCTCAGTGATTAGCACAGGTGTTATACAATGTATAGCACTCAGTATACAGATGTTATACCAAACTGTAAGCTGCTCTTCTGAAAGCAACCAGTTTGTGTTGTTAGAGCTGTTCTAATATATTCCTGATTTTAGTTTTGAAGTATTTTTTGTAGAATTAGGTGACTAGTTGGTTAGGCTGAATATGCAAGAACCTGAGACTTTGTGTCTGCATGCTATCAGGACTCTATGCAAACTTCATAGTGTAATCCAGAAAATAAGAAAGTAACCTAAATCTCATATTGTTTTAACACAATAAGAGATTGATTAAGAGATAAGAGATCTACTGGCAGGAACAATTTTCATTTTTTTTTTTTTTTGAATCTTGCTGAGCAGGAGTGGGAGGTGTGAGGGTAACATGGGTGATAGCTGGAAATGAGAGGATTTGAATATTGGAATATCATGCCATTGCAGAGCAGAGGAATGATTCAGTGAAACTAAAATTATTCTTTCACAATTGTGACAGAATATGAATTAAGCACATAATGATCTTTAAACATATGTGGTTTGAAATTCATTTCATAGAGACGTTTAAAATAGGTGGTCTTGTGGGTCATGTAAAACATTCATTAAATCTAATAAGAGAAAAGTGACCTGAAATAGATGTAAGATTTATGTGTTGTGTCAGTTACTAATGCCTAGTTTTCTGAGTTTAATAAAGGAATTCCAAAGACTAGATTTTTAGTATGATAGAGGAAAATGTACCTAGTTACCCTAAAAAAGAAACTATTCAGCATTTTTGTAATTATGCCTGTCTTCTAATGGGAACTTCACTTTCAAAGCTTTTTCTTCATCTTCTAACTTCTATTGAATGCCAACTTTGCCTCAACAACTTTTCTTACAAGTTGAAAAGATGAAAGCAGAGGAGATTCAATTATCAATGATGTCACAGAATTTGAGGCATTTCCAGTGATGCTTGTTTGTTCATTTTGCATAATCTCAAAACTCACTGATGTGAGTCAATTTAAAATGAGTTTACTGACTTAACCACAAGGTCTAATTGCCTGGGAGACTGCAGGAATGCACCATTTGAGCTCACTGGTCCTGACATTAAAAGACGTTAAATATTTAAAGTAGTCAAGAGAACCGTAGTTTTAGTTAAATAAATTTCATGTTTATCAGAATAATAAGGTGCAGACCTTTAGGAGATGCATTAAGTATGCAGTTTTATGGTAGTTTTGGTTATTGTGCATGAGTTTAAAATAATAGAAAGCTTGGAAACATGTAGCATAAATTACCTACCATGTTATTAAAGACAGAGATGTGTGATTTGTAGGAATAATGTGTAAGAGGCAGTCTAGTGTGGTTATGGATAGAGCGTCTGGAGGTAGACTCCCGGGTTCAAATCCTGCATAGCCACTTACTTAGCTAAGTAACACTGCCTGTGTTAACTAATCTGTCTGTGCCTTAGTTCCCTGAGCTATAGAATAGGGTTAATGATATCAGCACCTTCTTCACAGAGGTGTTGTGAAGATTAATTGTGTTGTTGTGTATAAAGTACATAGAACAACACTATATAAGCATCTGCTGTTATGATTTCGTTCTATAGGTCATGACATTTTTTCTTAAGGATATATGGAATCTTAAAATGCTATATAGTAATATGTAGAAAAATATATGAGGACGTCTGCAGTAAGTTCAAGCGTATTGCATTGAAAAATTCAGTAATTAACTTAAAGCAACAAATGTGATCTATTTCATGTCTCCTCTAAGGCACATCCCTCATAATTTCTCACACTCTTGGATAATGTATTTCAAAGGGTGTCCCAAGGATCAGTTGTATTAGAATCGATAGGGCTGTCTGTTAAATGCAGATTCCTGGGCCCCACCCTAAACTCACTGGATCAGAATTTCAGGGTTTGCAAATCAGCATTTTAACAAATGTTGGAGTTGATTGTTAGGCATGACAGATTTTGAGAACTTATGTTCCCAGTCATACATGATTTGCCCTTCTCATGCTATAACTCACTCTCACTTTTTCTTACTTAGAACTTCAAGTGTCATCTTATTTCTCTCAACTCATGGTTCTATTACATCTCATGTTCAAGGATTTGAGATTTTTCTTTCAAAATTGCAACAGACCAAAGTTGTCTTTTTCTTACACATCCAAGGCCTGGGTTGCTACCTCCTCACCCCTCCATTCTGTATTCTCTTTCTTGGCCCTAGTTTCTTCCTTTCCCACTATTTGTCATAAGTGAGATGTAAAATCATCCTGGCTTTAGAATTCCACAAAAGACCTTCAATTGTCTCTGGTTTAGCTCAGAGCTCCCAGTTTCCCACCTTACCTAGGCTTTCCTGTTTTTCTTCTCTTTCATCTTTTTTCTTTCCTTCTCTCTCAGTACACACTCTTGGCTTAGAAGTCAAGGAAGAGTTTGCAGTTGGTGAGGGCAAACTATTTTATTTCTTCTCCCAGGTCCCTTAGCCCCATGGCAGCTTTCTAAGAGAGAAGGCACAGGTGTAAAAAATGCCTCAGTGCTCCAGAATCTCTGTCCCTGTTGGTCTATGTCTGTTTCCTGGACTCTATCTGAACTCTGCATCCCTGTCTATGGATTTTGCAGCCATAAACATGTGAGACATCATTAGGCAATCCCAGACTGCACTGTTTGAATATACTCGACTGAGAAAATTGCATTTTAACCCTAAAATACATCAAGGGCTTGTTTATGTGGTAGTTCCTAAATAGAAAGCTATGTTTCGCCATGTGGAAATACCAGATACGTGAAAATTTTATTACTTCTTGACCAAGGTAAAGATTAATAGGAAGCATTTTGGCTCATAGAGTACATAATGCAACTCTTCTTTAAAACGCATGAACTTGTTATGTTTGTGTGACTGATCACATAATCCTTTGGAATCTTAATGATCCGTGAGATAAATTGTTCACATTTTTAGAGGTACATCTACATTACAAAATAGCAGCTCTTTCGAGAGGCCACTGCACTGTTAGGCTTTTGAAAACTTGAATTACACAGTGTTAAAAGTAGGAACAATATTGATGACTCGTAAACACACACATTGTACTAAGAAAACTATAAGAATTATGGAAAAGAAAAAAACACTTTGCCAAATTTCCTTAGTTTTAAAGCAACGTGGACATTTTCTAAGAAGTGATATTAGTATTTTAGCTAGGAAAATGGGAGAAATTTAAGTCCTGGAAATTTATGTGTTCTTTGAAAGGATTAGCATTTCCTTGCAATAACTAAAAAATTAAAAAGCATTCTCAAGACAAAACTATGGGAAAAGTAGATACAAACAAGGTATAAACTTTTAGCTTCAGCTGCTTTATGTAACAGTTCCAAGAGTTTGCTCATATTTGTATAATCATCAAATAAATAATGTCCCATTAAGATTATCAATCCATTTGGTAATTTTTAGTTTTGGCTTGTATTTTACGGTTTGATTTGTGAGAAGATGGGCTTTAACTCAACTTTCATGTTGTTGCTTAGGTTTTACTTAGAATAAATTGGAGGGACTTTTTTTTTTAAGATTATTCTTTTTTAAATTAATCAATTTGTTTTTATTTTTGGCTGTGTTGGGTCTGTGTTGCTGCACGTGGGCTTTCTCTAGTTGCCGCGAGTGGGGCCACACTTCGTTGCGGTGTGCGGGCTTCTTATTGTCGTGGCTTCTCTTGTTGCAGAGCACGGGCTCTAGAGCGCAGGCTCAGTAGTTGTGGCACACGGGCTTAGTTGCTCTGCGGCATGTGGAATCTTCCCGGACCAAGGCTTGAACCCAGCTCCTCTGCATCGGCAGGTGGATTCTTAACCACTGTGCCACCAGGGAAGCCCTGGAGGGACAAATTTTTTTAATAAACTAAATTTAATAAATAAGTTTAAGGCAAGTTATAACTATTATGTTAATATGTAAGTTAAAGAACAAAAAGTACTTATGGATAGTAAACAGTACCGAAGAGCGTTGTGATTTTTGACTTATTTCTGTGATCACACATTTGCATTGGATGGCTTAATATTTGATGGATTTTTATGTCTTAGTTGCTTACTAACTCTTCACTCTTATCTGTAGGTAATGCAACGTAATGAAAATATATTGGATGTATTTTGTGAATGAAATCTTTTTTTGTTTTTTCCCTATAGGGATGCCCTCTGCATCTTTATTAGTAAATCTTCTTTCAGCTTTATTCATCCCTTTTGTGTTTGGAGAAACAGAAATAAGGTTTGCCGGACAAACAGAATTTGTAGTTAATGAAACAAGTACAACAGTTATTCGTCTTGTCATTGAAAGGATAGGAGACCCAGCAAATGTCACTGCAATTGTATCGGTAAGAAATGACAATAGTTCTATTTTTACAGAAATAGATAGGAAATGTTTTAGTTTCAGTGATAAGAATTTTTTAACTCTTTGGGATTGAGTAGTTCCATTATGATAAACAATTTGCAGATAAACGATTTATTCCTTTTATATCTGTTAGAGGTTTATAGAGTGCTCTAAGGCAGCATGTGCATTTGACAGTAAAGATATAGTATTTTAAAGATATAGGCTGATTATTTTTAAATGTTTATTTTAAAACAAATAAAACCCCAAGATATGAAGAAGTATTTCTAAGTAAAAGAACATTTTATTTTGGATAACTTGGATTCTCGTTATCTCTGCTTGGATTTACTACTTAGTATCAGGTGTCTTAGAGAAAATATATGAAATATTTAAATGTAGAGAAATGGCAATTAAAAAAAAACCCTTATGTCAGAGAGCTCCTTTTTTGGGAGAAATTAAGTATATTAAGTAGAAGTTAGATGGAATTTGTTAAACTATTGCTCTATCTTGCACACAGTTTAGTTAGTAGATAGATTATATGTACATGTATTTGTGTTTAACCAGAAAATCATGTCATATGACCACTAAGGACATTGATATATTTGAGGCCCAAACTACTTGGAATTTTTATTTTAAAAAATAAGTTTTTTTTTCTTTTTCGGTACGCGGGCCTCTCGCTGTTGTGACCTCTCCTGTTGCGGAGCACAGGCTCCGGATGCGCAGGCTCAGCGGCCATGGCTCATGGGCCCAGCCGCTCCGCAGCATGTGGCATCCTCCCGGACTGGGGCACGAACCTGTGTACCCTGCATCGGCAGGTGGACTTTCAACCACTGCACCACCAGGGAAGCCCCCCAAAATAAGTTTTTAAACAATAGGTTAAATCGTCACATTGGGACACACTGTAAAAAGACACAAAGAAGAAAAACTATCTATGAAAGAAACACAGTATTATAATTTGGTGCATTGCTTTTAGTATTTAATTTATGACATGTATATATATTTATTGAATTTATTTTTAGTTTGAGTATATATTATATTTAATAACTTTTTATATATAATTTTGATCGTATCGTAATAATTTTTTCAGGTTGCTCTATCGTATTCACAACTTTTCTTGATGGTGGGGTCATCATTTCCCAGTCATTTCTCAGCAGTTTTTCATAGAGGTTGCTTCCAATTTTTGCTGTTGTAAATATTGCTCTGATGAAACTGTTTACGTACATATCAATTTTTGTATATTTTGGATTGTTAAATGACTTTTTGGGTTGGATTACTGTGATTTTTCTCTTTATTTGTATCAGTGTCTCTTGATATTTAATGCTTTCTAAAAAGACTGTGCCACTTTTTTTGTGTCACCTTTTATATTAAGGTGTGAGAACAAGTTTTCCAACACCCTTAACAACTTACTTGGATTTTTCAAGTATTTAAAACTAACTTTATTTTGTGAATGAGAACTAGAAATTGACTACAATATCCCTGTAGACATCCTTCATTTTTAGTTTATACTAAATCGTTTTTTTTTTCTAGTAGCTAAGTTATTCATTTTGGGTTCTTTGGCAGAAGAAATCTCATTTGGATTTGCACAAGAAGTTGCTCCATTATAATTTCATAATTATTGCTCCCTTGAGAATCTTAGCAATGCTGATGTTACAGAATGAGGTCTTAAAAGGTTTTGAGGAAAAATTTATAATGACTAATAAATTGGTATGCTAAAAGAATTGGGTCCTTATCGGTGCTGTGGGAGAATATAAATAAAACTTCAGGTTTAAAGTTTTGGAAAGAGTAGTTTCTTTAAAACTGATAGGGAAATAATTGATTTTCCTGATGTATTTTGGCTACTTACACATCTTCTTTGGGAGAGTTTTAACTACAATTTGTCTTCCCTGTTAGGTTTGCTGTAATCCACTTCAGATCAATCAAGAGGCAGAGAAAAAAATTTCACATCATTACTTTCCTTTATAATTATTACTTTTCTGTGAGGAATCTAATGATTCCTTTACCTTCTAGAGCGTAAACAAATGTTTTTATATAGAATCATTTCTTCTTATAATGCTTTTTTTAAGGTGATTTTTATTAGTTGTTAGATATTTGTTTTTTTTTCCACATCCTGTTTATAAACATCAGAGTCATTTGATGATTCATGTTTTTTTTTGCCTGTTAATTGCTCTAATTAGCATCAATTTTGCTTGTCCTAACACTGTGTTATGTAAGAACTGTCTGTGTTTTGCATTTGATAGCTGTATGGAGATGACACCGGTGACTTTTTTGACACATATGCTGCAGCTTTTATACCTGTTGGAGAAACAAATAGGACAGTGTACATAGCAGTATGTGATGATGATTTACCGGAGCCGGATGAAACTTTTATTTTTCACCTAATTTTACAGGTAAGTCCCTTTTTCCCCAGTAAGTTTAAACTCATAAAAATCTTACAACGCTTAAAAATCATTTTCTCTAGAGATGAGCCAATTTAAGTGCCTGGTGGTGGTTTTCATAGAAGCCAGAACTGACAATCTCTTTTGCAATTCCATGATCTGGTTATTCCTCAGATAATCTTTTTAGAAGATTCTACAGCTAGTTTTTGGATTAATTCAGCTTATTTAGGAATTGCCATGACAGATGCTCAGGAAAACCTTGTCTTCCCTTTGGCCCTTTTCTCTTTTATCCCTCTTCTGCTACCAGATGCACAAAGAATGACCGTGACTTCTGAGTTCAAAGGAGAAGGGTACAAAAAGCAGGCTTGGCAGTGGGAGGTCCCTGTGCCTTAGAATAAATTTAGAGCGCCCCTGGGAAAAATGCTTGACTAGCCTAAGGTTTAATTGTCCTTTATGGCTGAGGCAGTGACGGCTAACACTGCTCTACTTAATTTTTCTGAAGTGAATTGAGAATTTTTTGGAATGACTGGGTTGGTGTGATTAAAATTTTTGTGAAAATGGCACTTGAACCAGTCATGTTTTACTTTTGTAAGACACTCTTTTTTCATATTTCTTTATGCTGCTATTGAATATTAATAGAAATGTAGCAAACTCTTCCCATATTTATTAGAAAAATTGCTTTAATATTTTAGCTTTAATTTAGTTCTATGATTTATAGAATAACTAATTCTTAAGTTTCAGCACCTTCTATAGTGTAAGAAAAAGATCACATATGAATAGAATTTCATACTGTTAATTAATTCTCTGTTATATTAGTAATGAAATTAGAATATATTACTAGCCAGTGATTATTTATAGTTATAACAATTTATATTTTAATAGTGATTAATGGTTTTCAAAACTCTTTTGAAGAATTCTTGTTTAGAACTTAACCATATTGACTTAGTTTTAATATATTTTCTTAATCTGTGCATTAAAAATATACTTGTATTTTTAATTCATATTCTGAATGATTACATAAAGACCAAAATCCTTTTAAAATAATCTCTTTTTTCCTCTTATGTTTAATTGCTTAATTTACTTTTGGGCTTTTATTTTAGAAACCTTCAGCAAATGTGAAGCTTGGATGGCCAAGGACTGTTACTGTGACAATATTGTCAAATGACAATGCATTTGGAATTATTTCATTTAATATGGTATGGTTATAATTTTTTTTTTTTTTTTTCGGTACGCGGGCCTCTCACTGTCGTGGCCTCTCCCGTTGCGGAGCACAGGCTCCGGACGTGCAGGCTCAGTGGCCATGGCTCACGGGCCCAGCCGCTCCGTGGCATGTGGGATCTTCCCGGACCGGGGCACAAACCCGTGTCCCCTGCATCGCCAGGCAGACTCTCAACCACTGCACCACCAGGGAAGCCCTATGGTTATAATTTGATTAATCTTGTGGTTGCTTAGATAACTGTCTATTAAATTTTGTGATTACTTTCTATGCTACCTAGAATCATCCTGTCTTTTGATATATAAACAAACTTTGGTCTAACTCCGTCTGTATTGCACATTCTGTAGACTGTCCTTTTGTTTTCCCTAAGATTTCTGTGAAATGAGGGGACCCCTATGATCGTGGTCATCTCTTGCCCTAATCTCTTTCTGCTGATCATTTCACCTGACTCATTTGTTACCTCCTCTGGTGGTCTCTAACTCAGATGTTGTCCTTGTCAGTTTGGTCTGCTATAACAAAATACCATAGACTGGGTGGCTTAAAAACCACAGAAATTTATTTCTTACAGTTATGGAGGCTGAGAAGTCCAAGAACAGGGCTTTAGCAGATTTGGTGTTTGGTGCAGGCTGACTTCCTGGTTCATAGACAGCTGTCTTTTTGCTGTGTTTTCATGTGGTGGAAGGGGCAAGAGAGGTCTCTGGGGTCTCTTTTATAAGCATACTAATCCCATTCATGAGGGCTCTGCTCTCATGACCTACTCCCCTCCCAAAGGCCCCAACTCCTAATAACATCACTTTGGGGGTTAGGATTTGAACATGAATTTTGGGGGGGACACAAACGTTCAGTCTGTAGCAGATGTTGTAACACAGTTCCTTGTGCTTGATGTCCCCAGCTGGCACTTCAAAAAGCATTGTCTCTTAGCCTCCTCTGAAAGTTTAGAGTGATTCTAGATAAGAAAAATATATTGAAAGAACACTGAAAAAACCTATCGTAAACTTATAATTGAATAGCGGATGTTATAGCTCTTAAATATAGTTATTCTATATTTATTCCCTACCCTGAGATTTTCCTATTAATTACTATTTCTTGAAGGTTAAAACTCCATGTCATCTTCCTCAGTTTTGCTCAACAGTTCATTTTTTTCTCCTTTATCACCAAATTCCTGTGTCCCTGGCCAGTCCTATGTTCAGAGGGTTTTGTTCTTTAGAAAAAAACACACAACACAGGTGCCCCCCACCTTTGAGAGAAATTGTTTTCAGCTCTGAAATAAAAGAAAATTTATCTCAAGTAAAATTGGATATTGCAAGTAAGTTTTAGTCTACAATAAACTTCCTGGTGTGGAGTCTTTTTGAATCATGTTACTAATTATCATTACTAAAAGGTAATATGACACTCCCCAGCTTTTTATTTATTTTCCAATTTAGGTTGCTACTTCAGTTGGTGTATTTGTATGTCATTTTCTTAGCACCTTGAATTATCTTTGAAAAAAGGTGAGCTTTAGATAAATACGATCTTTATAGTTGCAGTATCTTTATTAAAATGGATATGTGACTAATGCCAAGGTAGTAGACGTTTTGTAACTTCCATTATATCAACATTTACAAAAATAAATAAATTAATTAATCAATCGCTTCTATTTGAATGATCTGGAATTTTTAATTATGAACCAGACTCCCTTAATTGCTTAATTTTTCTCCCTACTTCTTTTCCTCTACACTCACTCCCAACTTTCATCCCCCACCTCATACTCACTTGTTTAAAGGTTTCTTTCCTTCTTTCTTTTGATATTAAATATCTTAGCCTCTGGGAGTGAGTTCTAGTTTTTAGCAATTGTCCTAGGTCCCTGACTGTTGTGGTCTCAGAGCTGCCAGGAAGCCTCTGACTAGGCACCTGCCCTGTGTGATTAAAATTAAACTAAGTAACTGTTGAGCTCACAGTTGTTACTACATAGGCTGGCTTTGGTTTCCAGACTGGATGATGATTATATCGATGATGATGATCACAATTATAGCCAACATTTGCTGGGTCCTCACTATGTGACATGTACTAGGATAAGCACTTAGACGTGAATTATTGACACCTCATCACAACTGTTTGAGACAGGCGTTCCTATTCCTGTTGATGGATGGGGATACTGAGACTTAGTGTCACCTGCGGCCTTAGCTAGCGTGTACCTGCCCACTCATCTCTTCTACCCTGCCATGCCAACACTGTGCAACATTTGAAGTCCTGGCTTTTTCTTCCCCTTAGTGATCATGTCCTGAAAAAGTCATTAGCAGATGTCTGTTTTCAGTGGCTAGCTGACCAGTGAGGAGGGAGCAGTGGTTGGGAGCAAGGCTGAACCATAGTCCCAATGAGCTGCCCTGGCTTGGAGGCACAACTCATTTCTGTGACCTCCTGGGCCCCTGGGAGCATTTGAGTTCATCATCTTTCAGTGAGATAACCTTTAAGATTCCTCAGCGGGACAGCTACTTGTTGCTGGAAGCAAGACAAGAACCTGCATCTTTTGCCTGACTAGTTTTATGTTCCCTTTATACTATTATTTTAACCTTTTAAGCGTTGTTAGCTACAGTTAGTGAATGCTAGGAAGCCCCACATTTTTAGAGCACAATGTGGATTGATTTGTCTCTGGAAAATTAGGATTTCTAAGGTAACAGTTTGCACGAGCTCCTGTCTCTGATTGATCAGCACCTGATGGTCTTTGCTCTTCCCAATAGCCTTTCTCAATCACAGTGAGTGAGCCCCCGGGCAGAAATGAAACTGTACCTCTTACTCTCATCAGAGAAAAAGGAACCTATGGGATGGTCAGTGTGACTTTTGAGGTAAGTTTACTCTGAAATCATTTTAAATGGTAATGCTTCAGAGTTCATACCAGATGGCTGTAATTTTAAAATCAAGGTCCTTTGTATAATAAGCATGACAATGAAAATAAAATAAAAGTAAATACTTTGATCATCTGATAAATTTCATGTTTAATATAAAACTGTTTTCCTTGCTGCTTGGATATACTGTTCTTACGTGAAACACAACATATCACTTTAGATTACAGGATAATAATAAACCACAAATTGAATAATAATAATGTTAATTCTATAAAATTCATAGAACGTTTATGATAAATCTTTTCAAGGATATAAAATTTTAAAATGCTCATGGGTTCCTTAGGCTTATATAAAATTAATATGTAGTCTTCCCCCATATACATTCCACTTAAAAAAATATACTTAATGGATGGTGTTAACAGCAGTTGTACTCCAAAATTTGGAAGAAAATTGGCTGTAGAAACGGTAAGGCATCATCAGGTTATAGTGTTTTCAACTCTCTATGGATGTCTGAAGTTATTTTATTAGCTCTTGAGCCTTCTGTTATGTTGAAATAATTACAGCTAACATTTGTGGAGCACTTAATATTGCCATATACTGTTCTAAGTGCTTTACACTGATTATCGCTGCATGTAAACTGCAACTCTTCCCAGCACTCAATCTCCCTCATGCCCTTTAAAATTTTTTCTCCATAGTACTTACCATCATCGGACACACATTTATTTATCTTCCATTTGTTCCTTTTCATTAAATGTAAGGTCCTGGTGGGTAGAAAGTTTGCCTTGTTCACTGCTGTATCCTTAGTACCTAAAAAAGGGTTAGACACAGAGTACTTAATACTTTTCAAAAGGAATATGATTTTATTAAATATTCATATCTAGCCTGGAAAGTGGACATTATTACGCTCATGTTAAAGATGAGGAAAAAGCTGGACAGAGTTATTAAATACCTTGCCCAAGGTTACTCTGCCAGTGGTGGGACTGGTATTTGATTCTGTTACTTAAGAGAATACACTAATTGTGAATACATTCCGCTCAAGAAAAAGTACTTATAAGTTTTTTTGTCAGGTTTAATAGTACGGTTGAGAAAAAAAGAGAAAGCTCTTAGAAACCATGTAGTTTAATGTAATTATAGTCAAGATCTGTAATTATATTACAGGCCTTGACTATTAGTTAGAAGGGCAGACTTAATGTAGGTTAGTATCATTCTTCTTCTTTTTTTTTTCTTTTTGGTGGAAGTACCAGGATATATTTGTTTATTAAAAAATTTTTTTAAAGTATCATTCCTCTTGCAAAACATTTTAAACTAAATATGTCAGCTGATATCACAATAATGCTTTCTTATTCTTTTGAAATATTTCATGTTTATTGATGGCACTGTGTTTCCTTGCAGGTAGAGGGTGGCCCAAACCCACCTGAAGAAGATTTAAGTCCAGTTAAAGGGAACATCACTGTTCCTCCTGGCAGTGGAACAGTAGTTTATAACTTGACAGTTCTCGATGATGAGGTAGGATGTGTTAAGTGCTTAAAAGGGACAAGGCCTCTCTCTGTGTTACAGACATGTTAGAGAATATTATGTCAAGTATTAAATTATGTTCAGGATTTGAAATTATTCAAGAACATAGTCCTATGTGAAGTTAGTGTATTGTGGCCAATTATGCCTTAGCTATAAATATTTCTTTTGAATACATCTTATTAATATTTATCTTATTTAATTCACATGAAGTTGTGTATCTAAAAGGTGATGAACTTGCATGTAACTGACAACCACACTTAATACAAACATTTAAGCATTTTGTAAACCTTGATGATTGATTTTGCTAGTGATTTCAGTTTCGAGCAGGTACAGTACTACTTACCCAGCATAAATATTTTACTATAAAAGCAAAGAAAATTTGGTTGCATGTGATATTCATTTTTTTAGATATTTTAAATGTCTACATTCATAGGAAGGCGTTTGTTATTTTTAATTTCACACTGAAGCTACCAAGGATTGAGATACATGACACAGCTAGTTTAACTGGTAAGGAAAGAATGAATTTAAACAATATGTACAAGGATGTCCCCCATGAGCTAACCAAAAGAAAACATGACTTTTAATAAAATAA
Organism: Phocoena sinus; assembly: GCF_008692025.1. NCBI lineage: Eukaryota > Metazoa > Chordata > Mammalia > Artiodactyla > Phocoenidae > Phocoena > Phocoena sinus. The sequence continues at coordinate 100,528,511 of NC_045765.1, read as the reverse complement.
TCTTAGTATTATTAGCAGTAGTATTACTTAGTAGTATTATCAGAAAAAAAGGGAATAGCTGGGAATTTATAATTATCTCCCTACCTTCCCACAAAAAAAACCATGAAACCAAATCCCAAGAGAAGAAAAATGAATTAGAAGACATTATTAGAAAAGAGTATTTCTCTTGAAAAAATGAAATATTAGATAGCATTGATAACTCTTAATTCATCTGGTTGTGAAAGCTAACAAAAACCTTTTGTCTATAGATCCTGGAACATTTAACAGGTTATAATTTGGGGGCAATGATTAATTATACATTTTAATTATAAATTTAAAAGCTCATCTTCTGAGGATCTACTATACAGCATGGTGACTATAGTTAATAGTATGGTATTGTATACTTAAAAGTTACTGAGAGTAGGATTTACGTTTTCTCTCCACACACACACACACACACACACACACACACACACACAGAGTTAACTATGTAAGGTGATGGATGTGTTAATATCTTGATCTTTGTAATCGCAATGTATATGTATATCAAATCATCATGTTGTACCCCTTAAATATATTAGTTATATTTGTCGATTATTCCTCAGTAAAGTTGGGAAAAAGATCATTAATCAAATCATTACATTTTCTTTTTTGAGATAAATAGCTTTACTTTTTATATTTCTATTGATGGAGGTAAAAATATATATTTTTTCACTTTCATTCATTTATAATGAAGTAAAAACTCAAATAGCACAGTAGAGATAATCCCTAGGATTTCTCTGTAGTTAAAAAAAGTTTCGGGACTTCCCTGGTGATGTAGTGGTTAAGAACCCGCCTGCCAATCCAGGCGTCACGGATTCGAGCCCTGGTCCAGGAAGATCCCACATGCTTCGGAGCAGCTGTGCCCATGCGCCACAACTATTGAGCCTGCGCTCTAGAGCCCGTGAGCCACAACTACTGAGCCTGCGCTCTAGAGCCTGTGAGCCACAACTACTGAAGCCCGTGCGCGCCTGGAGCCTGTGAACTGCAACTAGAGAAGCCACTGCAATGAGAAGCTTATGCACCGCAATGAAGAGTAGCCCCTGCTCGCCGCAACTAGAGAAAGCCTGCGCACAGCAATGAGGACCCAGCGCAGCCATAAATGAATGAATGAATAAATTTATTTATTTATTTTTAAAAAGTTTCATTTTAACAGTGTCATCATTTTGCCTAATAGTGACTCTTGTAGCTTGTTCTCCAGAGAGACATGATATGTATTTTGAAAATCATGTGATTGGTATCATATGTTTAAATCTTGAGATAGAAACTGTTTAGAGAGAAGCAAGAATAATTTGACATGATTGAAAACTAACAATTTGTATGTGATGTTAATGTAGTTTTCCAGATTCTTATCTATTATCAGACCTTGAATGCTGCTTCTGACCCAACCCACCTGATGAAACTAGTTTTTACTGTCAGATCTTTAGTTATCTAAAGATTGATCAAGGTTGAAAGCCATTATACTGACACTTCCTTACTTGTTCTTATCATTGCTTTATCTAAAATATGTTGTTTACCTTTGGAAAATATTTTAGTAAATAGACACTGAACAAGCCTCTTTATCTGCTCCCTTCAGGTAAAGATTTTTTTATTTCTATGCAATTGCATTGAAACAGAGGGACTTTTCACACTTTGGTTTTTTTGCAGGTGTTTTGGTTATTGATGTTTTACCACTGTTATATTTCTCTGACAGGTACCAGAAAATGATGAAATATTTTTGATTCAGCTGAAAAGTGTAGAAGGAGGAGCTGAGATCAACACCTCCAGGAGCTCAGTTGAGATCATCATTAAGAAAAATGACAGTCCTGTGAGATTCATTCAGAGTGTTTATTTGGTACCTGAGGAAGACCACATACTCACAATTCCAGTGGTTCGTGGAAAAGATGACCAGGGAAATATGATTGGATCTGATGAATATGAAATTTCGATCAGTTATGTTGTTATAACTGGGAATTCAACAGCACATGCCCAGCAAAATTTAGACTTCATTGATCTTCAGCCAAACACAACTATTGTTTTTCCACCTTTTATTTATGAATCACACCTGAAATTTCAAATAATTGATGATACCATACCAGAGATTGCTGAATCATTTCATGTTATGTTACTAAAAGATACCTTACAGGGAGATGCTGTGCTATTAGTCCCTTCTGTTGTACAAGTCACCATTAAGCCAAATGACAAACCTTATGGTGTCCTCTCATTCAGCAGTATCTTGTTTGAAAGGACAGTTATAATTGATGAAGATACAACATCAAGGTAGGGTTCATTTTAAATGTTGTATTGCTACAATTATTTTAATATGTTATTCCAAGATTTAATATTTGTGGTGTTGGACACAGTGCTGAACTGTTAAGTGTATGTGTCATTTCCTTGACCGTGGTTTCACTGTTGTTTTTCTATTTTGGGAGTGATATTTAAGTCACATATTTAAATATGCAGGTTAATTCACATTATGGTAGTTTCCTAGGGCACATCTACATATCTACTCCTTCATATTAAAAACAGTCATTCTTTATGACTTGGATTCTGCTTTTACCAGTGTCTGGTGGCCAACTTGACATTGAAAATGCCCATTTTAAGGGAAATAGAGTGTATTATATGACCATATATTTTTTAAAAAATTCTAGATTTGAAGAAATTACAGTGGTTAGAAATGGTGGCACTCATGGGAATATTTCTGTGAACTGGGTATTGACACGGAATAGCAGTGATCCCTCACCGGTAACAGCAGATATCAGACCAAGTTCTGGAGTTCTCCATTTTGCACAAGGGCAGATGTTGGCATCAGTTCCTCTTACTGTGGTTGATGATGATCTTCCAGAAGAGGCAGAAGCTTACCTACTTAAGATTCTCCCTCATACTATACGAGGAGGTGCAGAAGTGAGCGAACCAGCAGAGGTAGATCTCTTATTATACTTTACTTGTGAGAATATTTCTGTGTCATAGAACAGCTGAAGAATTTGACCACACAAAGCACATTTATGTTTAGTTTGATGTGACAGGAAGAGCACTGGTTTTAGAAATGGTGGTTACTTCCCTTGCTGAAGGTTGTCCCTCTGTAAATAAAAAGTTTGCTCTTAAAAAAATTCCACAAAGTTTTCAAATGTGTTTTTGATTCATCTTTTACTCTATTACCTATGAGAGTAGTCATTTTTAGATGTGATGCATAAATAAATATTAAAATTCAAAACAGCCTAGAAAATAAACCATTTGGTAATCTCAGATGTGAGAATTCTGCATTTAATATTTTATTCCTTTATCTGCAGCTTTTGTTCTACATTCAGGATAGTGATGATGTTTATGGCCTAATAACATTTTTTCCTATGGAAAACCAGAAGATTGAAAGTAACCCACGTGAACGATATTTATCCTTGAGTTTTAAAAGACTAGGAGGAACTAAAGGAGATGTGAATATGTTTTATTCTGCACTTTATATTCCTGCTGGAGATGTGGACCCTTTGAGAGCAAAAGATGGCATCTTAAATATATCCAGGAGAAGCAGCCTCATTTTTCCAGAACAAAAAACCCAAGTCACTATAAAATTACCACTAAGAAATGATGCATTCCTTCAAAATGGGGCCCACTTCCTAGTACAGGTACTTGAATGATTAAAATAATCTCAACTTTGGTTAAACTACAAGTGTGCTTATCTGTGTGAGAGAGTTAACCAGTCATTATTTTGCCCTCATTTATATTTTGGATTCTGTTGCTTACTAGAAGTTATGTAGGGAGTCCAAAGAGAGCCTGTCTGCCCCTAACACATATAAGGATGAATAAAACAAGGATTATACTAAAGTCTGTTTTAATCATGTGATAATAAAAGTAGATCAGACATGAAATGTAGGTCAGAATATAATGGATGATGTAATGGAGAAATTCATGAACTGTGAGTGGGGGAGGGCCAGGAGAGAGTGAGCCATTCTTTTGAGTTGATTTAGGAAAATGTGACATAGGAATATAGTTTGTAGAATAAATATGTTTTTCATGATGGATGCTGCAGGGAAAGCATTCCAGAAATAAAAAAAGCAATATGAGAGAAATTGTGTATATAACTTTAAATAGTATACTAAAAAATCTATTAACTGTAGGTAGAATCTATGGACTTCTATCTACTTAATAAGAAGAAATAAGGGCCCTATATTTCTCCATCTTATCTCTTTTATTTCTTAACTTTTATTAACCAGAGCATATTTTTATTGCCAAAGTTTGAAACATCTGTACTTATTTATGCTACTATGGTTATGTTTTCCATATGGTTGGTATTGGTTGATTTTGAAAATTAGAAAGCAATAAAGGGTGCTTATCAAATTTTGGTTATGTAAATAAATTTAATGCAGAATCAGATAGTATGAATGGATCAGTAAAGAAAGAATATATGATCTATGTCACCATACATTTTGCTAAGTGAAATATATATCAAATGAAATCTCATATTCCATTAATTTCTTTGAATAATGCTGCATTTAAATTTGTTTCATATTTTTGTCTAGACTTTGTTTTATACTTTATTATTGCTTTCTCTGGAGTTTCTAATTGCCCCTTTTTATTTATTTCTTTATTTTTGGCTGCACTGGGTTTTTGTTGCTGCACGCGGGCTTTCTCTAGTTGCGGCGAGTGGGGGCTACTCTTCCTTGCAGTGTGCGGGCTTCTCATTGCGGTAGCTTCTCTTGTTGTGGAGCACGCGCTCTAGGCACACGGGCTTCAGTAGTAGTTGTGGCACGCGGGCTCAGTAGTTGTGGCTCGCGGGCTCTAGAGCGCAGGCTCGGTAGTTGTGGCACACGGGCTTAGTTACTCCACGGCTTGTGGGATCTTCCTAGATGAGGGCTCGAACCCGTGTGCCCTGCATTGGCAGGCGGATTCTTAACCACTGCACCACCAGGGAAGCCCTGCTCCTTTTTATATGCCATTCTTACCAAATTAGGTCTTCCAGCTGTCTTAGATGTGTTGAATGCTGAGTTTAGCTGTACCAACTGCTTTCTTCACTTGCTTCACACCTGCTACTTGGGACTGTTTTTTTCTGAACTCCTCAGTTTTCTTGATTTCTTGCCTTTTACTTCTTGGATTGTGTTTTAGTTTTGTTGAAATATATCTATCCTCAAATTCATGTGCAGAAAAAGTATGTGCAAGGTAAACTTTTTGAGTCTTTGAGCACTGAAAATGAAATTTCATACATTGATAACTGGCTTCGTAGAATTTCTAGATTAAAATAACTTCTTCTCCAGAACTTTAAAGGTATTGCCTTTTAGCTTCCAGAGTTCCTGGTAAGAAATTTGAGGGGAAAGAAATCATTTACCTTTAGGTTAACTTGCTCTTTATCTCTGAAAGCTTTTTTTTAAATCTTGGCATTCTGAATTTCTCAGGGCTGTGTCGTACCTTGCTTAGCACTTGGTGGGGTGGGCCCTTTTATTTTGAAGACTTTTGTCTTTTTTTTGGGCTAAGTCACTGCTCACGCTTATATGGTTTGTGCATTAATTGTGGACTCCTAGTGGAGGTGTTTAGTGAGTGGCCCATTATGGGGATATATGATTTGTCGGTACGTAGGGATGCCTTTTTGCAATATGCCTACATATAGGGAGACCTTTTGTCAGCATTCCAAAAGCTTTGTGGTGGGAGATCTGCTTTTCACCTTTATTATTATAACTATTATTATTATTCTATTGTGTCTCCTCGAAATGGGGAAATTATGATACGATGCATCCTTCTGTCTATGAGGATAACCCACTTTTATGGAGGACCCTTGAATTCTCTTCTTGGGGTGATGGGTGAACAGAACATGGTGTCATTCACAGTTGTTTCCATTCCCCCTGCAGCTTGTGGAATGCTCTTATGAGATGACTGGCCAGATGGTGGGGGATCTGGGCCTGTGAAGTGGAATTGAGCAAGTGGTCAAGCCCATGGCCCTGACCTCATTGAGCAAGAAGTTAAGGCAATTAGAATGCTGCCGTCAGAGCACATTTAGAGAGATATTTAGAAAATTTTAAAAAGCTTTAAGTTTGACCTTCTAAAAAACATGTCATAACTTACTTTTTAAAGTTGGTCCTTTTAATATATGGAAAAACATACTAATTTCACCAGTTTGCAATTAGGGTAGCATTTCCCAAACTTAGGAATTCTCAGGTGCCTCTGGGAGATTTAAATAACTTGTTGAGAGGAGTGTCAGAGTTTATTGTGGGTTTTTGTGTTTTTTTTTTGACATCAGTGCTCTCCTTTGCCTTCTCTGTGGTTGGTGTCCTCTGTATTCAGAGCATTCTTATTAGTAGACATTGTCTTGGTCAGTTTGGGCTGCTATAAAGACTACCACAGACTGGGTGGCTTAAACAACAGACATTTACTTCTCACAGTTCTGGAGTCTGGGAAGTCTGAGATCAGAATGCCGGCATGGTGGGGTTTTGGGGAGAGCCCTCTTCCTGGTTTTCAGACTGATGTCTTTTTGCTTTTTGTCTTCACGTGGTGGAGAGAGAGAGAGAGAGAGGATGCAAGCTCTTTGGTGTCTCTCCTTATAAGGGCACTGATCTATCATGAGAGATCTACCCTCCTGACCTGATCACCTCTCAAAGGTCCCATCTCCAAATACCATCAAATTGGGCATTAGGGTTTCAACATGTGAATTCTGGGTTTGGGGATACAAACATTCAATTCATAGCATATATGTTTAAGGCTTTTGTCCCTAGAACCTCAGTATTCAGTTCTCCCTCTGTCTCCTATCCTGCATAGGTCAAAACTCATAAGAGAAACAAATTATTAAAACAAGTGAAATGAAGCAAAGGTTTCACACAGTTGCTTTTGCTTTCATGGAGGCCTGGGCATCCTGGAATTCCTGTAGTAGTTGCAGTGACATGACATGAGTTTGAGAACTGATGATGCAGAAGGATTTATTTTGAGTTGTAGAGAACTTTTCTGTTTTACATTTCTGATATCTTTTTTTACTGTGCCTCAAAACCAGTTTTTACTGTGGATACAGACCCCGTATATCTATGCCAATATTAGTAACCTTTATATTAAGCTTTCAGTCTCTTGAAAATATCCAGTATCTCTATCCAAGTAGCTGCAGAGAATCCTTTTGTAAACAAAACTTTATTAAGAACCTTCAATCGGTCAGATATTATTCTAGCTATTTTATTTCAGCATTCTATATGAATATGACAGAATTTATTTTAGACAACACTTGAAAAGAAAGGAAAAGCTTGAAGAAGCATGTAATATCTGAATTTTGGTGATCCCGGGTTAGAAATCTGTTTGCACCACTAATTCCAGACTCAGTTTTTTATCTATCTCTGTATTCAGTTGAAAAACAAAGGTCTTACAGTGCAGACAGTCAATTTAACACTTTAGGACAAAAGGTCATTATTAGTCACTGACACAATTCCTTAAAGTTCAAAACAGCTGTAGGTTCTGGAAGGCTAGTTGGAATTAGAAGGTTGTGTAGTTTGTATAGTACGTAATGGATGAGCAATTCAAGAATAGGAGGCATCAGACTCTGCATGGAAAGCTGAATGAGGCTGAAGAAAGGAGAATCTGAGACATGAGCTCCTCATTCTTCAGTAAGCCTCTCAGCTAAAATACGTTAGTCTGAGATACCGTTTTTTGGCAGGCATGGGGTTACTAATGTGCTGTCTCGGTTGCAAACTGTCTGGAAGCAAAGAACGACTCTTTATGAATGGAGTAGTTTGATTTAGCAGATGCTTAAGGAACCCAGACAAAAAGGCTTAGAGACTAGGAAATAAGCCATGGGAAATTAGCATTTTTCTTTTGATCAGTTCATTCCGTAGCCTTGTATATCTTCTTTATCTGTATTTTCCAAAAATACTATATTTAGAATTAATTCTGTAACTGTTTTGATAAATGTAAGTAGAATATGAATTTTCTTCCTTTCTTTTTGAAAAGTTTTGAAGTAAAAATAAGTCATTATTTTCTTGATATATTCAACAGTATTATCAGTTTAACTCTTTGTGAATGTATGAGAATGAGAGTGTTCATTCACAAACATGTGCTAACTCACACAAGACCAGTGTATTTTAAAAAGTCTTCACCTCCATCCAATGCACACTTTATATTTATATGCCATTCAAATATATATTTTTAGTTTCTTGTGCTATTTTTAAAGATAACTACATATATATGGGTATGTATATTCTTTTTCTCTAGAAGGAATGACAGTTATACTTACGTGGTTTTAACTATGTATCTTTATGTTTCATTTATTTTATAAAGTAAATGCAGTATCCTAAAGAACCGCATGTTATATTTTACTTGACTTAGTCCACATACCAGTATTTAGCAAGATTGGTCAGTCTGATTTCTTTTTTTTTCTTTTACCCGAGTGAATATTTACCAGTCATGGAATTTTTGATATTCTCCTCCTGTATATTATTTTCAAAGCAAAGTGTGTTACATTTAAAAAGGCATTTACTTTTACCCTTAAAATGTGTATTGTTCATCACAAAATGTGAGCGTATGTGCAGGATCAGTACAGTCCTTGTCCACAGGTGTCCACAATATCAACTTAAATCACCAGTCTCTACAGGTGGTTACTTAGTATCATTGTTTCCACATTACAAAGCCTAACAGAGGGCTCTGAAGAGTGGGCAATCCATAAGGCCCTGTTAAGTTCACAGTTGCTTTTTAACTTAAAATCTCTGTGCTTTTTGCAGTCCTGTAATGATTGTCTATGCCCACACTCATGTGCACACTGTGAGGATTGATAAGTTGGATTTTGAAAAGTTAGAATATTAAGATGTTGAAAGTTTTGATATATCAGGATTCTTATAGAGCTCATTTTGTCTTGTAGGGATAAATCAACAAGTCTATTGTGTAGCTGCTGTACTTAATGTCATGTTGCAGGAAAATACTGAGAAAGACACAGACACACAAGAGGTGTATAGTCCTGTTGGGAAGTAAAAGTCTAGAACACACAAAATGCTGATAAGCAAGCAATATGTGAAGTTTAACGTTAATTTCCACGTTTAGTGAGTGTAGCAGTAGAAGTTCAGGAAGAGGTAGAAGAAAGAGAGCTGGAGAATCCAAGGAAATCTTCATGGGAGAGAGGGATATTTAACTAGTCTTTAAGAGCGAGTACACTTTGACTTGTGAGTTGTGGAAGGAGGCCCTTCTACATGAGGAGAAACTGTGAAAGTTACTCTGAAGGTCATGTTCATTAATCACAGGGACATTATATGTTATACATGTGTCACATTTCTTTAAACATAAAGACATATCAAGTCACATTTGGAGTTCTGAATGGTCTTCTGATCGTGAATTTTCTCTGGCAGAGAAGGGGAGTGGGTGATTTGATTGGAGGTGTGGGTCAGTGGAAGAGAGGAGGGAAATGTGGGCAACTCGCCAATATTTGGCTTTACATCAAGGTAGTTGGGTATAGGCACCAAGGAGGAAAAGCGGATGGTGGTATTGGTGAAAATAGTGGTTAGAGGACATGGAGCAGAGATAGTGACTTCTCTTTGGCACATTCTGTCTGTAAGGTGTCTCTGATGTTTATGTCATATTCAGTGGCAGTTGGTTATAAAGATTTGGAATTTGAAGGAGAGATCCAGAGGTTATTATGGAGAGGGTATGGAATTATAAGATAAAGGTCTTAGGAAGAACCCTGGGGAATAATAATTGAGGATCAGAAAGAGCTCAAGAAGCCAGTGTGGGAGGTTGAATCAGATGGTGAATGAAGAAGGAAGTTGCCAAGTTATTGGTGGCCTTACCCATGCTTATTTTGTTTTCCCATGCAATTAAGACTTTAACATTTTTCTTAAAAATGTCTTTTCTTTCCACTTTTATGGCTTTTTTTGTTTATTATAGTTGGAAGATCTGGAGTTGGTGAATATAGTTCCCCCAATCCCACCCATAAGTCCTAGATTTGGAAAAATCCGAAATATTTCTTTAGTGGTTACTCCAGACATTGCAAATGGAGAAATTGGCTTTATTAGCAATCTTCCAATCATTTTGCATGAACCAGAAGATGTTGCTGCTGAAGTGGTAAGTAGGCTTTTTCTTATTGATGGGGCCTAATGAGTTTGAGATAATGTAAAGACACTGTTTTTTTGAGGGGGAGATCGAGTTAGTTTATAGAGTTAACAGATCTTGAAAAGCTTCACCATTTACAGCAAGCCTTCAATATGTAATTTGACATAAATAACTGATGAATGTGTGATTTTCATCATCTTTTGCCATATTCGATAGAATAAAATTAGAATTAATTGCTCACAGCAAAAGTAGGATATTTTGATGACGCTGCATTCAGCTAGTGGTATGACATTTGGTAGAGTAATAGCCAAACACAATTTTTTTTTATTGGCCAAGTCATATGTACCATAGGAATCCTTGACCTTTTCTATTTCTGAGCACTCCTCATGCTTGCCTTGGGCAGGATTCAGGTGACATCCTATACTTGGTGGTGGAGGTGATGGTGGTAAAGTAGTGGATGCCAAATCTTCGGAATTATATATATATATAATTTTATTTACATATATATGTAAATTTCTGGATACACACACACGGACACACACAAACATGCTCACATATACAGCACCTCTCCCTGCCTACCCCGACCCTGGTTGAATTTTCCTGCCATCTATATAGGGACCACTCTGGTTTTTGACCTTACCATTCCCTGAGCCACAGTCTGTCCCTAAAACCCTCTCCAAGTCTCTTACACTTAGATTTGGTTTAAACTGGGTTGCAGTTGAGATCAGGAATGTGGAGAGTTGTTTTTATTATCAAACCCTCATGTCAAAATATGGTGACCACAACTTCCTTTGTTTGTATATTTGATTCTGTGAAGTGGCAGAGAAGCTCTATTTTTCAAGATGGTTTTGACTTTTTATATTTTCATAATATTTTTATATTTTTCTTCTAAAAACTAAAAAGTATTCAGTTTTTTCTGAAAGAATGGGTTGTTTCTATTCATTTATATTACAAAGCTGTACATTTACCATTTCATATTTTTCCCTAGAGGGAAATTAGCTTCTAGGGAAAGTTTTGGGCTCTGTGAAACCTGCATTCTTCCCATCCTGGGAAACAGCAGAAAGAGTGAGAATTTCCCTTTGTTCTCTTTGTCCCCAGCTACAGCCTGGCCACGCCCACCCTCTTGGGGTGATTTAAGAGCCCAGTCCTTTCTTACTTTTTTTTGTGTTTTCTAAGAATCTTACTTTGCTTGCTAGTCTACAGACTTGACTGTTGCTAGCCAAATTAGAAGAATGGTTAGTGAGGAAATATCTTCCATGTTTTTCAAGATGGCCTATGTTCAAGGGCAAAGAGCAGAGGATACCTTTTTTAGGCACTTAAAAAGAATAGCATTATATACTGTTAAATATTTGTTTACATTCTTTGTTTGAAGAAAAACTTCATTATGATCTTCAGTGATCCTTTTCTTATACATACTTAAAGTGTGCTGCACTTAAATAAAACTACCAAATACAATTTGTTTCAGAATTATTATAATAGTTTCCATTTATTTAGCTCATGCTATGGAGAGACACTTTAATCTTCACCAGGAACTTGCAAAATAGAGAACCACTAGCTTCATTTCACATGTGGAAATTGAGGTCAGAGAGGTTAAGTAACTTGCCCAGGATAACCCAGAGCCATGATTTGAACATCTGATTTTGTTTCTGCTGCATTTGTTGTGTTGGTTAGAAACATTTCTTATTTGTATTATTATTTTCTTATTTTGCCCCCTGTCACGTTAGGATGCATTTGACATAACTGTGTACTTCCCAGATTTAGTCACAAAAGCTTATTTTTCAGTTTGTATTGTGATATTAAATTAATTCTTTTTTTCAGAGAACTTCTGATGGAAATTTATTCTTTAGCCATTGTTCTGTGTTTTTCATGGTTCTTTGGCTTTTAAAATGAAGTCTTTTTGTTAAGACAAATCCCAGGTTAGGCGGGTTTTTGGGTGGGGGAAATTTAATAGAGAAGTTTGATTAGCAAAAACTAATATAAAATAGTCAAATCTGAAATTATCATCATACTTAAAGAAAGCTTGTTCAATTGTGCTTTTAATATCATTTTAATTGTTCACTTCTCTATGCACAATACCTAAACATATTCATATAACAAGTGTATGCACTAACTGAAAAGCTTATGTAATTTGTGAGCATGTATTTCAGAAGAACTTGTTCTGTTTTCTTTTTATAAGGTATGCATTCCCTTACATCGGGATGGAACTGATGGCCAGGCTACTGTCTATTGGAGTTTGAAGCCCTCTGGCTTTAATTCAAAAGCAGTGACCCTGGATGATATAGGACCCTTTAATGGCTCTGTTGTGTTTTTATCTGGGCAAAGTGACACAACAATCAACATTACTGTCAAAGCTGATGACATACCAGAAATGAATGAGACGGTAACACTTTCTCTAGACAGGTAATAACCCATTTAGGTAATGTTTAGTGACATATTTATATGTTCACGTTCTCTGAAATAATTTTGTTTCTTGTTTTAATTCTTTTCTCCACATAAAGTAAAAAGAAAAAACTAACTAGATAACGTCATGCTGACCACCTTCTGACTTTTCTGATGTTTGTTGATGGCTTTTGGTTAGACTGTTATAACATAGTGAACTCTCACCCTGCTATTTATCATGAAGAAACATTACATAGAGAATTTATGGAAGGTATTAGATACATCTTAAGCATAGCTAATATGTTGCTATTTTCAAAAAATAGGCAGCAGCAAACCCAAAATGTTAGGTTAGCCAAACATCTCTGCCAGCTTCATTTTCATCAGGGAAGAGGATTAGAGCTTTTTTGAGTGAGTAAAAAGAAAGTGTTAATCTTCATATAATGAAATTCTCTTTTTTACATGAAATTTAACATTAAATAATACTAATTTTCCAGAGAATAAAAAATAATACAAATTTAAGGGGTATTTTTAAGTAATAATAAGGATTTAGTTAATATTTCTCAGTAAGTAATTTATATCAAGAAAATATCACAATCTCTCAAAGAGAAATTTTTTTCAGCGAGTCAGAAAATTCCAAAAATAAAAAACTACTGTGCTTAATTGATGTTAATTAAAAAAATTGAAACCAAGCTTATCTACTACAGGTCTCTATATTAAAGTTGATACATATTAGAGAAGGTTAATATGTGACTTGAGGGCTTTGCAAAATTTTTATTTTAGAAACAATAAAATTCGTAGATGAATTAATACCTGTTATTTTATACTGTTTTAATCAGGACTGAAGTAGTAATAATTATTTTATGTAACCCCAGGTCCTCTCCAAATTTTACTTTCAGTCTCTTGTAGGTTTTTCTATGTTGGTGTATTGTGTAAACACATTTTATAAACCTTATGAGTAGTTGTTTTTATTTTTATGTGGAAGAAAAATTCAGAATATAGGGAACAAATCTGTTGAATGTCTGCTGTTCATTTTGTGTGCTTTCAGTACCACATTGTGTTTTCTTCCTTTTTCTTAACATAAAAATTAAAACAAAACAAAATAGGCAAACAGACCAAAAAAAGCAAAAACCAAATACAACACACACACACACAAACACACATGCACAGTCTAAATGACTTATGGTTTTAATATATATTTTCCATTAAATCTTAAGGAAAGATATTTCATAGATGAAAAAATTGGTGAAATGTTAACCTGAAATTATTAGTTTTTCACTTGTGTGCTTTTTTCCTTAAGTTAGATTTGAGTACTTATTAAATCAGTGGACAGTCTTAAAAACAAACTAAAGAAAAATGAACAGCAATTATAAACCAAAGAGGTAGCAATCTATAGAAACTTTGTTAGCTAAGCTGCAAGTTTCTGCTCTGAACTAAATGTCTAAAGAATGATTTAAATTATACCTCTGCAAGTTCATAAGTGACTATTCTTCATATTCTTTCAAAATAGTCATTTTCAACCTTATCATGTAAATCTTTGAAATTAACTAAATAGAATTCTAAAGTATTTTCTCTTTCTCTCTTTGGGTTAAGGCAGTACACAAGAAAGTATAAACCATGGGGCAGAGAATTTCAGAAATTAATGGTTCCTCTCTTTTCAAGCAGAAGAAATTAGTTCCAATTTATACTAAAATGTTTTAATGCAGTTAGTAACTAGTGCATACTTGTATTATCTCAGTTGTGCATGAACAAATTACAATTCAGTGTTCGAAGACATTTAATTAAATAAATGTGACAATCTCATATTTTATCAAAATCTCCATCTCAATTTTGCAAATTTTTAACAAAACTAAAATGAAAGAATGAATGAATGCTACTGTGATTACAGTGTTACAATAAAATATTGCAACAAAAAATAATTAACACTTTATTGTGATACCATTTACGATTTTCTTTTAATGTCAAATTCAAATGAAAATTCTCTATATTTCAATTAAATAGAGATAAAAGTTACCCTGGTACTGAGTGATTTATGATGCTTCTAATACCATACTAATTAAAAATATTTTGTTGTTTAGTTCTCACCAAATCAGAAACAATATTATTATGCCAATTTATTTCAGAAAAAATTGTAATATATGTAGTATACAACTCCTTATTTATAGTGTTACTTGACTTGAAAAATGAAGCACTAGGACTCTACATTCTGACATGTTTCTCAAGGCTGTTTAAAAATACAGCACATTGGGAATTTGGCAAAGTGTTTAGATTTCCTGATATGAAGTTATATTTAAGTAAGATTTGTCATAATTAAAAGATACAGCGATATCTTTTGGCTTCTTGAGTTTATTCCTGTGCAAATGATGAAAGATATGTTTTTCTCTGCTGATAGAGTTTTTATATTTTCAAAGAATAACTGGCGTTAGATCTGAGGATGTGGGATTTAATTTTTTTGAAACCTAATTAAAGCTACTAAGTAATTAAAAGTCGGGCTGAATGAAATTTGCTCAGCTGCTGTGGTTTTGTGAGCGTGCACAGTGCTTGGCAGCCTCCAGCGCCTTGGAGCAGGCTTGGAAAGGAATGTCTTTAATGAGTCTGCCTTGGAGCAGGCCTGGAAAGGAATGTCTTCAATGGGTCTTGACGTGCTGGCTGGTCATGGGGTCATCTTCCCTAAGTGGGAACTGCCGAACCTTTTGCTAGCATTTGTGAATAGCAAAGAACCCAGTGTGCAGAGTTCCCTTAAAGTGAATATGACTAGCTTGTGCGGGGGGAGGGAAAAAAGAGAGCTTTCTTTAGCTTTATTTTTACCCTGCCATTCACATTTCTAACAGTATTGGTGAGATTTTGGCAAACAGTGTCTCTGTCTCCCCCCCCCAACGCCCCCGCTTCTTTCTGTGTTGACAGGGTAGAAACCGAAAGGTTTGTCGTGTATTTTGGGTAAGTGCGCTAAAGAATGTCTTGTTTCTGGTGCTTCAACATTTTGCTTTGCAAGTCAGTGTTTTGGACAAGGCTGCTGTTCTGCATGACCACCAGTCTCGAGAAAGTTTGCTTGTCCACCTGCCTGTGCATGCTTTGTGTGTCCTTTTATCTTCTAAGGATAAGCTTATATGAAGTTTTAATTTTTTTTGTATTAAGAGTTTTAAATTATGAATGCATTTTTGAGAATTATGTAATTACATGTTTTGAAGAACTTAAAAATTTTAACTTTCCTTATAGTGTACATATAACCAAGAGAACAATTAGTGTCCTTTGCTTGTGAGATTCTTATTTAACATCTTTTATGAATCTTGTGGTTTAACAAAGAATTCAGAAGCTGGGCACTCATCTCTTCCATTGGTTTTTGAGTGCATCTAAGCAATTTCTTGCCTACATTCTCTCAGTTGTCGTATAAAGAACTTTTCAAAAATTTGCCTTTTTCCAAAAGGGTAGCACATTAAAAAAAATTCATTTGTTTAATGCTCAGAATGGATTTTTATATTTCACATTCTGATCGTGTTTTTTTGTCTCTTAGCGTATGTAGACATAGGAAATTTTAATTAATTAAAATATCAATGTAAATGAAATATGGACAAATTTGCAATGAAAATCATATGACTGCATTAATAATCTAAAAAGGATAACTATCTTATTATTTGGATTATATCTTCTGTGGCCACTAGTATGCTAGGTATTGGCTGTCAGATTTCCAAAAGCTGGGGAAGGATGTTAATTCAGATTCTCTATTACACAGGAAGTGTGCTGTCCTTTTTATATATTAATTGTGACTGCATTGTAATTTTGAGGTCTGATCAGCGGTACTTTTTGATTCAATAGAAAGTGACATTTGGAAAGGTTTAGAACAGCTTGCAGGATTGAGAATTCTCAAAGAGTATGCTGGCTTTTAAACCTCAGAGCGTTACAGTCCTAGTCCCTTTGATCATTCTAATTATAGGCTGAACATAAAAACCAGAAATAAAAAACATCTTGGTTTAATATGTTCTTTTGAGATTTGTATAGGAATTGCTATAGCATGTCACGTATCTCAGATCTATTCTATTCCATTTTTTTTCATGTATGTCACGCATTTTCTTTTGTAATAAAACAAAAGAAAATGCGTGAGGTTAAAATCAAGGTGAATAGAATCATATTAAAGGTCACAAAATATTTCTAAAATCTAATCACTATTTTATTTTTGGTGTGTCTTGCTTTAGTCCAAGCAGTTAACCAACTTGTATTCAGTTAGTATAATCTTACATAATGAGTTTTTTTTTTAAAGAAATTCAAGTGTATGTAAAGTTAAAACAATTTTATTTAAATTATTTTTAAACTACATGTTACAAATTAACTTTTGCTAAAACTGGAAACAAATTTGTGAATTTGATACTACTTTATAAAATATATTTAAACCTTTGATTAATGTATTTTTAAGGTACATATGCAGTGTTTGGTTTCAGTCAAATATGAAAGAACCGATGAATTCAGAAATAGAAGTTCTCCCATAAATGTTATCAGTAAAACTGTTTTGATCTGAAGTGATTTTAATACACTTAAATTCAACTTAAATTTTACCTCCTAATAACCTTCATATTCATTATCTGAAGTGTTGTAAATATTTTAAATAAGACTTCAAAATTCAGAAGTAAGACTATAGGTAGTCTGTAAGACTTAGAAAGCCTGTAAAACATTTCCCCCTCTGACTTCCCCAGGGTCAACGTGGAAAACCAAGTGCTGAAATCTGGATATACAAGCCGTGACCTAATTATTTTGGAAAATGATGATCCTGGGGGAATTTTTGAATTTTCTCCTGCTTCCAGAGGACCCTATATTATACAAGTAAGTATGAAAGAAACTTCAATCTATTCTGTACTCACAGCTTCAAAAGAACAATCTTGAAAGATTTAAACTTTTGTGGACTTTTTTCCCTGTCCTATATATGGTACTTTACTGACAAGAACACAGTTATCACTATTATTGTTATAATCATATAGATAGCATATAATGAGGGCCTTCTATATTCTCTTCCCTGTTCTAAGCACTTTGTAGTCACAACCCTTAATCTTCACAATGAGTTAAAGAGGTCTGTGCTCTATTTCACATTTTACAAACGTGAAACAGAGACACATTGGCATTTCTAGCTGAGCCTTAGACAGACTGCTTAAAGTTGTGATGCCACACCTATTCAGTCCAAAATTCAGCGTGTGTGATTCTTTTGTTTTTTTTTAAATACAGTTTTGAAAGGTTACTTTCCATTTACAGTTAGTACAAAATATTGGCTGTATTCCCCATGCTGTACTATATATCCTTGAGCCTCTCTTACACCCAATAGTTTGTACCTCCTCTCCCCCACCTCTCTGTTGCCCCCCACCACTGGTAACCATTAGTTTGTTCCTGTATCTGAATCTGCTTATTTTTTTGTTATATTCACTAGTTTGTTGTACTTTTTAGATTCCACGTATAAGTGATAACATACAGTGTTTGTCTTTCTCTGTCTGACTTATTTCATTCAGCATAATGCTCTCCAAGTCATCCATGTTGCTTCAAATGGCAAAATTTCGTTCTTTTTAGTGGCTGAGTAGTATTCCATTGTGTGTGTGTGTGTGTGTGTGTGTGTGTGTATACCACATCTTTATCCATTCACCTGTTGATGAACACTTAGGTTGCTTTCATATCTTGGCAATTATAAATAATGCTGTGAACATTGGGGTGCATGTATCTTTTTGAATTTTGTGGATTTTTTTAAGGAAGGAGAATCTGTAGAGCTCCACATCATCCGTTCCAGGGGAGCTCTTGTTAAGCAGTTTCTACACTACCGAATAGAGCCAAGAGATAGCAATGAATTTTACGGGAACACAGGGGTACTGGAATTTAAACCTGGGGAAAGGGAGATCATAATCACCTTGCTATCAAGATTGGATGGGATACCAGAGGTATGGGATTTTATTTTTTCCGTGTGCTTTTGTGGAAAGTTGATAGTATCTTGTATATTATGAATATAAATATTTTGAACATTGGCAAGGAGATACAGGAAAGGAAGTGGGCAAGAAAGGATTGAGAAGTGCTTATGTTTGGAAAATAAAAAAAAACAAGCTTAAGAAACAAAGTAAGACTTATTCCAATTTGAATTGTCCATGTTTGTCGTACGTAAAGCAGTACCAAA
Source organism: Phocoena sinus (assembly GCF_008692025.1). NCBI lineage: Eukaryota > Metazoa > Chordata > Mammalia > Artiodactyla > Phocoenidae > Phocoena > Phocoena sinus. Next base: position 100,510,009 of record NC_045765.1, on the reverse strand, counting down.
CAATCTGAAACGTTCAGTGTGTAATCAGTTTTCATCTCCTTTTAGATTTATATATGTTAAACCTTATTTTATGTAGTCTGTATTGACTGAACTTTCAGTGATACAGTTTTGAACTGAAGAAATTTTTCTGTAAAATTATTCTTCTAAAGGAAATAAGTTTTAGTTGTATATTAAGGGAATCAGATATTGTTCCATTATGTTTACATACCATTGCATATGTAGCTTTTACATTAATTTTATTTTATTTACTCATTATTTTAAATGACTAGATCATCAGTGATAAGGTTAAGTCTTCTTACAGTTTTAATATAGTATCATGGTTTATCTTTTCCCTTTTTGAATAATGTATACTTATATCTGATGTCTCTCTTAATTGATGGAAGGATGTTAAAAATTAAAAAATCAGCTTTGTTTTTTCAGTGAGTGGCATGTTTGTGAAAAGCTGATTCTTGAATATATATATTTTAATTTCCTCTGAAAATTTCAACTTTATATTTTTTACTAATTTAACATGTTCATTTTAGTTGGATGAACATTATTGGGTGGTCCTAAGCAGCCATGGTGAACGGAAAAGCAAGTTGGGAAGCGCTACAGTTGTCAACATAACGATTCTAAAAAATGATGATCCTCATGGGATTATAGAATTTGTTTCTGATGATCTAATTGTTACGATAAATGAAAGTAAAGGAGACGATACCTATAGTGGTAATTTATTCTACTTTTTATATTCTATTACTGTTTAGTAAAGAAGAAATTAGTCATGTTTAGTTTATTTCTTTAGTAAATAGTTATTTTTAGTTGTCCAACTGCTGAGAAATTACATGTAGTACAGAAATTGGTTTTTTAAGAAGAAACCAATTTTAAGAAATTGGTTATTTAAGATTGCTAGTTTTATTTCTTACATAGTATTGTGATGATGACTTCGGTTATATTTTGATTTCAATTAACCGTATGTGGTAGAACTCAAACACTCAAAAGAATAAGTTGAGTCAAATAGGAAAAGCTTTAAGAGTTACTGCTAGGGAACTATTGCAGTGGCACAAAATGAGATGTATTGATAGGTTATTTTTAGAGCTGTGTCTGTCTGGGTAAGAAAATCACTTTTGAGTATGCAGCTTCCTCTAGCTGCCCTTAACAAATATCCTTATAGGACTTTGTGATAGGTGTACCTAATTAGTCACCATTCTGCTCCTTTTGCTGAATGACTTTTAAAATCAAAAACTGTGATAGAAAAGATCAAGTCCATTTATTTTATCAATCGTATACCTACAGAGGGAAGACTAGGTTAATTTATATATATACCTTGAGGCTGGGCTAAGGAAATAATTGGTTTTTATTAAAAAGAGGGCTTATTTTTACTTTTATTTGAACAATTTCTTCACTCATTTTAAAATTGTTTAATATATGCTCATATATGTTATACCCATTTGTATTTCACAGCTGTTTATGGTGTAATAAGAAATCGAGGCAACTTTGGTGATGTTAATGTATCATGGGTGGTTAGTCCAGACTTTACGCAAGATGTATTTCCTGTCCAAGGGACTATTTTCTTTGGAGATCAGGAATTTTCAAAAAATATCACCATTTACTCCCTTCCAGATGAGGTAAATGTTACACAGATAACTCTCTCTTTTTTGTTTAATAATTATTTTTTAAAATAATTAAACATCTGGTAATTTACTTTGTCATGCGAGTATGTGATAAAGCAGCAGTCCCCAGCCTTTTTGGCACCGGGGACCGGTTTTGTGGAAGACAATTTTTCCCCTGATGGGGGTGGGGGTAGGCAGGGGGTGGGGGATGGTTCAGATGGTAATGTGAGCGATGGGGAGCGGCCGATGAAGCTTCACTTGCTCCCCTGCCACTCACCTCCTGCTGTGAGGCCCAGTTCCTAACAGGCTGCCGAGGCCCAGGGGTTGGGGACCCCTGTAAAGAACCCATGTGTGATAATGTCTGACTATAAGCCAAAATAGAAATATTTTTGTTTTCCCTGAAGGCATTTTTAACTCTTAGAACTGATAGTTGCTGGTGACACTGCGTAGGTGCCAAATATCAGGGATTTATACTTGTGAGAGAGGTTAAGCACTTGGTTTGTACTTAGGCCCTTTGAGGATGAGGGCACCATCTACCAAGTATCCTATGGTGCACTCTCAGAATCAGGACATTGGACCAGATGGATGGTGGATTCAGGGTAATGCAGAGAAAGAAGTTAGTAACAATGGGGTGGACCTTTCTGAGGGACACTGCTTCGAATAGGTATGGAAACCTGTCTCCTTTCCTTCACACTTGTGCCTCGAGAGACAAAGTTCCAACACTGTTCCATTTTAGGGTCTGGAGAAGACCGGCTTACATGGATGAGAAAGAGAAACAGTGTCCATCTGGGGAGCCATATAAGCTCAGAGATGTGGGGAGTCTCATCTTGTTAGGACAGGGGAATGAGGTCTTTGTGATGTACTTCGGTGAAACTTAAGGAAGGTTTGTAAGGGGCCTTTGAGAGCTAGCTGAGCTTTTGTTACGATTATGAATTCTGTTCTGAGTGTGTCAAAAAGTTATTTTTCTGTTCCATTGTTTTCCCTTAAAAACAATATATATCCTATTTTCTTATAGAAATAACTTAAGCTATATAGTATTTCTGTTTTTAACTTACGTAAGGCAAAATATCTCTATTTCCATTAAATTTTATAGTGAGTCAAAATAAAGTGACTGTTTGGATGAATGTACATTAAAATTTTGAGGGGTTCTGAGGCCTACGTGAATAATTTAGAGTGGTTCTGCCTCAGAAGTAGAAACAAACATTAGTACCGTTATTAATAAAGCTCTTTTTCAAAAAAGATAAAAATAATTTAGGAATATGTAGTGGAATTATTTATACAAATCACCTGACTAAAAGCATGTGTAACATTTTCCAAAAGATTCCAGAGGAAATGGAGGAATTTACCATTATCCTACTTAATGCCACTGGAGGAGCTAAAATAGGAAATAAAACTACTGCAACTCTGAGGATTAGAAGAAATGATGACCCCATTTATTTTGCAGGTGGTATTGCTTTCTTATTTGAGTGAGTTCACATCTTTCTTGAACAGTATAAAAATACTTTTTTTCAATAATTGTTTTAAGTGAACATTTTCAGTAAAGCACAATTGTTGTTTAAATAGGATTTCATAATTTGTTTGGATGATCATTATTCAAACTCTTTGACATTTTAACAAATACTTTTAAGGATCTTCTGAAGGAAAAAGCAAATAAAATAACTACTATTTTATTAGCTTTGTTCTCCTCCCACTTTTAAATTCCAAGGTATTTTCTTTCCATTGTGCAAAAATGAACACTCTTCCACATAACCTCTTCCAGTACACAGTGTAGCCAGTTCAGGGTCTGCGTATTGTACTTAATGAATTGTTACTTACTATAATTACTGTTATTTAAGGGACATATAAGTTGACGTATAAATTAAGGTCTCCCCATTTTTGCCACTTGAATGCTTTCTTTAGAACTGTCTTTTCCACCTGAGATATCTTTTAGTTTTATTTGGTATCTAATCTATTGGTATCTAATTCTTTCTTAAGTCATTTTTGCAAGATGTTCAATTTATAACTGTAGGACTCTTAAACCTCTTGAGTATTATTGATTTATATTTTAACCTTCAGTTAACATGTACTTAATGAGTTAGTCCTGTGTTCAGTCTTCTACTAACCCTGTAGAAGAAGTGGCAAAAATAAAACCTAAGATATCTGGGCCTATTCTCAAGGAACTTATGGTCTAAATTTGAAAATAAAGTGTATGAAACAGTAGTCAGAGGATTCCAGACAGTATGTAATTTACTGACAAATTGGGTATTGAAGACAATGGATTCCATAGGAGTCAAGGCAAGAGGAAGGCCATTGACTAGAAGTAATCAGAGGAGACCTCATGTAGGCGTTGGGATCAGAGCTGAGTCTTTAAGTAAAGACACAGTGGAGTTCATTTCTTGTGGGGAGCAGGGAGAAACATGTGATCTGAAAATATGGAGGTGGAATCAGAAAAGCTCACACGTTTCTTCTTTATGAATATTTCAGAACCTCGTGTAGTGAGGGTTCGGGAAGGTGAGACTGCTGACTTTATAGTTCTCAGAAATGGATCTGTTGATGTTGCCTGCACCGTCCAATATGCTACCATGGATGGGAATGCTACCGCCAGAGAGGGGGACTTTGTTCCCATTGAAAAAGGAGAAATGCTTGTTTTTGCGGTTGGAAGTAGAGAGCAGAACATATCTGTATTCATTAATGAAGATGATATCCCAGAAACAGATGAGTCCTTTTATATAATCCTCTTTAATTCAACAGGTAAATAAATTACATTTATGGCATATCTGTTGTTTCAGTGCTTTTATGAGATGACATTAAGCATTTAACTGTCACCTGGGATCGTTCAAGAGCAAAATTGTTTATTTCATTGCTTTCTTGAGGGAAGGGCTGAGGAATATATGTGTTGAGACTTCGTGTACCTGGTATACACTACGTCATTATTCTTAATCTTTTTTCACAATATAGCACACATAGAAAATTATGTTATTATTATATGAGGAATAGAAATCTTTTAGCTAAAGCTACCCTAAGTCTTTTCTAGTTATCCAAGGGCTTAGGGCATCTGTAGTCTCTTCCCTCCTAGCAGGGTGCTGGGCATAGTGGTTGGGAAGCTGCATTCTGTGGGTGACTTGAGCCCAATTGGCTCTACAGCCACAATGCATGACAATTTGCAGGAGGGGAAATTCCTTCTTCTCCATGCTATAAATGAAGCAGGATGTTTTGTCCCCATTATATGGGTCCTGAGAATGTTTTGACCCCATCTTTAGTAAATTAGAGGGATTATAGCTTCTTTTGGTATTTATTTTATTCTTTTAAGAGTACATAGAGTTATTTTTTCCCTTAATCTTCTAGATTAAGAAGACATGATACTCCATCACCCCTGAATACGCGAGTGTGTTTTTTCCTATATACTAGGACATTTTCCTACATAACCACAATATAGCCATTGAAATCAGGTTAACATTAATACAATTATTGCCTCAGACCCCATTCAGATTTCTCCAGTTTTCCCAACAATGTCCTTTCTAGCAAAAATGATCCTTTCCTAAATCATGCATTGCATTTAATTGCTGTCTCTTAATCTCTTCAGTCTGGAATAGAGTCTTTTCTTGACTTGCATGACCTTTGTAATATAGAAGATTACAGGGCAGTTGTTTTGTTGAATGTCCTTCATTTTGGTTTGTTTGATGTTCCTCATGATTAGATTCAGGCTTTGCATCCTTGGCAGGAATTTCATAGTTGTAATTCTGTGTTCCCATTATATCTCTTCTGTTGGCACATGATTTTGTTTTGTCCCTTTACTGCCATGTTTACTTTGACCACAGTTTAGGTGGTGAAGCCAGGCTTCTCTACTGTACTTTTTGTGGCTTTGTAATTAATAAAAATTTTGTGGGGGAGATAGTTTATGTAAATATCCTGTTACTCATCAAACTTCCAATTTTTTCATTGATATATTTATCAGTATGGACTCATGATTTCTGTTTAATGCAGTAGGTTATATTTCACTATGATTTCTTTTTTAACATCTTTATTAGAGTATAATTGCTTTACAGTGTGTTAGTTTCCGCTTTATAACAAAGGGAATCAGCTATACATATACATGTATTCCCATATCTCCTCCCTCTTGCGTCTCCCACCCACGCTCCCTATCCCACCCATCTAGGTGGTCACATAGCACCGAGCTGACCTCCCTGTGCTATGTGGCTGCTTCCCATTAGCTATCTATTTCACATTTGGTAGTGTATATATGTCCATGCCACTCTCTCACTTAGTCCCAGCTTACCCTTCCCCCTCCCCGTGTCCTCAAGTCCATTCTCTACATCTTTATTCCTGTCTGCCCCTAGGTTCTTCAGAACCTTTTTTTTTTTTTTTTTATCATCTTTATCCATACATCTGTCAATGGGCACTTAGGTTGCTTCCATGTCCTGGCTATTGTAAATAGAGGTGCAATGAACATTGTGGTACATGACTCTTTTTGAAGTATGGTTTTCTCAGGGTATACGCCCAGTAGTGGGATTGCTGGGTCGTATGATAGTTCTATTTTTAGTTTTTCAAGGAAGCACCATACTGTTCTCCATAGTGGCTGTATCAGTTTACATTCCCACCAACAGTGCAAGAGGGTTCCCTTTTCTCCACACCCTCTCCAGCATTTATTGTTGTAGATTTTTTGATGATGGCCATTCTGACTGGTATGAGGTGATACATCATTGTAGTGTTGATTTGCATTTCTGTAATGATCAGTGATGTTGAGCATCCTGTCATGGTTCTTTGGCAATCTGTATATCTTCTTTGGAGAAATGTCTGTTTAGGTCTTCTACCCATTTTTGGATTGGGTTGTTTGTTTTTTTGATATTGAGCTGCATGAGCTGCTTGTATGTTTTGGAGATTAATCCTTTTTCAGTTGCTTCATTTGCAAATATTTTCTCCCATTCTGAGGGTTGTATTTTTGTCTTGTTTATGTTTTCCTTTGCCGTGTAAAAACTTTTAAGTTTCATTAGGTCTCATTTGTTTATTTTTGTTTTTATTTCCATTTCTCTAGGAGGTGGGTCAGAAAGGATCTTGCTGTGGTTTATGTCAGAGTGTTCTGCCTATGTTTTCCTCTAAGAGTTTTCTAGTGTCTGGCTTTACACTTAGATCTTTCATCCATTTTGAGTTTATTTTTGTGTATGATGTTAGGGAGTGTTCTAATTTCATTCTTTTACATGTAGCTGTCCATTTTTCCCTGCACCACTTATTGAAGAGGCTGTCATTTCTCCATTGTATATTCTTGCCCCCTTTATCAAAAATAAGGTGACCATAGGTGTGTGGGTTTATCTCTGGGCTTTCTATCCTGTTCCACTGATCTATATTTCGGTTTTTGTGCCCGTACCATACTGTCTTGATTTCTGTAGCTTTGTAGTATAGTCTGAAGTCCAGGAGCCTGATTCCTCCAGCTCCATTTTTCTTTCTCAAGATTGCTTTGGCTATTCGGGGTCTTTTGTGTTTCCATACAAATTGTGAAATTTTTTGTTCTAGTTCTGTGAAAAATGCCCTTGGTAGTTTGATAGGGATTACATTGAATCTGTAGATTGCTTTGGTAGTATATTCATTTTCACAATGTTGCTTCTTCCAATCCAAGAACATGGTATATCTCTCGATCTGTTTGTACCATCTTTAATTTCTTTTATCAGTGTCTTATAGTTTTCTGCATACAGGTCTTTTGTCTCCTTAGGTAGGTTTATTGCTAGGTATTTTATTCTTTTTGTTGCAGTAGTAAATGGGAGTGTTTCCTTAATTCCTCTTTCAGACTTTTCATCATCATTAGTGTATAGGAATGCAAGAGATTTCTGTGTATTAATTTTGTATCCTGCTACTTTACCAAATTCATTGATTAGCTCTACTAGTTTTCTGGTAGCATCTTTAGGATTCTCTATGTATATTATCATGTCGTCTGCAAACAGTGACAGCTTTACTTCTTCTTTTCCGATGTGGATTCCTTTTATTTCTTTTTCTTTTCTGATTACTGTGGTTAAAACTTCCTAAACTATGTTGAATAATAGTGGTGAGAGTGGGCAACCTTGTCTTGTTCCTGATCTTAGAGGCAATGGTTTCAGTTTTTCACCATTGAGAACGATGTTTCCTGTGGGTTTGTCATATATGGTCTTTATTATGTTGAGGTAAGTTCCCTCTGTGCCTACTTTCTGGAGGGTTTTTATCATAAATTGGTGTTGAATTTTGTCAAAAGCTTTTTCTGCATCCATTGAGATTATCATATGGTTTTTCTCCTTCAGTTTGTTAATATGGTGTATCACATTGATTGATTTGCGTATATTGAAGAATCCTTGCACTCCTGGGTTAAACCCCACTTGATCATGGTGTATGATCCTTTTAATGTGCTGTTGGATTCTGTTTGCTAGTATTTTGTTGAGGATTTTTGCATCTGTGTTCATCAGTGATATTGACCTGTAGTTTTCGTTCTTTGTGATATCTTTGTCTGATTTTGGTATCAGGGTGATGGTGGCCTCATAGAATGAGTTAGGGAGTGTTCCTCCCTCTGCTATATTTTGTAAGAGTTTGAGAAGGATAGGTGTTAGCTCTTCTCTAAATGTTTGATAGAATTTGCCTGTGAAACCATCAGGTCCTAAGCTTTCCTTTGCTGGAAGATTTTTAATCACAGTTTCAATTTCAGTGCTTGTGATTGGTCTCTTTATATTTTCTATTTCTTCCTGGTTCAGTTTCGGAAGATTGTGCTTTTCTAAGAATTTGTCCAGTTCTTCCAGGTTGTCCATTTTATTGGCATAGAGTTGCTTGTAATATTGTCTCATGATTCTTTGTATTTCTGCAGTGTCAGTTGTTACTTCTCCTTTTTCATTTCTAATTCTATTGATTTGAGTCTTCTCCCTTTTTTTCTTGATGAGTCTGGCTAATGGTTTATTAATTTTGTTCATCTTCTCATAGAATCAGCTTTTCGTTTTATTGATCTTTGCTATCATTTCCTTCATTTCTTTTTCATTTATTTCTGATCTGATCTTTATGATTTCTTTCCTTCTGCTAACTTTAGGGTTATTTTTTGTTCTTCTTTCTCTAATTGCTTTAGGTGTAAGGTTAGGTTGTTTTTTTGAGGTGTTTCTTGAGGTAGGATTGTATTGGTATAAACTTCCCTCTTATAACTGCTTTTGCTGCATCCCATAGGTTTTGGGTCATCATGTTATAATTGTCATTTGTTTCTAGGTATTTTTTTGATTTCTTCAGTGATCTCTTGGTTATTTAATACTGTATTGTTTAGCGTCCATGTGTTTGTATTTTTTACAGATTTTTTCCTATAATTGATATCTAGTCTCATAGCGTTGTGGTTGGAAAAGATACTTGATACAATTTCAATTTTCTTAAATTTAGCAAGGCTTGATTTGTGACCCAATGTATAATCTATCCTGGAGTTTGTTCCATGAGCACTTGAGAAGAAAGTGTATTCTGTTGTTTTTGGATGGAATGTCCTATAAATATAAATTAAGTCCATCTTGTTTAATGTATCATGTAAAGCTTGTGTTTCCTTATGTATTTTCAATTTGGATGATGTGTCCATTGGTGAAGGTGGGGTGTTGAAGTCGCCTACTATGATTGTGTTACTGTCAATTTCCCCTTTTACAGCTGTTAGCATTTGCCTTATGTATTGAAGTACTCCAGTGTTGGGTTCATAAATATTTACAACTGTTATATCTTCTTCTTGGACTGATCCCTTGATCATTATGTAGTGTCCTTTTTTGTCCCTTTTTGTAATAATCTTTAAGTCTGTTTTGTCTGATATGAGAATTGCTACTCAGCTTCCTTTTGATTTCCATTTGCATGGAATATCTTTTTCCATCCCCTCACTTTCAGTCTAGGTCTGAAGTCGGTCTCTTGTAGACAGCATATATATGGGTCTTGTTTTTGTACCCATTCAGCCAGTCTATGTCTTTTGGTTGGAGCATTTAATCCATTTACATTTAAGGTAGTTATCGATATGTATGTTCCTGTTTCCATTTTCTTAATTATTTTTGGTTTGTTATTGTAGGTGTTTTCCTTCTCTTGTGTTTCCTGCCTAGAGAAGTTCCTTTAGCATTTGTTGTAAAGCTGGTTTGGCGGTGCTGAATTCTCTTAGCTTTTGCTTGTTTGTCTGTAAAAGTTTTAATTTCTCCTTTGAATCTGAATGAGATCCTTGCTGGGAAGAGTAATCTTGGTTATAGGTTTTTCCCTTTGATCACTTTAAATATGTCCTGACACTCCCTTCTGGCTTGCAGAGTTTCTGCTGAAAGATCAGCTGTTAACCTTATGGGGATTTCCTTGTATGTTATTTGTTGTTTTTCCCTTGCTGCTTTTAATATTTTTTCTTTGTATTTGATTTTTGATAGTTTGATTAGTATGTGTCTTAGTGTGTTTCTCCTTGGATTTATCCGTATGGGACTCTCTGCGCTTCCTGGAGTTATTTCCTTTCCCATATTAGGGAAGTTTTCAACTATAATGTCTTCAAATATTTTCTCAGTCCCTTTCTTTTTCTCTTCTTCTTCTGAGACCCCTATAATTCGAATGTTTGTGTATTTAATGTTGTCCCAGAGGCTCTGAGACTGTCCTCAGTTCTTTTCATTCTTTTTTCTTTATTCTGCTCTGCAGTAGTTATTTCCACTATTTTATCTTCCAGGTCACTTATCCGTTCTTCTGCCTCAGTTATTCTGCTATTGATCCCATCTAGAGTATTTTTAATTTCATTTATTGTGTTGTTCATCATTGTGTGTTTCATCTTTAGTTCTTCTAAGTCCTTGTTAAATGTTTCTTGCATTTTCTCTATTCTATTTACAAGATTTTGGATCATCTTTACTATCATTATTCTGAATACTTTTTCAGGTAGACTGCCTATTTCCTCTTCATTTGTTAGGTCTGGTGGGTTTTTATCTTGCTCCTTCATCTGCTGTGTGTTTCTCTGTCTTCTCATTTTGCTTAACTTACTGTGTTTGGGGTCTCCTTTTCGCATGCTGCAGGTTTGTAGTTCCCGTTGTTTGTGGTGTCTGCCCCCAGTGACTAAGGTTGGTTCTGTAGGTTGTGTAGGCTTCCTGGTGGAAGGGACTGGTGCCTGTTTTCTGGTAGATGAGGCTGGATCTTGTCTTTCTGGTGGGCAGGACTGCGTCTGGTGGTGTGTTTTGGGGTGTTTGTGACCTTATTATTATTTTAGCCAACCTCTCTGCTAATGGGTGGGGTTGTGTTCCTCTCTTGTTAGTTGTTTGGCATAGGGTGTCCAGCACTGTAGCTTGCTGTTCGTAGAGTGGAGCTGGGTCTTAGCGTTGAGATGGAGCTCTTTGGGAGAGCTTTTGCCGCTTGATATTAGGTGGAGCCCGGAGGTCTCTGGTGGACCAGTATCCTCAGTTTGGCTCTCCCACCTCAGAGGCCCAGGTCTGACACCCAGCCAGAGCACCAAGACCCTGTCAGCCACATGTCTCAGAAGAAAAGGGAGAAAAAAAAGGAAGAAAGAAAAAATAAATAAAAAGAAATAAAGTTATTAAAATAAAAAATAAAAATAATAAATAAAAAAGTTATTAAAAATAAAAAAATTTTAAAAGTAATTTAAGAAAGAAAAAAGAAAGAAAGAAGAGAGCAGCCAAACCAAATCCACGAGTGATAAAAAGCGCTAAGAACTATACTAAGAAAAAAAAATGACAGATGGAACCCTAGGACAAATGGTAAAAGCAAAGCTACACAGACAAAATCACACAAAGAAGCATACACATACACACTCACAAAAAGAGAAAAAGGAAAAAAAAAAGTACATATCTTTTGTGAAGTCTGACGTCTTCTGCCAGCGTTCAGTAGGTGTTCTGTAGGAGTTGTTCCATATGTAGATGTATTTCTGACGTTTTTGTGGGGAAGAAGGTGATGTCCACATGATACTCCTCCGCCATCTTGAAGGTGTCTCAGGAAATTTATTGCAGATGACCTCATCGTCTGAGGGGCCCACACGCCGCCAGGGTGACTACCTTTGCCTGCCGTCCAGTACCTTTCATGGTGACTGTGGCCGCCACCTCCGAGCAACTGACACTAACAACTAACTACTCGCCCTATTTCGCTATCATTATTTACTTTGATGGTCACATTGTCCCAGATTTGGCCAGTGGTAGCCTGTGCAAGATGACTTCTTTGTCTTTGTGACCTGTCGCTATTATTCTGTGAGCATTTTCTTACTTCCTGGAACAGCAAGCTATTCCAGACTCATCTTATACTTTTCCTGTCAAAACCCTGAAATCAGTCATTTTTTCAAGAAGCCCTGACTCCTCTTAGTGAGGAATGTTATTTATTTATTTTATTATTTTTATTTTTTGGCTGCATTGGGTCTTTTTTTTTTTTTTTGGTGGTACGTGGGCCTCTCACTGCTGTGGCCTCTCCCGTCACGGAGCACAGGCTCCGGACGCGCAGGCCCAGCAGCCATAGCTCACGGGCCCAGCCGCTCCGCGGCATGTGGGATCCTCCCGGACCGGGGCACGAACCCGCGTCCCCTGCATCGGCAGGCGGACTCCCAACCACTGCGCCACCAGGGAAGCCCTGCGTTGGGTCTTTGTTGCTGCGTGGAGGCTTTCTCTAGTTGCGGTGAGCAGGGGATACTCTTTGTTGCGGTGCACGGGCTTCTCATTGCGGTGGCTTCTCTTGTTGCAGTGCATGGGCTCTAGGCGTGCAGGCCTTAGTAGTTGTGGCTCACGGGCTCTAGAGGAAAGGCTCAGTAGTTGTGGTGCACAGGCTCAGTAGTTGTGGCTCGCAGGCTCTAGAGTAGTTGTGGTGCACGGGCTTAGTTGTTCCGCGGCATGTGGGATCTTCCCAGACCAGGGCTTGAACCCGTGTACCCTGCATTGTTAGGTGGATTTTCAACCACTGCACCACCAGGGAAAGCTCAAGAATGTTCTGTAGAAACCAGGACCTCTGCACTAGGTATGCTAATTATTATTGAGTTTATGGTCCTCCTAGGTCCTCTTACAGAGATAGGGAATATATGTATGTGTGTATGAATTTATGTATATACACATGCCCATTAACATCTGTAGTTCTGTACCCAGCTGTATACATTGAAGACCATTAGTTCACCTAGGGTCTCCATTTCTATCCAATATCACAAGTTTTATTCTCGTTTTCATATTTATCCCTTCCTCCACCGGTAATGAGCAATCCAACTCCGATTATCTTTAATATCAATATATTTACTTATTTGATTAATTCACCTTGTGTGTAACCACTTTCCCATTGCTTCGTTTACCTTCTTCCCACAATGAGTTTGCTTTTCTTACTGCAGTAGTGTTCTAGCTTCCTGCTCTAGGCCAACCCCCTACCCTCATGTGGATGCCCTCCCACTCCACTCAGACTCCAACATCGAACCCCAAGCTTTTCTCTGTTGGAGATGCCTTCCTTACCCTGCGTGAGCTCTAAGCTTGTGTTGGGTCACTGTGGTGTCGTATCCCTAACTCACAGCGTGCCTGCGTACGTTGTGCTCTACCTCTTAGACTGAAATATTAAGAAAGAAGAAGAGGAAAAGAAAGAGATCACTTAATTTTTATTTGTGCTGTGTTTATCATTCTCCCTATTCCTTTGTCTCTTTCTCTTTGTGTCTTTATTCCTATTTCCCTTCCTCTCCATTATTTTCAATATCACCTATGACATGTTGCATAACAAATGCACATTATAGAACCCTGCCAAAATTAGGCGTTCTTGTTTTTATTTGTTTTTGTTAGATTTTATGATATATTTTAAGTTATTTTATTACTCCATAATGTCAGGATTTTCTATACAGTGATTTACGGTCTGTTTTTATGTTTTTTTCCTCTTTCCATTTGCTAATCATCAAGTAAGGTTGAGTACAATTGTATATTTATATAAATTATTTTTAATGTGCTGGTTTGCCACGTATTTCTTTTTCTCTAATTTTAGTTTTAGGTGTTGTCCTCATCTAATTTTCAAAGTTTTATTTGTATCAGTTCAGCGAACTTTGATAAATACCAATGACTGAGCATCTACCCTGCTAGGGGATGAAATTGATTAAGAAGCATTTGTACAAGGACTTAACAGTAATATTGTGTGTGTGTGTGTGTGTGTGTGTGTGTGCGCACCTGAGTGTGTGTACGTGTCAGTGTGTGTGTGTATTAATATTAGGTGATAATCGCTATGCCAGATTGACAAAGTGTGAAGTGCTGTAGGAACACAGTAGAGGATGCACTTAACTTGGGAATTCAAGGAAGAATTCCCGGAAGAGTTGTTGCTTGAGCTGGGTCCTGAGGAGTGAAAAGAAGTGAATAAAGGTTGGGAAGACTTTTGCTCACAGAGGGAACAGCTCCAGTAAGAGGAAAAGCTATGGACCTCAGGGGAGTGATGAGAAGAGACCTAATTTATTGGCTGTAATGGTGCTAACATGCTGTGGAAACAATTGGAGTAGAAAGGAATCAGGTTCAACATCATAAAGATTGCTTTGTTCTATGTATGACCAGATCAGACTCTGCTGCCTAAAGGCGGAGATCTAAAGGGAAATAATTGGGTTGCCCAAAAGGTTCGTTCAGGTTTTTCCATAAGATGTTTTGGAAAAACCCGAATGAACTTTTTGGTCAATCCAATATTTAAGCCAGTGATTCTAATTAATATATCTTATGGGGTAATACTTTAATTTTTATGAAATGAAAGAATCTACCTCAAAATGTTGAAATTTGATAAAGCTATGTTTTTAATTTCTAATTAAACTATTGAGGTGATATTCCTATTGCAAAGAAAAATATGTATGTTTTTCAGTGAAGTAGTTCTTCAGTAATTAAACATTTCTTCAGAGACAGGTCACATTAAACTTATTTAGCCATCTCTTTCATTTATTTATGACCTTCAATGAGGAAATTCTTCCTGGAATTTGAACCTTATTTTAAACTGTTTCTTAGTTTAAAAATACAAATTTAACAATAAGTCAAGTACTTTTTTGTTATTTTGACTTTTCCATTTTTAATTTAGGTGATACAGTAGTATATCAATTTGGAATAGCTACAGTGATAATTGAAGCTAATGATGACCCAAATGGTATTTTTTCCTTGGAGCCCATAGACAAAGCAGTAGAAGAAGGAAAGACTAATTCATTTTGGTAAGCATATTTGGACAAGGCAAATTCAAAATTGGTTAAAATAAAATAAAATCTTTATGTATGCAAAAATTTGAAACATTGTTAATCTTTCAAAATTAAAAAAATGGTTAAGAATGGAATAACTTCAAAGTTGGTAGTCTGAATGAATTGTAAACTTTGTTCATGTTGTTTCCACTTGTTAAAAAAAACCCTGACGCTTTAGATGGAAAGCAGAAAATACTCTCCCCACTCTCCTTTACCCCACTTCTGTTCCTCGTCAAGACTGAGAGACTTCAATTATTCAAGGTCTTCTGGAATTCTTCTTTTAAATGATATGTGACTACCCTCACCCTAGGCTTTGCTTTTGAAGAACTTTTGCCAATTCTCATCTAAATATTTTTCGATTGGATTTATCTTAGACTTTATCTTTCAGTTTGGACTTCGAAGATTATGAATTTTAAGACTGCTTCTTTTTATTATTTAAAGTTCTACTTCATTCTTCCTTTTCCATGAGATTCTTCTTGGTTGCTCAGTAAGAACTGGCTGGCTGGTTTATATTAAAGCTGATAAATAGACAAAGTGTATTTCTGAGATAATACAGAAAGTTCTCAGTAGAGTTACTACTTATACATTTTTCATAAGAAATAATTTTCTTTAATTTGTTATACAGGATTTTGAGGCACCGAGGACACTTTGGCAATGTTTCTGTGGCTTGGCAGCTATTTCAGAATGATTCTGCTTTGCAACCTGGACAAGAGTTCTATGAAACTTCAGGCACTGTTAACTTTATGGATGGAGAAGGAGCCAAACCAATAATTCTCCATGCTTTTCCAGACGAAATTCCTGAATTCAATGAGTTTTATATTTTAAAGCTTGTGAACATTTCAGGTGCTGTGTTTTCTCATCTATTTTATTTTACCACCAAAATTTACTATTTTATGCTGGAATAATTAGAGCTGTATAGAAAATGCAGTTAAATGAAGTTTTATGGATGGAGACATATCCATCCTCAAACTTGTAAATAGATTTTTTTCCACACCAAATAGTATCTCAAACAAAACATTAATGGTAGTTAGGAAGTACAAATTCATGGTAGCTTAAAGTTGGTCTTCATACCATAATTTAAATAATCAATTTTCCCATCACTTTTGGTTTTAAGCATGGGAATTAAACCTTTCTAGTTAGTATCCTCTTTTCAGGCTCAACTGGTTGTTAATGAAATACTGAACCAGAATACCCTTGAAAATGTGGTGAAGGCCATGTGGTGACACTATTGTTCATTGATTAACAAGTAAATTACTTAATGAGAAGTTTGCTAAACAAATTCTTTCTGTCTTCATCTTGTACTAGAAAGTACTCCAAATTCTGGTTTTTCATTCCTTATAAATTATTATTACAGGTGGGTCCCCAGGTCCTGGGGGCCAACTAGCAGGAACCAACCTCCAGGTGACAGTAATGATTCCATTCAATGATGATCCCTTTGGAGTTTTTATCTTTGATCCAGAGTGCCTAGAGAGAGAAGTGGCAGAAGATGTCCTCTCAGAAGATGATATGTCTTATATCACCAACTTTACTGTTCTGAGGCAGCAGGGTGTCTTCTGTGATGTACGAGTAGGCTGGGAAATACTGTCTAGTGAGTTCACTGCTGGTTTGCCTCCAATGATAGATTTTTTGCTGGCTGGAATTTTTCCCAGCACTGTGCATTCACAACCGCACATGAGGCGTCACCATAGTGGAACAGATGCTTTGTACTTCAGTGGACTAGAGGGTGCATTTGGAACTGTTAATCCAAAATACCATCCCTCAAGGAACAACTCAATTGCCAACTTTACATTTTCAGCTTGGGTAATGCCCAATGCCAATACGAATGGATTTGTTATAGCAAAGGATGATGGTAACGGAAGCATCTACTATGGGGTAAAAATTCAAACAGATGAATCCCATGTGACACTTTCCCTTCATTACAAAACTCTGGGTTCCGATGCTACATATATTGCCAAGACGACAGTCATGAAATACTTAGAAGAAAATGTTTGGCTGCATCTTCTAATTATCCTCGATGATGGTATAATTGAATTCTACCTTGATGGAAATGCAATGCCCAGAGGAATCAAGAGTCTAAAAGGAGAAGCCATTACTGATGGTGAGTGTTATCTTTACAATTAGGACCCTGAATTTTGAGTTTTTAAAAATTTTGACTTCTTAAAAAGGCTAGTGGGTATTTAAAAATCTGCTTATGTATTATTGGTTTATTTTTTTAAATAAAGCTACACGTCTACCAAGACCGTAAGTTCTGTGCTGAGTGTTGCAGAAATGAATCAGGCAGAGTCTCTGCCCTTAAAGTACCTGAAATAGGCTCTGGGAGAGAGGTGTGCAAACAGATCACTTCAACACATTGTAGGAAGAAAGAAAAAATTAATAAGGAAGAAAGAAAAAAATTCCTCTTGTGATAGTAGGAGGGATGGGTGTGATAATTCCAGGTAGAAAAGAGAACAAAGGTGTAGAAGTGTGAAGCAGAGTATTGTATCTGGAGAACTGCTGTCAGCTCAGTGTTCTGGAGGTAAAGGGTGGTGGAGATAAGGTTAAAGAGAAATTAAAAGAAAATCATATTGAACAATCCAGCAATTACAGGGGTTTATAGTATCGGGAGTTAAATTGATGAATTCTATGGTGTGCTTTAAAGAGAGAGAATCCTTATCTTTAAGCTGAATTATGTGCTGTTTCCTTGAGAAACACACTTGTGTGCATGTTTATGTACAAATATCAGTTATTTCTGTTATAATCACCAGTTCCCTCCCAGCCCCTCTATCCTATAATTTGATTCTGTTTTTTTATTTAGTAGGAAAGTAGAGCAGAGCTTATATGGTTATATCTTAACAGAATATTTTCCTTCTGAACCTCCTGCATTAAATATCTGGTTGTATTTTTTCTTTCCTAGTAGGAAAAAAGATGGTCAAAAGAATAACATATACACACTACTGATTTCAGCCTGTAGAACTGTGCTTACAACAATCTGTGGCATTAAATTATGAATCTTTTTTTTTTTTTTTTTTTTTTTTTTGTGGTTCGCGGGCCTCTCACTGCTGTGGCTTCTCCCGTTGCGGAGCACAGGCTCAGGACACGCAGGCTCAGTGGCCATGGCTCACAGGCCTAGCTGCTCTGCGTCATGTGGGATCTTCCTGGACCGGGGCACGAACCCGCGTCCCCTGCATTGGCAGGCAGACTCTCAACCACTGTGCCACCAGGGAAGCCCAAATTATTAATCTTTTGATTGTGTGAATATATACATATGTCTGTTAACATTGATGTTAACATCAATTTTTTTGACATGATGTTAACCACCATGATGACATGGTGGTAGAATGGGAAAGATTGGGGAAAGTAAGAGCTGGTGTTTCTTTATGTAGCTTACTGCAAGGAACTTATATTGTCTATGTAATTTGTAACTTAGAAATAAAATTGAAAAGGTATATATATATTTTTAGGTTATTAATGAAATATAGGATATTTTATGTATATTATAAAATATACAAAAGTGTATATAGGTGTACAGGTAGATGAATTTTAAAAAATTTTAAATTCATCAGTTTCAGCATTCCATGTAACCAGCCCCCAGATCAAGAAACAGTGTTCCAGAAGCCCTCTTTGGCTCTTCTCTAGTCATTGACTCATCACCATGCTCAACTACTACTGCCATTTCTAAGAGCATACGATTAGTTTTAACTGTTTTTAAAATTTATGTACATAGAATTGAGCAGTGCGTACGCTTGAGTGTCTGGGGTTTGTTCAGTATTGTGTGTGAAGTTCATTTTTGTCTATTGTAGATATTTCACTCTCATTACTATATAGTCAGTCTAGAACCTCTGGAGAAGGCATGGAGGCAATCCCAAGTCACTGCCAAACTCTCATCTTACATAAATATCTTAGTTGAGTTATTGGAGAGGGAATAAGTAAAGTAATAAGAATTAGTGAATTCCTAAAAAGGGTTATTATTGGTGCATAGTAAAGAGTTGAGCTGCATATTGTTACTATCATGAAAAAGTCCTTAAAACTTATATAATGTTGTTCCTGGGAAGGAATATTTCTTTTTCTACATTTATTGCATTAGTTGTTTGGATTAACAGTTATTTTTGGTCCACAAAAACTCCTTTTGCTGGTCTCACAACTTCATGTAACTCAAGGTGAATTTCTAACAGATCAAGAATTGAAGTTCTTAAAGAATAGTAATACTAAAGTTTTAAAATTGTGACTGAATTGAATCATTCCATTCTTAGATGTGCAAGGAAATTTTTAGATTTCCCAGAAGAAATGTCTATCCAAATATATACATATACATACGTATATACACATACATACACATGTACAACATATCCTTAGGTACAAAATATCTTAAATCCCAGCGATTACTGATTCATTTTTCATTATAATAGATAGCCTTTATTTAATTGTGTTCTAGTTATGTGAAAGCTTTACTTACCTAATAAAACTTTTTAATAAAATCGCTTCACTTTCTGAATCACACTTGTAATTTAGGACAGGATAGTTGTGGTTATTGTAGCATTTAAACCCATTTCTAATTTCAGGTCCAGGAACACTGAGAATTGGGGCAGGAGTGAATGGCAATGACAGATTTACAGGTCTGATGCAGGATGTGAGGGCCTATGAGCAGAAATTGACCCTTGAAGAAATTTACGAACTTCATGCCATGCCAGCAAAGAGTGATTTACACCCTGTTTCTGGATATCTGGAATTCAGACAGGGAGAAACTAACAAATCATTCATTATTTCTGCAAGAGATGACAATGAAGAGGAAGGAGAAGAATTATTCATTCTTAAACTAGTCTCTGTATGTGGAGGAGCTCGCATTTCTGAAGAGAATGCTACAGCAAGATTGGTAATACAAAAAAGTGACAATGCCAATGGCTTGTTTGGTTTCACAGGAGCCTGTATACCAGAGGTAAGTAGTGAGTCTGGTGAATTTCAGGGTTAGTTCGTGGATTTGTTCGGGAGTGGGCTTTCTTTCATTTGGTAAGATTGCCTGAGTATTGACGCTAGGCCCAGAAGTATGCTATAGCCAGCGGTGCAAATGTAAATTATAAGGTCTTTTATAAGTTCACAGTTTGAATCAGAAGCTTAATAAGCTGAGAGAAGTAGTAATAAGTTAGCAAATGAAACTTTAGCACTTATCTTTAAAGTTAATGCATTTCACAGAATGCATAATTGTACTCCACATGGAATTTACGTTTTGGCTACTGTGTAAGTAAATGAAATAATATATATTGAAAGCTTCTGTGAATAATTGTAATTGAGACTTTATTAAAATATGATTTTTTGAGGGTTTTTTCCCCACATACGAAACGTTCTTAAGTAGTTACAGTGTTCTTCCATGTTGGATGTAAATGCCTTTCTTATCACCCATCTTGGCCAGCTTAATTCATTAGGCAGTTTTACTGCCCTTATCAGTCCTTTCCAAGCTTTCAAGGATTCCTAATCATCTTGGTTTCCTGTTCAGTAATGTGAGATCTTATGAAACCGCTTCACAGGTGTTCTGTGTGAAGCAACAGCTCAGTGTCCATGAAAGGATGCCAACGAACAAGAGAGGCTTTCCTTTTGCAAGTTGATTCTTGTAGGTTTAGAGGGGTGCATATGTAAATTGAAGCAATTAAGAAAAACATGAATGGGTAGAGCTTGAAAAAAATATCTAGGTCATAGGGCTCATTGTATCAATAGCTCAAATTGGGGTGCCTGGCTCTCTGGAGTGTTTTATTGCCCCTCTTATTCTTTGGTTTGGTGACAATCATAAGAGATCTTCAATAAGTGTTCTTTTTCTATACCAGTAATAGAATATCCTAGACAGGGAGGACAAATGTCATACAAATCTATGATTTAAAAGAGAAATATGTTTATCTATAATGATAATACTTTTAGATACTTAGTTGTCAAAGAACTTTACATGTTAGTTTTTTATGCACCTTTCCGACAATTCATAATGTAGCTGCAACAAATATTAATTATTACCTTCTCCACTTTGTAGGGTTAGAAACGGCAGCTTAGAGACCTGAGAAAATAACTAACCCTAGTTGAATTAAATGAGATAGGATCAAATACCTGTTTCAAAGTGTGGCAATTACTAGTACTTAATAAATACTAATTTTCTCCCCCTGCCTTCTTTTGTTTCTAAGATACAGTGGGAAGAACTGGAATTTGAACTTATGTCTTGTGAATTCTAACCTGTTGTCTTTCCCCCATGTATGTTTGATATCATCATCTCTATTTTTAAAAAGACGAAGTGACTTCCATCAGGTTGTGAGAACCATTCTGTGCCATCTAAAATTAGCTTCCCTTCATATCACTTCATGACCTGGCACCTGCCTATGGCTCTGACTTCTTGTGTAATTCTCCTCTTTGGTCAGTATGTTTCAGTCAGACTTTTCTTGTTTCAGTTCCAATCTCAGGGCATCAGCACTTCCTAGCCTTTCAATCTGGAACACTCTTATTCCACATCCTCAGAATTAGTCATTCAAGTCTCAGCTCCAGAGACATCTACTCAGTAAAGACTTTTTAATTTAAAGTAATCCTCCCACTTCTCCTAACTGGTCACTCTCCATCCCTTCACCTAGTTTTACTTTTTTTTTTGTAGCATTGATCACACGCTTCAATTCCATATGTTATTAATAAGTCTGCTTATATACTGGCTATCCCTTTCTACCACAAAGGTGAAAGAGTTTTATTATTGTTCATTATTGTATCTCTAGGACCTAGCACGGCACATAGTAGGTACTCAATAAATCTTTGTTGAACTTGTGAATGTATTTTAATATCAAGACATGAAAAGGCTCATAGTTCAAATAACAAACACAACCAGATTCAGCTAAGCTGCATAAACAGCCAAACTGAAAAACAAAACAAAACAATACATAAGTTTTTAAAACCTGCCTAAAATGAGTAGTTTTTGAGTGTTTCTCTGACTTTCTGGGCCATTATAGTAAGTCTTCAGTGCTGGCTTATCTCACAATTCGCATTGATAGATTGTGTTGGTGTTGGTTTAGTTCCACCTAGGTATTCCACCTTTGTTCCCAGATATTTCAGAATTTGAACAGGGCCAGTCAACCTTTGATTGCAGAAGGGAACTTCCTTATAGGAGCCACAGCATCTATAGTTGTATAACTGCTGGAAAGAAAAAGAAAACTTGACTGGTTATTCTCCAAGCCCACCTGAGAGAGAAATAGAATACATCTATACTGGAAAGAGTAAAGTTTAGATGGTTAATATAGGGAAAGTGTTGTGTCTGAAAGATCAGATATTGGAATTTGATTGTCAGGAAGATTACAGAATTTTCATTCTTGAAAGTCTTAAGAATTGAAGTATAAAACTTTCATCTTGGTGTGATATGAAGACGGAAGTGATATGAAATATTTTTGTCGTGATGACCATCATCAATATTTATTGATTGCTTACTGAAGTCATTCTCAAAGTGTAGTGCAAGGACCCCTAGGGGTTCCTGAGATCTTTCAGGAGTTCTGCAAAAGTCAAACCTAATTTTATAAAATGCTATGATGGCTTTTTCATTTTATTGACATTTGCACTGCAAAAGCAGCGGTTGCCGAAACTGCTAGCTGCTAGTGCCTTTGTATGAATCAAGGCAGTGGCACAAAACTGTACCAGTTGTCATTGTTTTATTTATCACCACATACCTGTAGTTTAAAAGGTGAATATTTCACTTGAGTATCTTTGATGAAACAGTACAAAACATTAATTTGATAAAATTTCTACCCTTGAATACCCACCTTTTTAACATTCCGTATTGTGAAATGAGAAGCACAAATAAAGCACTTCTGCTGCATTAACAAAACATGATAGTTGTGAAGAAAAGCGTTTGTGCAGATACTGAGTTCTGAGCTGAACTGGCTGCTCTTTTCATGGAGCACCATTTTTACTTGAAAAATGACCAACAAAGTTTGGTTATTCAGACTTGGGTATCTGGCAGGCATTTTCTTGGAAAAGAATGAAGTGAGTCAGTGACTACCTGGAAAACAACTGATAGTATTTGTTGCCAGTGATAATAATTTGAGCTTTCAAACAAAAATTAGGGTTGTTGGGACATTTTACCTGCCAAAGTGAGCTTGATGGTTTCCCAATACTTAAAGACTTTTCAGATAAGATTGATAGTGATATTAGCAAGTGTGATTTACTTATTTTGTATAATGAAATACATCAACATTTGGAAGATCTGTATAACTCAGTGAACCAATATTCTCCAGATAATTCACGTGTATTGTTAGAAAATAATGCATGGGTAAAGACTGATTTAAAGTGCAAGGTAGACCAATGGATTTTAATGTCTTAGAGTATGATTCCACATTGCAACTAAACTACCACTTGTCAAATTTTGGTATAATATTGAGGAAGAATACCCACAGCTGTCTGAAAACACTATTGTAATCCTCTTCCTTTTCCAGTTATATATCTATGTAAGGCTGGATAGTCTTCATATACTTCAACCAAAATAACAAATAGCAACACACAAATTGATTACAAATGGAGATATGGGAATCTAGCTGTCTTCTATTAAGCTAGACTTTGAAGAGAATTGCAAAAATGTAAAAACAATGCCTCCATCATTATTTTTTTGTTTTAGAGAATATAGTTAGTTTTCATAAAATATGTTGCTTATGTTAACGTGAGTTTATTATTGCTATTTAAAATGAGTTAGTATATCAATATTTAATTTTTTTTTCAATTTTCATTCATAAAATGGTAACTATCAGCAGATTTCACCAACATAAGCAAGAAACTCCTTGCGGTTCTCAGTCATTTTTATGAGAGCTCAGGAGTCCTGAAACTAAAATATTTGAGAACTGGTGATTTATACCTGGAATTATCTTGAGTTTAAATTTTATGGTTATTTGCTTCATTTTCAGAAATAAAAACCACTGTCACTTCCATAGATTCTTCTGCATTGTGATGTTTCAGTGACATTGAAAAGTTAACTTTTTTCTTATTCCTCCAAAAATGCTGAAGCCAATAGGGATCGTTTAAAGACTTCTCTCTGAATTATGTTATGCTTTTACATTTTTCATAGATTCATATGACATAAAGTAATATTAAGGTTAAAATGAAAGCATAATAAGATCTTAAACAAATAATGAAAATATGTGGAATATGACATAGTCTACTTGTTGGCATATTGAAAGAGATGAGATTATTTTGTGATTTGTTTCCTCCTAACCAGGTACACTGTGTCCTGGCAAATAGCAGGTGCTTAATAAATTTAATTGAAAGAATGAACAAATGTGGTTTAGAGCCCTGGTGGGCTCTAAATAATTCTTTGGATTCCTAGTGGGCTCCGTATTGAACAGATGGCTGATTTTTGTTGGACGTATTGCCTAGTACTCACATTATCATGTTGCCTTCCTGTGTTATTCTTTGTACTTAACAATGTTATTTTCTCTCCACCTTATTTTCGCACTGTTTTTTTTATGTCCTGCAGTCTTGTATATCACATAATTATAAAGTTGCTTTTCCTAATGATTCATAGAATTTGCTAGTCTTATTTTACTTTTACAACTAATATTTGGATTATGTTTTATATTTATAAACTCATGGCTTAAGAATAAATTTAGAGATATTTTGAGAGGATCTTTGTAAAAACGAGAATATTATTTAACTTGGACTGTGTTTGTTTTTATGTGCCTGCCCTATGTTATGTGAATAGATTCCTTTAGATATAAGTGATATTGATATAATCTGATATCCCAGATCATCAGCCAAGCATGAAACAAAATAAAAAATTAATTGGTTGTGTAATTGTTTAGCTTTAATCTTCTATCTCAATAGAGAGAGCCAAATTCATGTCTTAGAATAGTATATTATGTTTTCTAAGAAAATGTATTTCAAAAACTCTTCTCATTGTTAACCTTTATAATTACTTTTCTGATGATCTGAAGATGTGTCAAGTTCCTGATTCAAAAGAGAAAACAGTAGCGGCTGCTACTGTTTCTTGTGAAAAACTGAGTGATGATGGTTCTGATGATTATTACTTGATGTTATGCCCCTTCATGTATACTGGCCTGTACTTTTGCTTGATTTATTATTCTAAAGTCAATTAGATGGGGGCTTCCCTGGTGGCACAGTGTTTAAGAATCTGCCTGCCAATACAGGGGACACTGGTTTGAGCCCTGGTCTGGGAAGATCCCACATGCCGCAGAGCAACGAAGCCCGTGCACACAACCACTTAGCCTACACTCTAGAGCCTGCGAGCCACAACTACTGAAGCCCACGGGCCTAGAGCCCATGCTCTGCAAAGAGAGAAGCCACCGCAGTGAGAAGCCCGCACACCACAACAAAGAGTAGCCCCGGCTTGCCACAACTAGAGAAAGCCTGAGCACAGCAACGAAGACCCAACGCAGCCAAAAATAAATAAATAAATACATAAGTAAAGTCAATTAGGTGAATTTCTTTTAAATTTTTTTTTTTTTTTTTTTTTGTGGTATGCAGGCCTTTCACTGTTCTAGCCTCTCCCGTTTGCGGAGCACAGGCTTCGGACGCGCAGGCTCAGCAGCCATGGCTCACAGGCCTAGCCACTCCGCGGCATGTGGGATCTTCCTGGACCGGGGCACGAACCCATGTCCCCTGCATCAGCAGGTGGATTCTCAACCACTGCGCCACCAGGGAAGCCCTCTTTTAAATTTTTTGATCAGTCTTTTTAAATATAGAGCAGTTAAACCGTTTCCATTTTTTTCTTTTCTTTTTTGACATTTTTAGTTTTTTTTTGAATTTTATTTTAGTTTTTTATACAGCAGGTTTTTGTTAGTCATCCATTTTATACACATCATTGTATACATGTCAATCCCAATCTCCCTATTCATCACACCACCACCCCTACCACCCACTGCTTTACCCCCTTGGTGTCCATACGTTTGTTCCCTACATCTGTGTCTCAATTTCTGCCCTGCAAACCAGTTCATCTGTACCAGTTTTCTAGGTTCCACATATATGCATTAATATACAATATTTGTTTTTCTCATTCTGACTTACTTCACTCTGCATGACAGTCTCTAGATTCATCCACGTCTCTACAAATGACCCAATTTTGTTCCTTTTTATGGCTGAGTAATATTCCATTGTATATATTTACCACATCTTCTTTATCCGTTCATCTGTTGATGGGCATTTAGGTTGCTTCCATCACCTGGCTATTGTAAATAGTGCTGCAATGAGCATTGGAGTGCATGTGTCTTTTTTAATTATGGTTTTCTCTGGGTATATGCCCAGTAGTGAGATTGCTGGGTCATATGGTAATTCTATTTTTAGTTTTTTAAGGAATCTCCATACTGTTCACCACAGTGGCTGTATCAATTTACATTCCCACCAATATTGCAAGAGGGTTCCCTTTTCTCCACACCCTCTCCAGCATTTGTTGTTTATAGATTTTCTGATAATGCCCATTCTAACTGGTGTGAGGTGATACCTTATTGTAGTTTTGATTTGCATTGCTCTAATAATTAGTGATGTTGAGCAACTTTTCATGTGCTTCTTGGCCATCTGTATGTCTTCTTTGGAGAGATGTCTATTTAGGTCTTCTGCCTATTTTTTGATTGGGTTGTTTGTTTCTTTAATATTGAGCTGCATGAGCTGTTTATATATTTTGGAGATTAATCCTTTGTCTGTTGATTGGTTTGCAAATATTTTCTCCCATTTTGAGGGTTGTCTTTTCGTCTTGTTTCCTTTGCTGTGCAAAAGTTTTTAAGTTTCATTAGGTCCCATTTGTTTATTTTTCTTTTTATTCCATTACTCTAGGAGTTGGATCAGAAAAGATCTTTTTTTTTTTTTTTTTTTTGCGGTACGCGGGCCTCTCCAGTTGCGGAGCACAGGCTCCGGACGCGCAGGCTCAGCGGCCATGGATCACAGGCCCAGCCACTCCGCGGCACATGGGATCTTCCCGGACCGGGGCACGAACCCGCGTCCCCTGCATCGGCAGGCGGACTCTCAACCGCTGCGCCACCAGGGAAGCCCCAGAAAAGATCTTGCTGTGATTTATTTCAAAGAGTGTTCTTCCTATGTTTTCCTCTGAGTGTTTTATAGTGTCCAGTCTTACATTAAGGTCTCTAATCCATTTTGAGTTTATTTTTGTGTATAGTGTTAGGGAGTGTTCTAATTTCATACTTTTACATGTAGCTGTCCAGTTTTCCCAGCACCACTTGTTGAAGAGACTGTCTTTTCTCCATTGTATATCCTTGCCTTCTTTGTCATAGATTAGTTGACCATAGGTGCGTGGGTTTATCTCTGGGCTTTCTATCTTGTTCTATTGATCCGTGTTTCTGTTTTTGTGTCAGTACCATATTGTCTTGATTAGGGTAGCTTTGTAGTATAGTCTGAAGTCAGGGCGTCTGATTCCTCCAGCTCTGTTTTTTTCCCTCAAGACTGCTTTGGCTATTCGGGGTCTTTGTGTCTCCATACAAATTTTAAGATTTTTGGTTCTACTTGTGTAAAAAATGCCATTGGTAATTTGATAAAAATTGCATTGAATCTGTAGATTGCTTTGGGTACTATAGTCATTTTCACAATATTGATCCTTCCAATCCAAGAACATGGTATATCTCTCCATCTGTTGGTATCATCTTCAGTTTCTTTCATCACTGTCTTTTGTGCATACAGGTCTTTTGTCTCCCTAGGTAGGTTTATTCCTAGGTATTTTACTCTTTTTGTTTCAATGGTAAATGGGAGTGTTTCCTTAATTTCTCTTTCAGATTTTTCATCATTAGTGTATAGGAATGCAACAGATTTCTGTGCATTAATTTTGTATCCTGCTACTTTACCAAATTCATTGATTAGCTCTAGTAGTTTTCTGGTGGCATCTTCAGGATTCTCTATGTATAGTATCATGTCATCTGCCCATAGTGACAGTTTTACGTCTTCTCTTTCAATTTGTATTCCTTTTATTTCTTTTTCTTCTCTGATTGCCGTGGCTAGGCCTTCCAACAGTATGCTGAATAATAGTGGTGAGAGTGGACATCCTTGTCTTGTTCCTGATCTTAGAGGAAATGGTTTCAGTTTTTCACCATTGAGATGATGTTTGCTGTGGGTTTGTCATATGTGGCCTTTATTATGTTGAGGTAGGTTCTCTCTATGCCCACTTTCTGGAGAGTTTTTATCATGAGTGGGTGTTGAATTTTGTCAAAAGCTTTTTCTGCATCTATTGAGATGATCATATGATTTTTCTTCTTCAGTTTGTTAATATGGTGTATCACATTGATTGATTTGCATATATTGAAGAATCCTTGCATCCCTGGGATAAATCCCACTTGACCATGGTGTATGATCCTTTTGATGTGTTGTTGGATTCTGTTTGCTAGTATTTTGTTGAGGATTTTTGCATCTGTATTCATCAGTGGTATTGGCCTGTAATTTTCTTTTCTTTTAGTATCTTTGTCTGGTTTTGGTACTAGGGTGATGGTGGCCTCAGAGAATGAGTTTGGGAGTGTTCCTTCCTCTGCAATTTTTTGGAAGAGTCTGAGAAAGATGGGTGTTAGCTCTTCTGTAAATGTTTGATAGAATTCACCTGTGAAGCCATCTGGTCCTGGACTTTTCTTTGTTGGAAGCTTTTTAATCACAGTTTCAATTTTATTACTTGTGACTGGTCTGTTCATATTTTCTATTTCTTCCTGGTTCAGTCTTGGAAGGTTATACCTTTCTAATAATTTCCATTTCTTCCAGGTTGTCCATTTTATTGTCATAGAGTTGCTTATAGTAGGATGCTTTGTATTTCTGTGGTGTCTGTTGTAACTTCTTCTTTTTCATTTCTAATTTTATTGATTTGAGTCCTCTCCCTCTTTTTCTTGATGAGTCTGGCTAATGGTTTATCAATTTTGTTTATCTTCTCAAAGAACCAGCTTTTAGTTTTATTGGTCTTTGCTATTGTTGTCTTTTTTTCTATTTCATTTATTTCTGCTCTTATCTTACTGATTTCTTTCCTTCTGCTAACTTTGGATTTTGTTTGTTCTTCTTTCTCTAGTTCCTTTAGGTGTAAGATTAGATTATTTATTTGAGATTTTTCTTGTTTCTTGAGGTAGGCTTGTATAGCTATAAACTTACCTCTTAGATCTGCTTTTGCTGCATCCTATAGGTTTTGGATTGTTGTGTTTTCATTGTCGTTTGTCTCTAGGTATTTTTTGATTTCCTCTTTGATTTCTTCAGTGATCTCTTGGGTATTTAGGAAGTAGTGCTTAGCCTCCACGTGTTTGTGTTTTTTACATTTTTCCCCTTAGTTCATTTCGAATCTCATAGTGTTGTGGTCAGAAAAGATGCTTGATATGATTTCAATTTTCTTAAATTTACTGAGGCTTGATTTGTGACCCAAGATGTGATCTGTCCTGGAGAATGTTCCATGCACACTTGAGAAGAAAGTGTAATCTGCTGGTTTTGGATGGAGTGTCCTATAAATATCAATTAAATCTATCTGGTCTGTTGTGTCATTTAAAGCTTGTGTTTCCTTATTAATTTTCTGTTTGGATGATGTATCCATTGGTGTAAGTGAGGTGTTAAAGTCCCCCACTATTATTGTATTACTGTTGATTTCCCCACTATTATTGTATTACTTTTGATTTCTTTTTGAGCTGTTAGCAGTTGCCTTATGTATTGAGGTGCTCCTGCTTGGGTGCATATATATTTATAATTGTTATATCTTCTTCTTGGGTTGATCCCTTGATCATTATGTAGTGTTCTTCCTTGCCTCTTGTAACATTCTTTATTTAAAGTTTATTTTATCTGATATGAGTATTGCTACTCCAGCTTTCTTTTGATTCCATTTGCATGGAATGTCTTTTTCCATCCCCGCACTTTCAATCTGTATGTGTCCCTAGGTTTGAAGTGGGTGTCTTGTAGACCGCATATATATGGGTCTTGTTTTTGTATCCAATCAGTGAGCCTGTGTTTTTTGGTGGGTACATTTAATCCATTCGCGTTTAAGGTAATTATCGATATGTATGTTCGTGTGACCGTTTTGTTAATTGTTTTGGGTTTGTTTTTGTAGGTCCTTTTCTTCTCTTGTGTTTCGCACTTAGAGAAGTTTCTTTAGCATTTGTTGTAGAGCTGGTTTGTTGGTGCTAAAT
Organism: Phocoena sinus; assembly: GCF_008692025.1. Classification (NCBI taxonomy): domain Eukaryota; kingdom Metazoa; phylum Chordata; class Mammalia; order Artiodactyla; family Phocoenidae; genus Phocoena; species Phocoena sinus. The sequence continues at coordinate 100,480,259 of NC_045765.1, read as the reverse complement.
TTTCTTAGCTTTTGCTTATCTGTAAAGCTTTTGATTTCTCCATCGAATCTGAATGAGATTCTTGCTGGGTAGAGTAATCTTGGTTGTGGCCGCTGCAGTGAGAAGCCCGCACACTGCAACAAAGAGTAGCCCCGGCTCACCTCAACTAAAGAAAGCCTGCACGCAGCAACGAAGACCCAACACAGCCAAAGATAGACAAATAAGTAAATAAATAAATAACGTCAATTAGGTGAATATTTTAATAGTAGAAAAGATCTTTTAATTATTTATTCTCCATTTCTTAATCCCCTTCTTGTATTGCTAATTCTATCCTCTGGTCTGCTATTTCCCAAAGTGCTGTGTGTGGATGGCCTTAGTTGGAAATATCTAATGCATTTTCCTGGATACCATTCCTGAATCAAGATCCCATTTCTGAGTCGGAATCTCTATTGGGGGATGGGATGGGAGGCAAAAAGCTGAAATTTAAACATCTTTTACAATGGAAAATATCATACGTACAGAATAATAGAAAAAGTAGGAGTCACCCCAGTGACCCATCACCTAGCTTCAGCATTTATTAGCCTTTTGCCAGTCTTGTGTCTTATTTTTTGGCTGAAATAATTTTTAAAGCAAATGTCATGCATTATGTCATTTCTCTGTAAATTCATAAGTATGAAAGGTGGATTTTTACCAGGCATCCTATGTCATTTTTTTTAATGGATGCTTGGCTCTTGAAGTTTCTTTCCTTGTTAAAATTTTACAGAGTTTACTTTATTGTGTAAATTATTAATTCATTAAAATGTCTATGCGATTCTGATATATAGCACACGTCTGCACATATTTGTATTGAATATGGGTAGTCTTTTTTTCTCTTCTTTTTCAAACTGAAAATAGTTAGTAGGTGATAGATTTTAATGAAGCCTTTTCTAAATGAAAGTGTGGTTAGATAACTTTTCCCCATGTGATTCCTGCAAGCAAAATGCTTAGTCCTGTATGCTGCATGGTAATGTCATTGACTTGATAAAAAGCTATAAGAAAACATCACACTCCTTAGTGTGTCTTTGGATCTAATTAATCTATGTCTCTTGCTGAAAGGGAAAGGCTGAATACTCATATGTTGGGATTAACGATTTATTAATTTAACTCATTCAATATAGTCATTCTGATTAAAATTTGGGGTGGGAAAATGGAGCAAATATGTCCCCACTCTGATAGGAATCTAAATACATGGGAATTGGCTTTTTTTACATATGCAAGCATATAAGTTTCTTGATAAAATAAGGGAATGTTTTTATGTGGCATTTTTTGTTACTGTTTGTGTGTCTGTATTTTAAGGGGAAGAAATATAAGATTTGTGTAGCACTTACTATTTTACTAGGTACCATGTAAAGCACTTATTTAACCTCCACCAAACTCCATGAGACATTGTGATCTTCATTTTAAGAAGAGATCACTGAGACAGAGGACTTTTGGTAAGTGGTGGAGTGAAACAGTCAAACAGGACTGTTTGACCTTAAAGCCATGCTGTTTCCACCACACATGTGTTTGTATACCATTCAGCTATGATGAAAATGCTGATGTAAATGTCTAAGTGGAAATTAAATTAGTTGCTGTATTGAGCACCTGTGTCTTTGCTGCTTCCTCTTCTCTCCAGCCTCTTAGGGTTGGAGGGCCCCACCTTCAGAACAGTTAATTCTGCCGTAACATGATAGATGTGTTCCTAAAAATCACCACACTGTACCAAATCGCATAGTGAAAAACACAAGAACTTATGGGAAAGATGAGTTAGGTGAACGCTATCCAAAAATTTGTTTAGTGATATATAAAAAGAAAGGTAGGGACCTAATAAAAAATAGGTTTACACAATAAGTGTTTAATTCTTAAGTATGATAATAAATATGGCATATACCTTGAAAAAACCTTAAGTTTGCTTGTAGAAGTGGACATCAGAGGAATGTAGCTTGCATGCTACTGTGAAGTGATGGAAGGAGGTTTATTCGAAATCAGAGGGAACGTTGCCACATTCACTGCAGATAAATGTGGCTGGTGACACATGCGTTGAACTGAGGTAACTGGTAGATGTTTGGAGTGTGTGTGTGTGTGTGTGTGTGTGTGTGTGTGTGTGTGTGTATTCCCATGTGGCTTGTTTCAGGTGGTACAGTTTTCTGTGTTCACCATGTTTCTTGTAGATGAAATTATACATAAACAAATGTGAAATATGTTCAAAGTGCTCCCTGATGTATCAGTTGCATTGGAACAGTTTCATTTCAAAACCAGTGTTACAGCAGAACTGATTGTACTTGGTCCTTTTCTATCTGTACTTACTTCCCTCATTGTCTTATCCAGTCTTTAAATATAATTTATTGTAATGGCCTTAAAATATACCATTTGTATATGGCCTTAAAATACCAGGCCATATGTTAAATACCATAACATTTTTACAATGTTATGCCAGTCTCTGCTCTACAGCAAAGTGACTCAGTTATACACATATATACATTCTTTTTTAATATTATTTTCTATTATGGTTTACCCCAGGAGATTGGATATAGTTCCCTGTGCTATACTGTAGGACTTTGTTGTTTATCCATTCTAAATGTAATAGTTTGCATCTACTAACCCCAAACTCCCAGTCCATGCCTCTCCCTCCCCCTCTTCCCCTTGGCAACTACAAGTCTGATCTCTGTCTGTGAGTCTGTTTGTGTTTTGCATATAGGTTCATTTGTGCTGTATTTTAGATCCCACATATAAGTGATATCATATGGTATTTGTCTTTCTCTTTCTGACTTACTTAATATGATAATCCCTAGTTGCATCCATGTTGCTGCAGATGGCATTATTTTGTTCTTTTTATGACTGAATAGTATTCTATTGTATATATGTACCACATCTTCCTTATCCATTCATCTCTCAATTGACACTTAGGTTGTTTCCATATCTTGGCTATTGTGAATAGTGCTGCAGTGAACATAGGGCTGCATGTATCTTATTGAATTAGAGTTTTCTCTGGTATATGCCCAGGAGTGGGATTGCTGGATCATATGGTAATTCTATTTTTAGTTTTCTGAGGAACCTCCATACTGTTTTCCGTAGTGGCTGCACCAACCTAATTCCCACTAATAGTGTGGGAGGGTTCCCTTTTCTCAACACCCTCTCCAGTACTTGTTATTTGTAGACTTTTTAATGATGGCCATTCTGACTGGTGTAACGTGGTACCTCATTGTACTTTTGATTTTCATTTCTCTAATAATTAGCGATGTTGAGCATCTTTTCATGTGCCTACTGGCCATTTGTATGCCTTCTTTGGAGAAATGTCTGAAAAGGTCTTCTGCCCATTTTTTGATTGGGTTGTTTTTTTGTTGTTGAGTTACATGAGCTGTTTGGAAATACCAGTTTTTAAATTGAACTATAGTTGATTTAAAATGTTGTGTTAGTTTCACGTGTACAGCAAAGTGATTCAGTTATGCACACACACACATATATATGTGTGTTCTTTTTCAGATTCTTTTCCATTACAGGTTATTACAAGGTATTGAATATAGTTTCCTGTACTATACAGTAAATCCTTGTTGTTTATTTTACATGTAGTGGTGTGTATCTGTTAAGCCCAAAGTCCTAATTTATCCTTCTCCCCCTTTCCCTTTTGGTAACCATAAGTTTGTTTTCTATGTCTGTGAGTCTGTTTCTGTTTTATAAGTAAGCTTATTTGTATTATTTTTTAAATTCCACATATAAGTGATAGCAAATATTTGTTTTTCTCTGTCTGCCTTCACTTAGTATGATAATCTCTAGGTCCATCCATATTGCTGCAAATGGCAATATTTCATTCTTCTTTATGACTGAGTAATATTCCATTGTGTGTGTGTGTGTGTGTGTGTGTGTGTGTATTATACAACATCACCTGAAGCAGCTGGCCTAGTGCAGCAATGGGATTGCCTGTTAAAGACTCAGCCAAGGTGCCAGCTCAGGGACAACATCTTGAAGTGTTGGAGTTTTGTGCTCCAGGATCCAGCATGTGTGCCCAATGGCTGATATCTAATTCCTTGCCCCCAGTAATTAGATCACATGAGCTCAGGAAGCAAGAGGTAGAAGTGAGACTCTTAACTCCATCACCCCCAGTGACCCACTGTCAGAATTTGTGTTTCCTGTTCCCATGTTTTAAGTTCCACTGGATTAAAAGTTCTGGTTGGACCTGGAGATGGAACATTTCCATGAAGAGACAGACTGAAGGCTCTTTTGAACAACCGTAGGGTCATTTTGGGCTTCTTAGGCTAGCAGACGAGCAGACAAAGGAGTTATATTGCCCCAGGGGTCCTTGATCTTGTGTGCTATGAGGCAGTAGAGTTTCTGCTGCATTTTGGAGTAGGAATGCTGATGCTTAGTGAAACTCCAAGGATTTACTGGAACAACTCCTGGTGCTTCCATGCTCATTGATAACTGTTTTAACTATTGCCTGTTTGCAGACAAATTTCAAATCTGTTCTTTCTAGCTCTGATGTTGGCACCAAAATAGCTCTATTTAATGCTGATCAGAGGTGCTTATGATTGATGTGAAAAGTAGAGAATGACACTATATATATTAAGATTTGTATTTTGAGCTCTATTTATTCAGTTTTAGTTCTTTTTTCTATGAATTTTATGTTAGATACTATAAAAATAGAATTGAGAGATGGAGAATTTAAGAATAGGAAGACCTATTCTAAAAGATATTCCAATTTCCTGCTCCATGTAATTTCTAAACATTATCTTAAATTATGTAAATAAAAATACTTTTCACATGAAAAATGCACACATGTATGTATACATATGTATACGTATATATGTCAGAAATAGCAAAAAGATATTAAGCATGATATCAGTGCCCTCCTTTACCTGACTATTGTCTCCCCACCAGGAGTTTCTCCAGGCTGTCCCCACTGGATAGTTTATAATAACCACCCTCAAAATGATTTCACCAAATCCACTCGATTTCTTCTTGTGTCTGTGCCTAGAAAGTTCTCCCTGATGTCATGTTCCACTCTTTACACCCTACTTTTTGTGCTGAACTCATCATAAAATCATGAGTTTGTTTTCCTCTTTAGACTTACCCAGATAAAGGATTGTGCTTTTTTTTAAAAAAATCGTTTTATAACTGTAGCATCTAGCATAGTGGCTGACACACAAGAGGTTTCAATGAATGAATTACATTTGTAGTTAATTAATTATTATTGTTTCTGCTTTTATTTATCCCTTTAAAGGAATGAGTGGAAAAAACCAATGATTGTAAATACTTTTTAGCAGTCAAAAATATATGCAGAGGAATGTAGAGACCGCCTTAGAGAGGTAGAAAGTTATAGAATTAAGTTTATGGTAAAAGGATTTCAGGAAAGCCTTGTAATTTTATCACTGATTTGAATTGGTGTATACTTATAAAGAACTTATGTTCAATTTCAGATTGCAGAGGAGGGATCCACCATTTCATGTGTGGTGGAGCGAACCAGAGGAGCTCTGGATTATGTGCATGTTTTTTACACCATCTCACAGATCGAATCTGATGGTGTTAACTACCATGTTGATGATTTTGCTAATGCCAGTGGAACTATCACATTCCTTCCTTGGCAGAGATCAGAGGTAAACTCTACCTTCTCTGTTTCTTTGAAAGCCTCCTGGAAAGCTTTTCCTGATCTGTTTGTTCTGTAATTTATTTGCAGCTTCCTGCTTTTTAAGCAATTTAGAATATTTAGGCAATTAGTTATATATCATGGCATAAAATATTTTTGTATTTATTTCTGCAGTGAAAAATTAAGGATGTTAAATAATGTCTGTTATATCTGTTCTTTAATCTCAATATAATAAAAATGGTATAGCTTGAAGATTTATCATTGCGGGTTTTTGGTTATTACTGATACAATGAGAAACTGCAGAATTCTTAATGGTACTCTTCCGGTCAGCCAAGAGGAATTCCTAAAACTGTAATATTTTATTTTTAAATTTGGAAAAAATAGGTAATTTTTCTTTGTTTTGAAAGTACAAGCGATCATCAGTTTTATCAGAAGCTTTCCGTGAATCATCTGATTTCTGAATAGATGCTCCAGAAATAAGTGACACTTATTGTAAGTGAAATTGAGATGAGACCTTCTCCTATATAAATTTTTTTTACATTCTAATATAAAATGTCTGATATGTTGGAATATTCATATCAGTATAATTTTTCATTAGAAATGTAAATAGTTTATAGGTCATCAGGGATAAATATAAAATAACTTAAGACTTGCAAATATCTTTGAAGACATTTCTAAGGGACTTAGGAGTTGATTGGATGAAAAAGATAAAATTAGGAAAAATTTAAAATATTCTTAAAATTTAAAGAGTTCAAGCTAAAGAAGAGTGATCAAATCTCTATAATTTGGGGTAAAAAGGAAACAAATAACTTACAACAGAAGTTCCCACTAGCAGTCTGTAAATAAGAGCCATGATAAATGTTTTACTGGTCTTTGGTAAAATGAGGAAAATTAGGACAACGAGTAAGTTTTCGTAAGGCTGAAATTATTCCATTTAAAGGACTATAATTTATTCTGATCCTGTCTTTTTCACTTCTTTTCTGGATTTAAATTGCTATTCCTTTTATCAAGTAACAGTGATGATATGTGATAACTTTTTAATGTTCCCACTTGGAAAACAGAGTTGATCTTCAAAATTTTCCCCTGGAAAATTTACCCTCTATGAAATAAAAATATAGCTGGGAACCACTGTTTTATAAAGAGTATTCATATATAGTTTGGAAGAGCTAAGAGTTAATAAAAGTTTGGTCAGGAAAATATTCGTATACGCTCCTGTCAAGATTTATTTAAAATATTTTCTTCTGTCATTTAAAAATTTCTTTAAAAACGAATTGACCTTTAAAGCAACAATAACATTGAATACTGGGGTTGGTTTGTAACGCTGTGCCTTGCTGAATCTACACTAGCTTCTCAGTCTTACTAAGCCAGAGACTGGATACCGACGTGTCTGCTGATGCTCCGTGACTATGCTTTCCAGCACAGATAGCAGTCAGGTGACCTCCACTTTGCTATTGCCTTTCAGATGTCTGGGGAGTACATTTAAATCACATCTAGAAACCTAGCGCCAAGACAGTCTGGGAAGGGTGTGTGTGTGAGTGTGTGTGTGTGTGTGTGTGTGTGTGTGTGTGTGTGTGTTTTGCTGCAGTACAGGAATATATACTGGAAATGTGTTTTTCAAGTGTTTTTAAATGGCCCATTAGTTATGAAATCAATTTAGTGAGTTATGAGGAAGATTTTCAAAAGAGAATAGAAAATAGCAGAGTGTATAACATATAGTAAAGGTAAATACTGTTTTGTGTACTGAGTCCCCATGTGAGATACATTTATACCTTGATAGGGTCTTCAAACTCTTCATTTCACTAATTGAATTGAGCAAGTACTTTGGTATGCTTCAATACTTTAAAAGTATTAATTGCTTCATTTTTAATGTACATCTTGATGTTTTGGTATTGCTTTCATAGCAACATTTGTCAGCTTACTTTCTAGGGGCAAGATATTTTAAATCTTCAGACTGCTATTGTTCCCTTTAGTTCAAAAATAATGACAAGATTTGGGTAGAAGTGTCATTTTTATACTTTGAGCACATTGGCCATGCCATGTATTACTTTATTAATTAAAATTTTGATTAAAATGAACATTAAAACCAAATTCAGATTCTGTCTTGGGTCTACATTAAAAAAAAGTTCTTCAAACACTTTTAGGCCTAATGACTAGTGTTTTGGAGATTGCATTTGGAGTTACAGTTTGTTTTCAGACTGTTGTCACCCTCCTTTCTGGAAGAAACCAGGAAATCATACATCATTCCTTCTTGTCCCTCACTCCCTATGCTGAGTCTTTAAGGCCTCGGTCTTCTATTTCCAGAACAAATTAAAATCCATCCATTTTTTCTCATCTCCATTGTCACTGAATTAGTTCAGTACCTCATTAATTCTGGTCATTCACCTCCTGACTCAGCACCTTGCGTCCTTTCTTGCTCTGTCCACTCTGTTTACATTCTGCCATGGTATTGATTCTCAAATGGGATTCTCATTTTGTCAGTCCCCTGCTTATGATTCTTCCATTTTCCTTTACTGTCTATGGAATGAAGTTCATTTTTTTAATGATAGCATGAACGGTCCCTATGACCTTGACTCCTGTTTATCTGTCCAGACTTCTCTCCCACTCCAGCCTTAGTGGTCTAATTGTAATTACCCAGATGTCTTATTTTTTCACGCTGTTGTTTCTTTTACTTGGAATGCCCTTCCTCATTATTACTCATAACTACAACTAATTCATTAAGACTTGCTTCAGACTTGTATGTTGTAAAACCTTTACCAGATAGAGTTGATTGTTTTGTTCTCAGTTTGCTTTGTACATAACTCTATTATGACATTTTTGCATTGCATTTTAAATGTTTTTCCACAGATCTCTCTCCTACAGAAGACAGTGAGTCTCTTAGCGACTGGGGCCATTTCTAGCCCTGGCACATTGTAGATGTCAAAACATGCTTGTTCAGTTAATAAAAGAAGGAGGAATGGTTTTTTTCACTTCAAATTTTGACTTATATATTGTAGAGCATGGCTGAGTTATTGCTACTTCCTTTCCTAATGTTTTTTGAGCAGTTTGTGTATGCCAGACTTATAGGGCTCATCGTGAATCTGTTTTCTAGCATTTATTGTAGATCTGTTTTCTAGCATGCAGCTGCTAGGTATGTCAGGCTTTCCTTAGGCCAGAACTAGACATGGCTACATTGTCCTTTCCTATTGCCTTACCACATTCTGTCAGATAACGTGCAGTTCCTTAACCAGGAACTCTATACGTGAGGTTGGTAATACCACTGTCTTTGGTACAAAGAATATATGATACTGTATTGATATATCAATGTATAATATATGGTATGATATTAATACATGACTAGGATATTTTTATACAGAAAGTATTACTCTTCAGCACCCATTATTGATTAAAGAATTAATTTCTCATATCACTTTCTTTCTCGCTCTCTATTTTTATGTCTAAGTTTGTGTAGAAATCTGTCACGTTAAAAAGTAACTTTGCTTTATTTTCTTCTGATAAGTGGCAAATAATTTCTACATGCCTCATTGCTTAATGCCTTTGGATTTTTATATTTATAGGTCCTGAATATTTATGTCCTTGATGATGATATTCCAGAGCTTAATGAGTATTTCCGTGTGACATTGGTTTCTGCGGTTCCTGGAGACGGGAAACTAGGTTCAACTCCCACCAGTGGTGCAAGCATAGACCCTGAAAAGCAAACAACGGATATCACCATCAAAGCTAGTGATCATCCATATGGTAACCAAGCCCTTTTGCAAGAATAATCCTCTCTTCTCTGGGTGTACTTGATCTCGCTAAGGGTTTAAGGGACTTCTGCAAATGATTGAAGTAGAACTCCTTCGGATGCTCTAACTTCCAAGCTCTTGGAACTTCTAAGCTGCCATTTTGAGGGACAGTGCTTGTGAAAAACATATAAGGATCGATTTCTAAAGTTTAATAATATATTTTGAAAAGTATTTTTAAATGCAGGATTATTTTAAATGAAAAAAATATTTTTATTCACGGTAATCAGATTTTTTTTAATTTTGAAAATTGTCCTACTGTGGTATGTTAACACCTAATTGGAATACTTTGTAATTTAAATTTTATTTAACTTCAAGAAGTAGTGTTATCACTGTCTGTTTATATTAGTTTCTTTTTGTCTTATGCTGAAAAGTGATAATTTTCTTAATTGGGAAACTATCACAGATGTCTGTCATAATAAGTTGAGACTGTTTTCTGCATTGAAAAGTAATAGTTATTTTGTAGGAATAAAGCAAGACCGTCCAATAAAGGATCTGTGAAGGAAACCTGGGAAGTTCTTCAACTCTGATTTTCATACTTAAATTTTCAAAAAAGCGTGTTGCAAATCCTTTAGGGTGCCATTAATTTTGTTCTATAAATTTAAGGATGAATTCTAGAGAGTCAAATATGAGTAAATATTTGATAATAATATTTTAAAACTCCATCACTATTCTTTTTATTGATGCTTCCATTAAAAATGCTTTCTTTGAGTAGAGACAAGGAAAATTAGCATTTTAATTTTTAACATCCTGAAAACTTACTAACATATTCTGTCAAAAGCGTGTTAGTCAAATCTTCACTCAAGTCTTTTCTAAATGAGAGCCCTCTGAATTTTATCCTGGTGATCAAAATAATTGTGTAAGATTGTTTCAGGTGAATAAGAGATTCTTCCACAGATAATTGGGGCAAGAATGCCCTGCTTCTCTTTGTATCTGCCAGGCTTGCTACAGTTCTCCACTGGGCTGCCTCCCCAGCCTGAGGACACAATGACCCTGCCCGCAAACAGTGTTCCACACATCACCGTGCAGGAGGAAGACGGAGAAGTTAGGTTGCTGGTCGTCCGTGCTCAAGGGCTCCTGGGGAGGGTTATGGCGGAATATAGAACAGTATCACTGACGGCATTCAGTCCTGAGGACTACCAGGTAAATCACTTAATCCTTTTGAAGCAGTATTTATGCTCATAAAACAGACACAGTCCTCTTGGGGGTTTTGAAGGGACTTGGCACTGTACCTGGAACTTACTAAACAAGGAAAAGAAGCATTGATGGCTTTTTAGCCTTTAAATTTCTGTGAATTAAAGTATTTCAGTCCACTAAAGCCTGACACTTAAATAGCTGTCATATTGATTTCTCTTGTACCTTATATTTGTCGTAGGCTTCATTTGTATTATTTATTTTAAGTTATAGGTTTTAATCATATATATTTAAAATTATGTTTCTTACACATTTTAAATCCTTTTGTCTGTGTCCATTGAACAACACCAAAATTGTAAAAATATTATATGTCTATGTCATTTCAATTTTAATTTTTTTTTTCCCCAAATGAGAACCAGTGTGGTACTGGCAAAACAAAACAAAACAAAACAAAACAAAAAACCTGGAATTTGAAACTGGGCAGAACTGGGTTTAAATTGACCTTCTAAATATGTAGCCTTGGGAGACTCAGTCTTTCCTGACCTCAGTTTCCTTATTTGTAAGGGAGAGATAATATCTGCTGGGCCGGGCCACTCTGAGGATAGATGGCAGCATTTTAAGTGTCACGTATAGTACGTGGAACATATATAGTAACCCTCAATAACTGTTGCCTAGTCGCATTATCACCAATACTCATATTAAGTGAATGCTCATAATTTCTTCTCAGCTATACTTCTCAGGAAGTATTTTATATCCTTCATTTGTTTTCCCAAAGAATCTTTTTCTTTAAATTTAATATTAGTTTTCTTGATTTTCCTCTTATTCCTAATAAGACCTGTACAAGGGTGTAGTCTTCAGTAATTTGTACATACTTTTTCTCCCAAACCCCAGAAAACTTGGCTAATTGAATTCAATTAATTTTGCCTGTATTGCAGTTAGCAGAGTTTTCTTTGCTAACTGCAAGAAGATGATTTCTTCTTTCTCAAATGCTTCTATTGGGCAAGTTATATTTCTCTTGCCCTGACATTTATTTCTTTAGTTTGGTATGTAGTATACTTCATAGGGCATCTCAGCTCGGCTTAGTATTGTCTTCTCTGTGTTCTGTTAAAGAAATACTTTAGTCCTTATATTGATGGTCTTTTAAATTTTTTTTTAGCTTTATTGAGGTATAATTGACAAATAAAAATTATATATATTTAAGATTTACAACTTAATATTTTGATACACATATACATTGTGAAATGATTACCACAATAAGCTAATTAACATATCCATCACCTCACATAGCTGTAATTTTCTTTCCCTCCCTTCCTTCTTTCCTTCCTTCCTTTCCTTTCTCTCTTTCCTTCAAGATGCTTAAAATCTACTCTCTTAGCATATTTCAAGTGTACAATATAGTATTGCTCCAGAACTTACCTTGCATAACTGAAACTTTGCATCCTTTGATAACTTCTTATTTTCCCCTTCTTCCAGTTCCTGTCAAGCACCCTTCTAGTCTAGTTTCTGCTTCTATGAGTTTGACTGTTATAGGTTCCACGTATTAGTGAGATCATGAAGTATTTGTCCTTCTGTGTCTGGCTTATTTTACTTAGCATGGTGTTTTTCAGGTTCATCCCTGTTGTTGCATATGACAGGATTTCCTTTTTTTTTTTTTTTAAGGCTGAATAATATTCTGTTCTATCTACTATCTAATTTTCTTCATTCATCTGCTGAAAGACATTTAGGTTGTTTTCATATCTTGGCTACTGTGAATAATGCTTCAATGAACATGGGAATGTAGATATCTCTTCAACATAGTGAATTCATTTCCTTTGGATATATATCCAGGAGTGGAATTACTAGATCATATGACGGTTCTATTTTTAAGTTTTTGTGGACCCTCTATGCCGTTTTCTATAATTGCTATATGAATTTGCATTCCTACCAACAGTGTACAAGCATTTCCTTTTCTCCACATCATTTCCAATACTTGTTATCTCTTGTCTTTTTAACAGTATCCATTCTAACAGGTGTGAGGTGATATCTCATTGTGCTTTAGATTTGCATTTCCATGATGATTAGTGATGATTTGCACCTTTTCATATAGCTGTAGCCCATTTTTACGTCTTCTTTTGAGAAATGTTTATTCAGGTCCTTTATTCATTAAAAAAATTAGGGCTTCCCTGGTGGCGCAGTGGTTGAGAATATGCCTGCCGATGCAGGGGACATGGGTTCGTGCCCCGGTCTGGGAAGATCCCACATGTCGCGGAGTGGCTAGGCCCGTGAGCCATGGCCGCTGAGCCTGCGCATCCGGAGCCTGTGCTCTACAACGGGAGAGGCCACAACAGTGAGAGGCCCGTGTACCGCAAAAAAAAAAAAATTAAAAAAAATTTTATACGATTTTTAAAGGTTATGTTCCATTTACAGTTATTATAAAATATTGGCTATATTCTACATGTTGTACAGTACATCCTTGAGCCTATCTTACACCCCACAGTACCTCCCACTCCCTCAACCCTATTTATTTATTTATTTATTTGCGGTACGCGGGCCTTTCACTGTTGTGGCCTCTCCTGTTGTGGAGCACAGGCTCCGGATGCGCAGGCTCAGCGGCCATGGATCACGGGCTCAGCCTCTCCACGGCATGTGGGATCTTCCCGGACCGGGGCACGAACCCGTGTCCCCTGCATCGGCAGGCGGACTCTCAACCACTGTACCACCAGGGAAGCCCCCTTTTTCTTATATTTACTAGTTTGTTGTATTGTTTAGATTCCACACATAGGTAATATCATACAGTGTTTGTCCTTCTCTGTCTGACTTATTTCACTTAGCATAATGCCCTCTAAGTCCATCCGTGTTGCTACAGATGGCAAAATTTCATCCTTTTAATGGCTGAGTGATATTCCATTGTGTGTGTGTGTATATATATATATATATATATATATATATGCCATATCTTCTTTATCCATTCATCTGTTGATGGACACTTAGGTTGCTTTCATATCTTGGCAATTATAAATAATGCTGCTGTGAACGTTGGGGTGCATGTATCTTTTCAAATTAGTGTTTTGGGTTTATTTTGGATATATATACTCAAGAATGGAATTGCTGGGTCATATGGTAGTTATATTTTTAGAGAAACCTCCATACTGTTTTCCACTGTGGCTGCACCTATTTACATTCCCACCAACAGTGTATGAGGATTCCCTTTTCTCCACATCCTTGCCAGCATTTGTTATTTGTGCTCTTTTTGATGATAGCCATTTTGCCAGGTGTGAGATGATATCTCATTGTGGTTTTGATTTGCATTTCCCTGATGATTAGCTGTGTTGAGCATCTTTTCATGTGTCTGTTGTCCATCTACATTTCCTCTTTGGAGAAATGTCTATTCAGTTCTTCTGCCCATTTTTTATTTGTTTTTTTTTTTCATGTTGAGTTGTATGAACTGTTTATATATGTTGGATATTAATCCCTTGTTGGTCATATCATTTGCCAATATTTTCTTCCATTCAGTAGATTGTCTTTACATTCTGTCGATGGTTTCCTTTGCTGTGCAAAAGCTTTGAAGTTTAATTAGGTTCCATTTGTTTACTTTTTTTTTTTTTGCGGTACACGGACCTCTCACTGCCGTGGCCTCTCCCGTTGCGGAGCACAGGCTCCGGACACACAGGCTCAGCGGCCATGGCTCATGGGCCCAGCCGCTCCGTGGCATGTGGGATCTTCCTGGACCGGGGCACATACCCGTGTACCCTGCATCGGCAGGTGGACTCTCAACCACTGCGCCGCCAGGGAAGCCCCCATTTGTTTGCTTTTGCTTCCATTGGTCTAAGTGTCTGTTTTTGTGCCAGTACCATACTGTTTTAATTACTGTAGCTTTGTAGTGTACTATGAAGTCAGGGAGTTTGATTCCTCCAGCTCTGTCCTCAAGATTGTTTTGGCTATTCAGTCTTTTGTGTTTCATACAAATTTTAAAATTATTTGTTCTAGTTCTGTGAAAAATGACATTAAGGGACTTCCCTGGCAATCCAGTGGTTAAAACTTCACCTTCCAATGCAAGGGGTGCAGGTTGATCCCTGGTTGGGGAGCTAAGATCCCACATGCCTCGTGGCCAAAAAACCAAAACATGAAACAGAAGCAATATTGTAACAAATTCAATAAAGACTCTAAAAAAATGGTCCACATCAAAAAAAATCTTTAAAAAAATGACATTAATATTTTGATAGAGATTGCATTGAATCTGTAGATTGCCTTGGGTAGTATGGTCATTTCAGCAATACTGATTCTTCCAATTTAAGAACACAGTATATCTTTCCATCTGTTTGTGTCGTCTTCAGTTTCTTTCATCATCATCGTATGTTTTCGGAGTACAAGTCTTTTACTTCCTTAGGTGGGTTTAGTCCTAGATATTTTATTCTTTTTGACACGATTGTAAATGTGACTGTTTCCTTAATTTCTCTGATACTTTGTTGTTAGTGTATAGAAATGCAACAGATTTCTGTATATTAATTTTGTATCCTGAAACTTTACCAGATTCATTGATGAGCTCTAGTAGTTTTCTGGTGGTCTCTTTAGGATTTTCTATGTATAGTATCATGTTATCTGCAAACAGTGATAGTTTTACTTCTTCCTTTCCAATTCAGATTCCTTTTATTTTTTTCTTGTCTGACTGCTGTGTCTAGGACTTCCAATACTATGTTGAATTAAAGTGGTGAGAGTGGGTATCCTTGTCTTGTTCCTGATCTTAGAAGAAATGCTTTCAGCTTTTCACCATTAAGTATGTTATTAGCTGTGGGTTTGTCATATATGGCCATCCCCAATCTCCAGTTGGATTATCATTTTCTTTAATAACTAAAACAAAATGAAACAAACAAAAAATCTATGTATGTATCCTTCATGACTGTCAGAAAGTTAATACCCTTGGAGATGTTTCTGAGAATTTTCAAGCCATGGGTTGCAGAATGGATGTTGTGTTAGCAGGGATGAAAACAACATGAATCTCATTGTGCATCTCCATTAGAGCTCTTGTGACCAGGTGCATTGTCAATGAGCAGTAATATTTTGAAAGAAATATTTTCTCCTGAGAAGTAGGTCTCCACAGTAGGCTTAAATAATTAGTAAACCATGTTGTCAATAGATGTGCTGTCATCTAGGCTTTGTTGTTCCACTTACAGAGCACAGGTATAGTAGATTTAGCATAATTCTTAAGGGCCCTAGGGTTTTTGGAATGGTAAATGAGCATTGGCTTCAACTTACAGTCACCAACTGCATTATTAGCCCCTGATAAGAAAGTTAGCCTGTCTTTTGAGGCTTTGAATCCTGCCATTGAATTCTCCTGTCTAGTTATGAAAGTCCTAGATGGCATTTTCTTCCAATATAACACTGTTTTAACTACATTGAAAGTCTCTTGTTTAGTGTAGCCGCCTTCATTCATTATCTTAGCTAGATCTCCTGGATAACTTGCTGAAGCTTCTACATCAGCACTTGCTGTTTCATCTTGTACTTATGTGTTATAGAGATGGCATCTTCCCATCAACCTTATGAACTAACCTCTGCTAGCTTCAAACTTTTCTTCTGCAGCTTCCTTCCCTCTCTCAGCCTTTATGGAACTGAAGAGAGTTAGGGCCTTGCTGTGGATTAGGCTTTGGCTTAAGGGAATGTTGTGGCTGGTTTGATTTTCTATATAACTACTAAAACTTTCTCCATATCATCAATAGGCTGTTTTGTTTTCTTATCATTCATGAGTTCACTGGAGTAGACTTTTAATTTCCTTCAAGAACTTTTCCATTGCATTTAAAACTTAGCTAACTGTTTGACTCAAGAGGTGTAGGTTTTGGCCTGTCTTCGCTTTTGACATGCCTTTCTTACGAAGCTTAATAATTATTTCTAGCTTTTGATTTAAAGTGAGAGACATGTGACTCTTCCTTTCACTTGAACACTTAGAGGTCATTGTAGGGTTACTCATCAGCCTAATTTCAATATTGTTGTATCTAAGGGAATAGGAGGCCCCAGAAGAGGCAGAGAGATGGGGGAATGGCTAGTCAGTGGAGCAGTCAGAGAGCACACACAATTATTAAATTAGCTGTCTTATATGGGTGTAATTCCCTGTGCCCCAAAACAATTACGATAGTAACATCAAAGATCACTGATCACAGATCACCGTTAACAAATATAACAATTAGGAAAAAGTTTGAAATATTGTGAGAATTACCAAAATATGACACAGAGATAAGAAGTGAGGGAATGCTGTTAGAAAACATGGAACCAATAAACTTGCTCTACGTAGGGTCGCTAAAACCTTTAATTTGTAAAAAATACAACATCTGCAAGGTGAAATAAGGCGAAGTGCAATGAAATAAGTTTTGCCTGTTGAAATTTGGAAGTTGGGAACATATACATGACATTAAAAGCCTAGAATATGGTAGCCTTGTCTAGAGATAGGGTCTAGAGGGAATCTGATGAAAAATAGTTTTTTCAGGTCCTAGGAGAATGTTAAAATTCAAAGAACACAAAGATGAGCTAAAGAGGTAGGAAAAATAAGAAATGTGGTATCACGGAATACCAGAGAGAGAGGGAGTGGCCAATTGTGTAAGATATTGCTAAGGTCAAATAATATGGTTTCCTAAGACAGTCAAATGTTGTTTCTGCTGTTAAGATTTGTAGAATTACTCCTTTGATGACTGCACTGTAGGCAAGGTTAATTACTTTTTTTTCTTGAGCTGCTGTATGTCTTTTATAGCAATTGTTTTCTATCCTGTGCTTGATACTCCTTAGGGAATGTTTTTGTGGACATACAGATATGATTTGGCTGTTTTTGAATCCCAAGCATCTAAAAGGGTGCAACGCACATGCTATGTGTTTGAAAATATTGAAAAAAATTAGTAAGTGAGTGATTAAGTGCATACTTGGGTGGTACTTGGGTTCCTCAGTTTAACTTTAGGATCATTAATTGCTCCGCAGGATGAAATATACTTGTTCACGAAAGCTAACCCTAGAAAAAATTTAAACATCTTTATTTATTCTCATGACTTGAGTGGAAAATGCTTATATTAGGTAGTGGGAGAAAAAGGGCCTTAAGGCTTTAAAAAACTACTTTTCTAGTAGCTATGAACTTTTCTGATGGGAGATTTGTATCGTGAATTGCAATTGTGATTTAATCAAGGAAAGATTAATGCCCAGTGGATTGATATTTATTATTGCTAGGGGAAATTTTTGGAATGAAAATACCATTATTATTATGCAGTGAGTATTTAAATTACTCAATGACATAAACCAAATAGTTCTCAATATACTTAATCAAAAGAATTCCATGCATCTTGTTGACTTAATTCTTTAGGAATTTGTGGATGTCACCTATTCAGATTTCTCATTTGCCTTAACAGGTTTTTTTTGATGAATAGGAAAATAAGAGAGATAAAAATCCATCTGCTTTATTTAGTTTGAGGATATTTGTTTAGAATTCATATTGAACACTATTCATATCCACTTCAATGTTTTCAATTTTATATTTTACTTCATCTGTTTCAGTATTTATAACAATTTGGGATATAGTAAACATTCTCATTTTACACATTCACATACAGAATAATTATAATCTAATGGATAAATCTTTTATTTATATTTCAGAGTGTTGCTGGTACCTTAGAATTTCAACCAGGAGAAAGATTTAAGTACATTTCTGTTAACATCACTGATAATTCTATTCCTGAATTGGAAAAATCCTTTAAAGTTGAGTTGTTAAACTTGGAGGGAGGAGGTAAGACTCAAAAATGTCAAATATTTACTTGTACACTCACCATGGTGGTAGTAGATTCTATTAAGGAAATAGGTTCTTTTGAATTAACCTATTGTGCTGGTTTTCCCCCTTTCATTACCCATTGGTCTTTTCCTAAAGTAGGTGTGCTTTTACAATGAAATAATTTAATTATACTGAATCACCAAATTATAGCTATCATTCAGAGTAGGTGCCCCTAAAATCACCTCTCTACCTTCTTCCTTATTTCAGTTTTCACAGTAGCTCCTTTAGAGCTACGTCCAGCTGTAGAACAGGTCAAAGTTAATCTCTTTAGATAATCCATTATGAGGTGATTATCAATAAAACAGGTTAATAATACCTTACTCTCAATTCTGTAATGCCCAAAACTCTGATTATCACAGATTTTTGGAGTCAGAAATCCATTTTGTGGCAAAACTCATCTGTATTGAAGAGAGGCTACTTATAATCTTTATTTATCCCACTTAGATTAACTATATACGTTTCTTTGCAGAAGTATCACTGTGTTTCATTATCAGGTGCTACTGGGGGTGTTACAGTATACATGAGATGTGTACCATATTACCTTTATAAATGTAAGAATTTGGGAGTTGGTATGGTATTCATCAGGTCAGTCTCTTCCATTACAAAAGCTGGTATTATTAGCTTATTATTATTTTTACGTTTTGATGAAGAAAGTCATAGTACTGCATAAGCCATCCAAAGGGAGAAATTGGGTAAGACAGAAATACTAAGATTGTCTTTTAGTATGCAGTGAGACTTTGGGGTGAGTATGACAAAATTTTCCCATGTTTCCCTTCCTTGTTTTCCCAAAGCCCAGGTGGCAGCAAAGGAGGACAAGCCAGGGAAATGATTAAACAGCGCCACAGCTTGGTTGACTACATAAAACAGTGAAAGTATGCTGGACAACCTGCTGGGCTGGTGTCATGTAACAATACCAGCGTTGTTTGTCTTCTAGAGACAAGTCCTTTCATTTCCAAATCATTATTTTCATGAAACGGCTTCATTAATCAGAGGTCGCTATAAAGTATTTGAAGAGTTGTTCTTTGTATTACTTATAGCTAAAAATACTTGTGTAATAGAGAAACTGTTAGTGAGCGTTACCTAATATTGACTAATAAGGAGCATCAAATATTCTTCAGAAATGATATTTGTGATCATAGTGATACTTCTGATTTTATATAGAAACTTCCTTCTATATCTCTAGAATATGCATCGTTATGTATTAATTGGGCATGAGTACTCATTTGAAAACCAGTCTTGCACCGTAAGTGGGCAATACTGGCAGAGAAGCTGATCCTCTCCTCCCGCTTTGAGTGCAGATTGGAGGTAGAGGAATCTAGACGCTGGCCTCCATTCCTCGAGTCATAGCTGGGACTGCCTAAGAGGTGAAATAGCTTGTAGAGCTAAATTCTTTTGAGGATCAAAGGAGAAACCCTTATTCCATACTGTTTTGCCTATAAGACTAATTCTACATATGATAGCCACCTGAGTAGATGTTTTATGCTAGCCAGGGTACATTGCTGTTAAATTTCACCCCTCTTCCTCACAACTTGTGGTTAATGGAAGCCAAGCCATGCACTGTATAGTCCCTGAAATCCATTTTGCCTCTTATGTCTCTAAGATCATTAAAGGTTTTGGGTGCCATAAATTCTCATATATATCCCAGTCCTTTGGAGGGGAAGCACAGAAGAGCAGGGCAGATCTTAGACTGGCATGTCAATCAAGGATACTGGTAGGAGCACATAGGTGTGGATGTGGTCTTGCTACTCTTACTCCTTTTCCACTGCTGCCATCGCTGCCCTTCCTGTCTTCTATGTTTGCAAATATTTGGCAAAATAATGGTTGGCTTGTGAGATGTAGTGGAAGTAAAGTTAGAATCATTTTCTCTTTATTATAATCTTTATATATTGCCAGGGTACTTCATTTTCTACAATATTATTTATTTGATCTTTACAGTAGTTCTGTAAAAGGCAGCAGGCACCTTTCATAGGTGAGAAAAGTGAGGTACCAAGAGGTTTAGTGACTTGCTGAAGGTTTTACAACTGCTGTCTCTCACAGCCAGGGCTGAAGCCGAGGTTTTTAGGCTGCTTGTCCAGGGTTCTTTGAGAAATGTCAGTGGCAAACGGGTGATCAAGCCTGAGAATGGTACATATGGTGGGAATTTAAGCATGTGGTTGAAGGGAAATGTTAGATGCCTCTCCCTTATTTTGAATTGGTGGTTGTAAGTGGTAAGGTGACTGTCAAAGGTATATAGGACTAAGTGTAAGCTGATACGTGCACGCAGATGTTTAAAACATATTTAAAATGTTAAAAACAATTTACACTGTTGTAAAGTGAAAATTTAAAAATAAAACTAGTTAAGTTGGCAGAAATGGGACATGCCAATTACAGCCTACATGGGATATTTCCTGAAGCTATGAATGAAAGTTTTATATATTGGTAGCTTGACTAATATTATACCATTACCACCTAATATGTTGTTGTTTTTTTTTTTGAAGAATGCATGTCTAATATTACTGTATTTTCCTCTTTGCTGGACATGTTTTAAGAGTTCTCAATTTTCTCATTGTGTCAACGTGTGTTGCGTGGGTTGTGTTTCTGTGTTTCTCCTTGTGAAGTGACTGAACTCTTTAGGGTTGATGGCAGTGGTAGTGGTGATGGGAACATGGAATTCTTCCTTCCAGCTATTCACAGACGTGGTAAGCAGCTGTTCCAAGGCCCCTTTACTATTCTACATTTTAACTTTTCTTTTTAGAGACAAGAAAATTAACCATTTATTGGTACCTACTACATGCAGGTCCTTTATGTATTTCATCTCATTAACCAGCACAACTTTAAGAAGTATTCTTTGTTCCATGTTATTGTCAGCCAGCTAGAAAGTGATCAAGTCATAATCAGGTCCTGTCTGCCTCCAAAGCCCAGACTCTCCTCCCTGTGTGAACCTAATGCAGTTTCCTGATTCTAATTATAACAGAAATTTTGCTTGGTATCATTTACAAAAGTGATTATTGAAAAAGATTTTACATCGCTTTGAGTACCTGAAAAAGAGATAAATAGACATTTATACTTTCACGTAAAATGTATCACACTGATTTTCTTTACGAAAACAAACGGGTCTTTATATGTAACTTTTAATCAGAACAAATGGGAAAGAGAAATTAAGAAGAAAACAAATGGGGAGAATAAGTTGCCAGTTAATGGGCGGGAATATTGAAAAGAGGATGCCTTTTGAATCATATTCATATACAAACATGGTTCAGCTTTTTACCTCAAATATTTTTCATATTAAGGGAGAATACATAGAATACTTGTTTTCTTTAGGGAGCACTCTTACTAACCCTCAAAAGGATTCCTGTTGAGGAATCCTCAAAACATTCCTTTTTCACCATGTCAGGTTTTATATTTTAGTTTCAGAACTCATGTTCCCACCCCTCTCATTCCTGACTTCCATCAACACCTCATGTAACTTCTGTATTTAATTACTCTCCTAATTTTGGGATTGTTTATTTTTTCGTGCGAATCCATTAATGGAACATAAAAGTTGAACATACTTCTTAGGAAAAAATTAAATACTTCTTTAGATCTTGGCATCTTTTTAGTTATAGGACTGGATGAGACCAGGAGAGGTAGATCTATAATATCATCATATGATGAAAATAGGCCTAGAATTAATGCACATTTGGAAACCAAGAATCTGTGCAGTCAGATTGATGAAAATCGTAGGGAAACTACTGTTTCCTAAGGGTAAGAATCATTTTGGCTCACGTTCTTCTGAGGTTAGCAAAGGTCATGGGAGAATTTCCTCATATGCTCCATGTGGAAGAATGTTCTCTTTCATAGAGAAGAAAAAGAAAAACAAGTTTTCCTTATTCATCTTCAAGTCTCATGCAGCACTTGTATATCACATTAGTGCCCAGACAGAGGAAGGTCATAAAAGCATGAATATGTGTGGCAGCCATTTGTGTGTGCCTTTCTTTCTAAAGCAAATTAGAACATGCTCAGTGAACGGTACATCTCTTTTCAAAAAGTTGTTCCTTGCTTTTCCCTTTGGTTTGTAAATTACTGATTGACATTTTCTTCTGTTTGTTGGAACTTATCCATGCAGCCAGTCTAGGAGTGGCTTCCCAAATTCTAGTGACAATTGCAGCCTCTGACCATGCTCACGGTGTATTTGAATTTAGCCCTGAGTCACTCTTTGTCAGTGGAACTGAACCAGAAGATGGGTACAGCACTGTTATATTAACGGTGAGTACGTTTTTCTCCAGTCCTAGACATTGCTTTTAACACTGTTTTATTGTATTATTAAGGTGTACTTTTTGTTAATTTTTTTTCTATTTAAGTGGAGGGGAATGAGCCTAGAGGCACAGACAATTCAAACTGATACTTAAACAGCGATTTGGCACTTGTCTTTGTCTTTCACTTTGCATACAAATTCATCTTATGACTCTGAGGATTCCTGACTCTTTAAGGAATACAGTGGATCTGTCCTACATAGATTTTTATATTGATTCACATAGGGTGTGGTAACAAACATCTCCAAATCTCATTGGCTTACTACAACAAAGATTTATTTTTCACTCATGGTTTATGTCCATCTGAAGTGCGCTGTCATCGGTGACTTAGGACTGAGGATTGTAGAGGCTACATCTCAACAGGTGCTTCTCTCTCCACGGAGTGGGGAAATGTGAATGTGAGGAACTGCACACTGGCTCTTCAGCTTCTTTTCTTGAAGTGATTCACAGCATTTCCACTTAACTTCTTTGGTCAAAGCAAGTGCAAGTCACATGACAACGCTAATGTAACCAGGTAGAGAAGTGCATTCCTGGCTTGTATCTCTCCCAGAAGGAATGAAAATCCAAAACATTTGTGAACAGCAATAAAAACAACTCTCTGTGTGTGTGTGTGTGTGTGTGTGCGTGTGCGCGCGCACACGTGTGTATGTCTGTATGTCTGTGTGTGTCTACTCTGCAGTAGGAATTAAGTAGGATTCTATGGTTAAATAATTTAGAGGAGCTAGAAACTTGCTCAGCTTTCTCAGATTTTATACAAGTGATATGAAGGATCACTCAAAATATATCCTTTCTGTATTCTCATGGCAGATCTTCAGTAAACTGTTGTGGAGTAAATTAAACAACTTCAGAAGGGATAACTAATTTATTTTATTATTATTTTTTTGGCAGCTTTGGGTCTTTGTTGCTGTGCACAGGCTTCTCATTGTGGTGGCTTCTCTTGTTGCTGAGCACGAGCTCTAGGCGTGCGGGCTCAGTAGTTGCAGCATGTGGGCCCTAGAGTGCGTGGGCTTCAGTAGTTGTGGCGCATGGGCTCAGTAGTTGCGGTGCGCAGGCTCTAGGGTGCGTGGGCTTCAGTAGTTGTGGTGCTCAGGCTCAGTAGTTGTGGCTCATGAGCTTAGTTGCTCCACAGCATGTGGGGTCGAGTGGGGGTTACTTTTTGTTGTGGTGCGCGGGCTTCTCATTGCAGTGGCTTCTCTTGTTGCAGAGCATGGGCTCTAGGCAAGTGGGCTCAGTAGCTGCAGCATGCGGACCCTAGAGCACATGGGCTTCAGTAGTTGTGGCATGCAGGCGCAGTAGTTGTGGCTCATGGGCTTAGTTGCTCCATGGCACATGGGATCTTCCCCGACCAGGGATTGAACCCGTGTCCCCTGCATTGGCAGGCAGATTCGTAACCACTGTGCCACCAGGGAAATCCCAGTAACTAATTATTGGATTGGCCAAAAAGTTCCTCCGGTTTTAAAGTAAAAATAAAAGACCTATTTTTCATTTTCACCAAGAACTTTATTGAACAACATATTCACCCTTCTGTTCCACTACCTTCCACCATTTTTCAGGCAACGTCATAATTCCATCTTCCCAAAACTTTATCTTTTTGAGCAAAGAACTATTCCAGGTGTCTTTTACAGTCTTCCAGGGAATTGAAAATTTTCCATTAAGAGAATTTTGTAAAGACTGAAATAAATGGAAATCCGAAGGTGCAGTGTTTGGTGAATATGGCGAATGAATCAGAACTTCCCAGCCAATCTGTAACAGTTTTTGCCTGGTCATCAAAGAAACATGCGGTCTTGTGTTATCCTAATGGAAGATTTTGTGTTCTCTGTTGACTAATTCTGGACGCTTTTCGTTGAATGCTGCTTTCAGTTGGTCTAGTTGGGAGCAGCACTTGTTGGAATTAATCGTTTGGTTTTCCGGAAGGAGCTCATAATAGAGGACTCCCTTCCAATCCCACCATCATATACACATCACCTTCTTTGGATGAATACCGGCCTTTGGTGTGGTTGGTGATGGTTCATTTCACTTGCCCCACGATCTCTTCTGTTCCACATTATTGTACAATATCCACTTTTCATCGTCCATCACAATTTGTTTTAAAAGCGGGACATTTTCATTACGTTTCAGTAGAGAATTGCATGCGAAAATGCAGAAGGTTTTTTTTCCCTTGACTTATGCGGAACCCAAACATCAAAGCGATTAACATAACCAAGCTGCTGCAGATGATTTTCAGTGCTTGATTTGGACATTTTGAGTATGTCGGCTATCTCCTGTGTGGTATAACGTTGGTTGTTCTCAAGTAATGTCTTTATTTGATTGCTGTCAATTTTAACTGGTCTACCCAACCGTGGAGCATCGTCCAGCGAGAAATCTCCAACATGAAACTTCACAAACCACTTTTGACATGTTCAATCAGTCACAGCACCTTCTCCATACACTGCACAAATCTTTTTTTGCATTTCAGTTGCGTTTTTACCTATCTTGAGATAATACAGCTATATGCCAAAAATGTTGCTTTTTTCTTCCATCTTCAATATTAAAATGGCTACACAAAAATTCACGAATTTTGTTGTTTTTTTTTTTTTAATGCACGCTGATATGATAACCGTTACGATACAATCTAACAAAATTGTTTCTAATGAAGTTAAGGACAACTAAGCACTACTAGAGCCATCTTACGGAAAAAAAAAACAAATGGACTCTTTGGCCAACCCAATACTAAAGAAAGAAAAAATAAAGGATTAAGGGAAAGCATCAAGTTTTATAAATTCCTGTCTCTAACTTTATTTTGAGCCAGCATTCGTATTTTAAGTATAAATAAAAATTACTTTTAGTTGGGACTTATCTTGAAGTGATTTTTTTAGGCTTTTCATTCTTTTTAATATACTGTTGACAAAATATTTCTTGCTTCTTAAATGTGTTTTATATAACCTTGGGTTATGTACTTTTTTGGTGAATTTTTTGTTTTGTTTTGTTTTGTTTTTGCGGTACGCGGGCTTCTCACTGTTGTGGCCTCTCCCGTTGCGGAGCACAGGCTCCGGACGCGCAGGCTCAGCGGCCATGGCTCATGGGCCCAGCCGCTCCACGGCATGTGGGATCTTCCTGGACCGGGGCACGAACCCATATCCCCTGCATCGGCAGGCGGACTCTCAACCACTGTGCCACCAGGGAAGCCCAAATTTTTGTTTTTTATATTATATTGAACATACAATTAAATATAATTTGTTTTTAAAAATGAGTTTTATGGTTAACTTTTCAGAAAAATTATCAGTCATCTATTCCTTACAGTAAAGTATATACCTTCTTTGAAGGAAATGTAAACATTTTCATGAATATACATAAATATAATACACTGTTAATTACATTTGCTTTATTACTAATGTATGTTATAGTTGCAGAAGTGATACAGCTATAGTTTAGTTAGAAGCTAAAAATGTTCAGTCTGTCATTTCATGCCACAGTCACTTTTTAAGTGGGACTCCCTGAGGGTCTTCAAATATGGGTAGTACATTGCTTTCAAGAATTTTATATTCTTGAGAACAGCTTATATATAAAATAAAATAAAAAATTAATATCCCGTTATCATTCTATATTTACAGACCTCTAAGTCAATGGTTTTAATTCCTCTTTTAATACCTTTTAATATTAAATATTTTAAAGATTATGAGAAGTCATGGGACTCTGTCTCGAGTGACTTTGCTTTGGAGCATAGACTCTGATCCTGATGGCGATCTGGCCTTCACCTCTGGCAACGTCACATTTGAGATTGGACAGAAGAGTGCCAACATCACAGTGGAAATATTGCCTGATGAAGATCCAGAATTGGATAAGGCATTCTCTGTGTGTATCCTCACTGTCTCCAGTGGCTCTTTGGGAGTTCATACTAATGCCACATTAATAGTTTTGGCTAGTGATGATCCTTATGGGGTCTTCATCTTTTCTGAGAAAAATAGACCTATTGAAGTGGAGGAAGCTACCCAGAACATCACTTTGTCAATAATAAGGTTAAAAGGCCTCCTGGGAAGAGTCAAAGTCACATACGCAACGCTGGATGATATGGAAAAACTGCCTTATTTTCCACCTAATTTAGCCAGAGCAACTCAAGGAAAAGACTATATTCCAGCTTCTGGATTCGCTCTTTTCAGAGCCAATCAGAGCGAGGCAACAATAACTATTTCAATTTTGGATGATGATGAACCAGAAAGGTCGGAGTCTTTGTTTATTGAACTGCTCAACTCTACTTTAATAGAGAAAGTACAGGATCGCCCAAGTAAGTAACCATTAGTGTGTTGTTATTATTATTAGAGGTAAGAATCCTGAAACAGTAAATTAAGAATTTGGTATAGTAGAAAATTCTATAAAAATAATAAGTTCTAACTTTGAAAGCATCTTCTTACAAAAGTTTATCGATAAGGCAAATGGAAGTGGGACACTTCAAAACATGAAATCATGTTTTAAAAGCCTATTATATTCCCAGACTAAATTTTTAGAAGTGTCTGTGTAATCCAGTGTAACTGATCTCTAGTACTATTGTACTTGATATTGTAGCTTCCAAAACATTCTGGAATCAATCTGGGGATTCCAAGGACAGTCCTGGTAGCAAGATCCTGAGTCTCTTTTGTCTTGATCCACTCTGGAAGATTCCTTAACCAACAGAGTCTCTTTGTATTAGTGAGGAGCATGAGTGAGGATTTGGCGACTGCATGAGGGAAGTTGGGGGACAGGGCTATGTAGTAGTAAGAAATCCTGGAAATTTTGTGGGTCACCCTGAGAGCTGAGAAGAAGGCAGTGGTTGGGGATAAGAATGAGGAATGCAGAGTGACCCGTGTTGGGCAGAGGATCTGGTGCGCGGCTTCTGTTGGAACATAGCAGCTCTACCCCTGGGGTTGTGGCTCAGTAGCTTTGTAGAGAGAGGGGGGCTACTAGTTGAGAGCAGGGCCTGAGCTTGGGGAGCTAAAGGTAGTTATTGCACTATAGCTTGTTCATTAGTCACATCTCTCTGCGAAGATGTATAACTTTAGAAAGGGGCTTTGAAATAAAGGGAAGAATCTAGATTTCCTGGAACAAGACAACAAGGAAAGGAAGAATGGTGATATTAATTTAATATCAGTTTTAGGATAATATTTGTAAATATATGTAAATGTAATACAATAAATAAATATTATGTATCGAACAATATAATAAAACCTTCTTAAGGAAATTGGAATTAAATAGTCCAAAGAGTACAATTTAAGATCTACATGTTGACTGTGTTCTGCCATATAGATTAAGGTTTCTTACAAGTAAACTTCTTCACCTTACTGATATACTGTATAGTGAGCACCATTCTTGCCCACAGTGTAATTGTAGTCCAGGGTTATAGAAGGAAATTTACTTTCTAGGACAACCGCTAGCATTAAATTTTCAGGTTACAGTCAAGGTTAAAATTCTTACACAATAACCCATCCCTTTTTTTCTTAGCAAGATTTAGCATCAGTTATAATAGCAAATACATTGAAATAAAACCCAATAATTAGTCTTACTAAGTAAGAATTATAAAATATAGCCCTGTTTTCAAGGAACTCACAGTTTATTGAGTGAGCTGGAAATAAAACCGGGAGGGAGGATCACGTATAGCAGTGAGTAGGAGCGATGGTTGCTGGTGCAGATAACTTAGGTTCAAGTGTATAGTAATAAATTGTTGCCCATAAACTTTTAAAGCCCCAGTTTCCTAATCTATAATACAGAATTATTATAGGGCTTAAATATCATAATATATGTGAAAATGAATACAGTGTCTGGCACGTGGTAAGCATTCAATAAATGTGAACGATTATTATTAATAAAATGGTATATGCAAAATATTAATGTGCTGTGGAATGGGAGAAACAGTCAACATGTATTTATGCTTGATATGTTCCTGGAACCATGCAGCATACTTGGGGCGATTCAGAATAGGCATAAGCTATGATGTGAAATAATTAAAGAACAATTAAGTGCATTAGAAAGAAAACAGTAAATGTCATTAAAAATGAAAAAAAAGAACAATTAAGTGCAAATCTATGTGATATTGTTTCAATTTTCATAGCAAAATCAGTGTAGGACCTGATAGGGTCTCTGTACTCTGCTCTGAGTGTAATCATCAACCTTCAGGAGAGCCGTGTGAGAAGACTGGTGATGAACAGGCGCAGGGCAGGATGAACAGTCATGGATAATTGAAGGTTTGATGAGGAATTGCATATAGGGAGCAAGAGATTAGACAAACCCTTACATGATGCCTCTTAATTGTGTCCAGCAGGTACTAGTCTAATGCCTTAGCTTACTTCCTCAACATCCTTGTGCCCTTGATTCCTCATCTGTAAAATGTGGTCAGTGCTACCCACCACATAGAGATGGTGTGGGAATTAAATTCCTAGATGCAAGAAAAGTGCTTAGAACAATGCCTTTTGAATAGAGCATACTCAGAAAATGTCATCTGCTTCTACAACTGTGTTACTGCCATTTTTTTTCCAATGTAGTTAAATTTAATTGTTATATTGATTTATAGTTTTGTGTTTTTAACTATATAATTTAGTGCAGTCTGGGCCTGTATCATTGAAATTAAATTGTGTCATTACTTGTTCAGACAAGGGTGCTAGTTGGAATTGAATCTAGAAAGTAAGTCAGGGAGTTTGTGGAGGGTCCTACATGCCTTCAAAATAAGTTTTGCTCTCTCTAAAATCAGTGGCAAGTAAGAAGAGAGTCTTAAAAGTAGGCTTAAAAGCATAGCCTTAAAGTATAGCCTTGAAAGCCTGAGTGAGCACACTCTATTATAGCAGTGTTGGGGTAGCATGACTCCGCTTTCTGGATGAGGTAGTTGCATGACTATTAACTGAGATGGGGCAAGGGGAACAGGTTTGTGAGGAAGGACAGTGAAGCAGGGAGAGAGGCAATTGAATTAGAGTGTGATGATTTTCAGCTCCTCTTTGAGGGCAAGTAACTAGATTACTTACCTACTCAATTTTGTAACTGTAGTGCCTTTAAAAAAATTTGTGGCATGCTGGTAACTAATTAAAAGAGCATAATTCTGTAGGTTTCATCATTTTCTGTTATATTTTGCAAAGTGATGATTAAATATACTCTATTCATTTTTTTGCCTTTTTACAAGTTTCCAATAGTTATTAAAATAATTCTTGTAGGGTAACTATTCCTTTGCTATAATAAAAATCTCCCTAGAAGTTATAGGAGAGTAGGGATTTTCCATTTAGTTTATTTTTGTATCCCCAACATCTAGATCAGTGCTGGTACATAGTAAACGATAAATATGTTTTTGCTAAAAATAGTAGAAAACACAAAATGATTATCCCATTTGGCTGATGGATCTTGCCGAGGCTTTTTTTTAATTTAATTTTTTATTGAAGTATAGGTGATTTACAATGTTGTGTTAATTGTACAACAAAGTGACTCGGTTATACATATATATACATTCTTTTTCATCTTCTTTTCCATTATGGTTTGTCACAGGATATTGAATACAGTTCCCTGTGTTATACAGTAAGACCTTGTTGTTTATCCATTCTGTATATTGGCTGAGGCTTCTTGATGACTTTTTGGCCAGTTCTTAGAATTTTGATATATTAGCTTTTCTTCTGTCTTTCAGTTCCAAACTCTCCACGCCTTGGGCCTAAGGTAGAAACTATTGCTCATCTAATTATCATTGCCAATGATGATGCGTTTGGAATTCTTCAGCTCTCAGCCCCAATCGTTCGAGTTGCAGAAAATCATGTTGGACCCATTATCAATGTGACTAGAACAGGAGGAGCATTTGCAGATGTTTCTGTGAAGTTTAAAGCTGTGCCAATAACTGCAATAGCCGGTGAGAAAAGACATCTAAGGAGCAGTGAAGTGTTTTGGAGGGAAATTGTATCCTTGATTAACAAAGCCCCTTAAAGATGTAGTTAAAAAAATCAACTAGAAAGCAATAATACCCTTGAATGTTTTTAAGGCACAGACCTAGAGTTTTTATTATATATTTATCACATTGATTTTGTAGAATTTGTGAAAACTGTTGGCAAATTGTATATGAATTTAAAAGCTTTGATGACCCAAATATGCACAAACCAATGAAAAGTAAACCAAGGAAAGCATTGTTAGGCTTTCTCTGTGTGTACTTTTAAGGTTTTTGGAAGGGATTCATGTGTAAATAATACTGAAGAATACAGGATAAAATGTGCATCCATATGATTGCAGTGCTTGGCAACAGTCTTGTCTCTCAACTCATCTTGCTTATTTATTTATTTATGAAGAACATGGTAGAGGCAATGATTAGCATTAACTATTTTATGTATAAGCAAAAGGATTTCATTGTCCAGTGCAAATATTAGGAGACAGCCTTCTTTGGTAGTGCAGTTACAGCATCTAGAGGGAGATTTGCCTAAGAGCTATTCAATCAGAACCTTTCTAGTGTGCACTCAAAGGACATGAGTGTGAATGGATGGGATAACATGATTGATTTTTTGAAATAAATCATCTGGATGTGATACTTGCTTGAAAAGACAATGAACCAGGCTCACCTAGTCCTTAAATGACATGTGTGTAAGGGGTGGGGTGAGGAGGGTAGCTCAGAGGAGTGCCTGTCTGTAGGGGGCCTTACACATTGACAGATGGTGAGGGTTGATCACTGTTTTAGAAAATTAGCACCCACATTCCATAGGAAGCCTCTCTTTTCCTCATTCACTTTTTGACCAGAGACAAAGCCACCCCGAGTGGTATGCAGTAGCAGCTTTTAATCCAACTTTGTAGAAAATTTCATAGTTTCCAACCATAAGATTGATGACGCTGACATGCCCGTCTCTGTGCAGCACTGTAATTTATCTCCCCAGTGAGATCAGAATTCTAGTTTTGTTCTTTGTTTTAAGGTACCATACACATTTTCTTTTACTGTTGTAGATAAGGGGCCATCTTGCGGTAATGAATGACTCTCTATGTTCATGTGCATATCCATATCCATATCTATATGTCGGTGTCTATATCTGTATCATCTATATGTGTATATGGCAAATAGAACACATTATGTATACATCGTTCTAAAAATGAACGTGAACAACCCAGATGTCTTTTTCGTTATTTTGTTGTATCAAACTCATTTTTTTCTTGCAAGAGAGGTAAGTCTTGTTTAGAATAAATGTAGTCACTATCCTCGAAAAAGTCTTTCAAAGTATGTCCATGGAATGTGATATGTCATAGTATTTCCCTAGAGTATGGGATGTTTATTATCATATACTGGAATAAGTCTTAGCATTTTTCTTTTTTGTCTTTATAGGTGAAGATTATAGTATAGCTTCATCGGATGTAGTCTTGCTAGAAGGGGAAACAAGTAAAGCCGTGCCAATATATATCATTAATGACATCTACCCTGAGCTGGAAGAATCTTTTCTTGTGCAACTGCTGAATGAAACAACAGGAGGAGCCAAACTAGGGGCATTAACAGAGGCGATCATTATTATTGAGGCCTCTGATGACCCCTATGGATTATTTGGTAATGAGACTAGTTTGTGTCTCTCTTTTACTTGTCTGTATAGATTCATACCTTTCTTTATTTTTAGAGACTCAGAATTGATTTGATCTTGTTCTGTTTTAACCTGCTATTGCTGATATATAGGACACCTATGTGTGTTCACTAGCAGTGGTTAGTAAACCTAGCAGTGGTTAGAAATCAACCTCTCAGAATAAATCTGGAAATCATACACTTTTAGGCTTTTAGGTCAGATCTGGTTCCTAGATGTGTTTTGTGAAGTTTAGACGATCCTTTAAAAAACTAATTTAATTCACAGAAATTTGTACAAAAATCTGAATTTCTGGCCTATCTTTATAGTAGAAAAATATGGTGACCTCAAGCCCCTTTCCTTCATAGTATCAGTCTTAGGAGAGAAATCGCAACTGCCAGGCTTGTCCCATGCAGTTAGCCCCTGAACTCACTAGACCTACTTCACTTATGACTGGTATATTCCTGACCTCTGTGGACATCTGAGTTTATGCTTTCTGCTTCTATCATAATGAAAATAATTTGGAAAATTTGGCAGGCCTGACCAATTTGTATCACAGCATGTTTCTCTGATTTTGTAGGGTTTCGCTTCTTAGATTGCTTAGGGGAAAAAAAGAATCAACTGTAGGATGGCAATTGGTTTGTTCTACATTGACTTAGTTTCACTTTGTATTTTAAATTATCTCTGCTTTGCCCTTTAGGTTTTCAGATTACTAAACTTATTGTAGAGGAACCTGAGTTTAACTCAGTGAAGGTAAACCTGCCAATAATTCGAAATTCTGGGACACTCGGCAATGTTACTGTTCAGTGGGTTGCCACCATTAATGGACAGCTTGCTACTGGCGACCTGCGAGTTGTCTCAGGTAATGTGACCTTTGCCCCTGGGGAAACCATTCAAACCTTGTTGTTAGAGGTCCTGGCTGACGACGTTCCGGAGATTGAAGAGGTGAGAGGAATGGCTACTCTAGAATGACACTGTAAAACATATCTTGTCTTATAGTGACTAGAACAGATGGCTGTTATTGTGACATTTATAGAGGTGTCTGATAAATTATTTCTGCAAGAATGTTCAAAATATGGTAGTGTGAAAGTGATCCTTAGAGATAACAAAAAACAAGAATGTTCTAGAAATAGGTCTCATACACATACTAGTTTACTAGTATAAGATTTTTTTGGTACAGTTATGTAATATTTTTCTACGTTTTGGTTAAATGATTAAACATGTATAGTCTGCCATAAGTTTTGCTGTATTGTTTCATATAAACTCTTAATTTGTTTGTATTCAAACTTCTTTTGACTTGAGTGTGAGCCAGTCTTAATTATGTGTAGATTTTGATTTTTCACTCATTCGTTTATTCTTTAGGATTTACTATGTGACAAATACCATGCTAGATTTATCTGCCTGATATTTATTTTTCATCATGAAGAGGCAAGGTGACAAATATATAGTCTCAGTGGGGAAATTGATTCATCACTAACATATATTGGCTGAAGATAATTTTATTTTATTAAATTCAAGTATTAAAAGCTGGAGCTCATAAAATTACATTTAATAGCATTTATTCTTTAATAGTGTCAAATTTTTGTAGAAGGGAAATCCATAAAATTTCTTTTCGGATGCTAATTGTGTCATTACTCACTTCTTAAATATTAGATATTAGTTAATACATATACAACATTTCTCTTTCCTTTTCTCTGAATTTAGGTATGAAAACCTAAAAACTTATCATAAATTTCTCTAAATTTATGATATGTTTTTAGTTTTACGTTTTATCAGAGAATTTTCATTTATGAGAATGTGGGAAATAAAGCATAATAAATGAACTATTCATAAAACACATATGCAGTATCCTCCCTAAGTAAAAACAGGTATAGGGGTTAAGAGTATATTATTGAAGTGGTAAACATAAACAGGCCTCTTAAAATTGATTCACAAGATTGTATAACAGAATATTAAGGAACTTAAACAGCCTGTATTTCTTCTGTGCCATCATGCTCTATTGTTAAAAGTTGGTGATGGATTGTTCTGTTACGTGTTGGGATTGTAAATGTAATGGAGGAGTTTCTTTGAGTCCATTTATATTTTACTCCATTTTGTTCTTGTACTTGTATGGATAGTTTTGATTTTTTTTTTCCTGCATCATTTTTATTCTAATTTCAGAACCGGGATTCTGTTAAGGAAGTTTTCACTGTATTTTTAGGTTATCCAAGTGCAACTAACTGATGCCTCTGGTGGTGGTACTATTGGGTTAGATCGAGTGGCAAATATTACTATTCCTGCCAATGATAATCCTTATGGTACAGTAGCCTTTGTTCAGTCGGTTTATCGTGTTCAAGAGCCTCTGGAGAGAAGTTCCTGTGCTAACATAACTGTCAGGAGAAGGTATATGAGATGTGGCTGCTTGTATCCGGTGGGGGAGGGGGGCGGTGATGGAACTTGTGGGGTGGTGGGCAAGGATCTCTTACACAGTCAAATAAAGTTTGGTAGTTTTTGTAGAATGTAAATTATTTTATAGGTTATAATTTGTTAATTGAATTATGCCTATTAACATAAAGAGCTCATTGTGTCTATCATACCTTTTATTAGTGAAATGGATTATACATCATTGGGCTTTGCAGCCCCAGACACTTATTGCTTTAATTGGTGATGTGTTTGAATTAGAACTTGAATACAACTGGCTTCTAAATTAAAGAACATTCAGATGCCATATGAAGTGGTTGACTTTCAGGTTCCGTTTTATCTGGATTTCTCTTGTGAGACAGCATCCAGTTCACTGAGCTCCTTCAGAAATAGAAAATAGCTGGTCTTGCTTGTGACCTTGTGGCAAGTAGTTACATTTCCTTAAAATGTACTCAATGTTGGTATCATTGTTACTTTGTTTCAGTGAAAGCTAGTAATGATGATTCATTTTCTGAGTCTTTGAAAATTCTGAAATGGATATGATTTGCATATGGTACAAGATATTTTCATAGCTTGGTTAAAAATAAGTAGTATTTGATTGAAAATGAGCCAGATTTCCTTACATGAGAAAACATAATGCGAAAGACAAATGTTATTAAGAAACATGGTTGTGTTTGCGCTAGTACTTTATCCACTTAAAAAAAAAAAGTGAAAACCACAATCAGCATTCTCTTCTCTATTATGTAATCCACAGATGGCTTTGAGTGCTTAACCTGTCTTTTAATTGTCACTCCACATTTTAGCGGAGGGCACTTTGGTCGGCTGTTGTTGTTCTACAGTACTTCCGATATTGATGTAGTGGCTCTTGCAGTTGAGGAGGGTCAAGACTTACTGTCCTACTATGAATCGCCAATTCAAGGGGTGCCTGACCCACTTTGGAGAACTTGGGTGAATGTCTCTGCAATGGGGGAACCCCAGTACACCTGTGCCACTTTGTGCCTCAAAGAACACGCATGCTCAGCGTTTTCCTTTCTCGGTGCTTCTGAAGGCCCCCAGTGTTTTTGGATGACATCGTGGATCAGCCCAACCATTAACAACTCAGACTTCTGGACCTACAAGAAAAACATGACCAGGGTAGCGTCTCTTTTTAGCGGTCAGGCTGTGGCTGGTAGTGACTACGAGCCTGTGACAAGGCAATGGGCCATAATGCAGGAAGGTGATGAATTTGCAAATCTCACAGTTTCTATTCTTCCCGACGATTTCCCAGAGATGGATGAGAGTTTCCTAATTTCTCTCCTTGAAGTTCATCTTATGAACATCACAGCCAGTCTTAAAAACCAACCAACCATAGGACAGCCAAATACTTCTACAGTTGTCATAGCATTAAATGGTGATGCCTTTGGAGTGTTTGTGATCTACGGTATTAGTCCCAATACCTCAGAAGATGGCTTATATGTTGAAGTTCAGGAGCGGCCCCAAACCACAGTGGAGATGATGATCCACAGGACAGGGGGCAGCTTAGGTCAGGTGACAGTCCAATGGCGTGTTGTTGGTGGAACAGCTACTGAAGGTTTAGATTTTATAGGTGCTGGAGACATTCTGACTTTTGCTGAAGGTGAGTTACGGTTCTAAATGGATTTCAGTTCCCCCTGGTAAAGTCGTTATAGTCAGTTTTTATGACAAGGTTCATATGAATTTTTACTGTATACATTCTTGCTAATGTGTAAAAGTGAATGATGGTTTTGAAATAATAGTAGTTGGCTTGTTAATGGTTGACATGACATATGTAGGCCCATGGCATAGGGCCCTACATGTGTATCTTTTTTAGTTTATTAAAAAGATTTTCAGGGAATGTGAGAATTTTATCCCTTTTATGTGTGGTAGCAGAGCCTTTAAGGAAGTGTAGAGGCAGCTCTAAAGCAACTTTTAATTTTGTAAGGGAAGTTACAAGAATGAGCCGGGTAGCTACAACCAAATGTGGGTAAGAAGTATTGGTAGCTAGGAAAATGGGTACTAACTGGGAAGCTTTTTCATATGCACTAGACAAATCAGGATAAACCTCCAAAGAAAATAATTTGTAAGTATAAATAGCATAAACTTTGGTGACTTGATTCATATTAAATTAAGACTAGTGGTAGATCAACTTATAATACTGTTCTTAGACTTGGATGGGACCACTATTTTAAATTTTCATGAACAATGAAATTGCAGAGAACTTGGACAATAATTAGAATTAGGGTCAGATTCACTGATTCTTTTCCAGGGTTGGTTGAATCATTTATATTTGAAAATTTCAGAAGTTCATATATTTAAAATAGTTTTCTTTGGGTAGAAGAACGATATCTTTACTGAGATCATTATTTAAATCCTGATTTAGTAAATTATAAATTCCATATGATTTTTTAACATAGTGTTTTTCTGATTGAAAAGTAATATTTATTCATGAAAACTTCAGGTTATACAACAAAATGAAGGAAGTAAATGTTACTCACAATTCCATATCTTAGAGCATTCATTCATTGCATCTTTTATCATTTAATTTTAATGCATATACTTTTTTGGAAACAGTAGTCAGGGGTCATGATACATATAGATTATATACTTTTTGAATCATCTAATAAGCATTATATTTTAGAGTAAATTTTTAAAATAGTATAAAACTTCTCAAGAATGATTGTTTCCTAGTAAATGGTTTTGGGAACGATGGAATAATGATATGCTTGATGTATGGGTTTGTGTGTGTGCACAGGTTAGTAACTGGTAACATTTCTCCCTATTTCAAAGGAAATATTGAACTTTGAGGAGGGACTGGAGATGAAAATTTAAAGTTAGATTTTTTTAATGGCTTTGGTAACAATAAAGAAGCAATCATATAAAGTAGTGGCATTATACAAATTAGTATTACCTTGAATTGTAACTTTAGAATCACACGAAATGGACTATATTTTATAGTTAACCTAGATTCTCAGATAACATACACTCTCTTGAGGCAGTCTTGACACTGAATTGAAAAAATATAACAGGGTCATGAGAGAGAGAACATGCATTCACATCCATTTTCTCCTTTCTCCTGCCTGTTCTCACCCTTTCAACATCTTTCCAGAAAGTGGCAAAGAATTAGATGGGGAACACTGTAGGTGAACAGCAGAAGCAGTGTTGGGTTTGGGGGTTTTCAGTGATGCCCTATCTACTAGTGGGGTCCTAGACCAAATTGCAAAGTAGATTGCTTGGCCCTTATTGCTGTTATGTGTCCCTTTGAATTCCTTTTCTGCCTCCTTCCCTTATTGCCCGAATCCTGGAGACTAGTATTTGATGTTGTCATCTCATCTGGCTCCCCAAAGACTTATCCCGTTTATGTGGGTTCTCTTGCTGAGAATTTACCATCCTTTTCAGTTTCCCATTTTGACCACTATTCCCTAAGTGTTCCTGGTCTTTCAGGGAAGTTTTGGCTTTGATTACCTGAAAATCATTCATGGTAATGCCAAAATGAGAATGTGACCCCACTTTCTAGAGGGATCTGTTTCTAAACAGTAGATGCTTCAGAACCTCTTCCCCTAGCCAGGTCATGGTTCTAGGCTAAAGACCAGCAAGTAAAACCATGATTCCTTGAAATAGTTCTACCCTTTAACTTTCCATAATTCAAAATGTGCTTTTCCACAATCTGCCCATATTAATGAAAATTTTACAGTGTTTTATAGGTGAAAGGGTATACATACTTACATACAACATTTGCTTATAGTGGCACTAATATTACTCATGGTATTGAACTGTTATAATTCACTCATGTATTTTTACTTAACTTTTTTCTTTGAAAGAAGTTATCTTGGACCTTTGTGAATTCTCTACTGATGATTTTCTTACTTAGGTTTTATTCCATTAATTCTTTATAGGTGAAACCAAAAAGATAGCCATTTTAACCATTTTGGATGACTCTGAGCCAGAGGATGATGAAAGCATCATAGTTAGCTTGGTGTACACCGAAGGCGGAAGTAGAATTTTGCCCAGTTCCGACACCGTCAGAGTGAACATTTTGGCCAATGACAATGTGGCGGGAGTTGTTAGCTTTCAGACTGCTTCCAGATCTGTCATAGGTCATGAAGGTGGGTTCCTTTCTTTGTTGAGCACATTCATTCTCTTTTCCATGGATGTCATTTTTTGTCTAGTTTTTTAAAGTTTCCCATTTTAAAAATTCTTTCATTATTTTGTACAGCTGGGTATGTTAATGTACATGGAGCTTATTTGGGAGAGGGCTGTATAGTGAACTGTTTAACTAGATTTAGGAGCCTCGCAGATTGGTATTGTGTTCTAGCTTGCCATTCCCCACTAGTGTGATTTTAATGAAATTGGTCAAACCTAGGATGCTCAGCTTTCTCATCTGTTAAATGAAGGGACATACTACTTCCTTCGTAGGTTTCTGTGTGAGGATTAAGTGGATAAATGTAAAGTGCTTAGCATAGTTCTGGGCACATAGTGTATATGTGCTCAGTGGTAGCTGTTGATGTTAAATGGTGAAATATTGGCTCTCTGTTCAAAAAAAATATAGCAGTTTCTGATCAGTGAATATTTTAGCTTGGATTTCCTATGTTTGTATATTTTATGAACAAAGTGCCAAACTAGAAAAAAATTATACAATGTCCTCTTTTCCCGTAAAAAAACAGTAATTTCCTTGAATCTTAATATTTTACATCATTTATAGGGTTTACATTTATAGGCTACTTTTTGTTTAAACCATTATAGCAGTGTTTTTGTCTTTGAATAAGTCTGTTTGAGATAAAACTGGTATTTATAGTCTGTTTCACTATAATTTGTGTTTAAAATTAAAAAATAATTGTACCTAAAAGAGTTAAGAAATGAAAAGGATATAGATCGTGCATTTGGACTTCGACTTTATGGATGAGAAAACTGAGACAGAGAGATTAAGTGACTGGACACAATCATATAGCTAGTTAGTGACTGTGCCGGAAACTGAATGCATTTTACTGTGCATTACCTTTTACCTTACTGTACTCCCAACTTGCAAGTTTATTTAACTTAATGCAAATATCTGAGCCATTTTCCAATACTCTTTCCTTTTATTAACGGTTTAAAATCTCATGTTGTCATAACAATTGTGAGTAAAAGTGACTAACACATTGCTATAAGTCAATCTAAAGACAGATCATCAACTCCCGAAAAAATTATTTGTAGTATAATACAAGTAAAAAGTCACTGGAAGAGAAGTTAATCTCAATAATAATGACAACAACAATAACACTTATTGAGTGTTTTCTGCATGCCAGACATTTTACATCCATCATTTCACTTAATTTTAACAGGGCTATGAAGTGGGTTTGACGATATACACCAGTTTTTCACACAAGGAAACTGAATGTTAGAGAGATTACCCAGCACATAGTTATTCATGGTGGGGCTTAAACCTAGTGTTGTCTGAATCCAGAGCTTATGCTATAGGGCACCTTGTGAGAAGAAACTCGTTTTGCTTGAACTTACATCTACTACAGAACCTGACAATGCAGGAACGTCGGGTAAATATTTCAGGATTTGAGTTGGAAGAATAATGAATTTGAGTAACAGTGTCCATGTGAGAGGAGGAAACTTGGTGAGAGAATCTGACTCTGTCTTAAGCTAGGGGTGGAAATTGGATTTTTAGAGATAATCGTTGAAATCAGGAAAATTAAAGATCTAAAATTAAGATCTTAGTGGACAGAGGGAGAAAGCAAGTTGTCAAGGTTGGAGCTATGTGGGACACCAGGGTAAGGTGCTGGGACAGGCAAAAGGCAAAGGGTAAAGGGGAAAGAAGGCTCTGCCAGAGAGGTGGGAAAAGACCAAAATAAGAATGTGTTTTCATTAGTTATCAGAAGAAAGTAACCAGCGTGTCGTACTACATGGGCAACAAGTGAGATTAGATTCCCAAATGGGCTAGAGGGAACAGTAGTAACTGCAGAGGAATTGTCAAGGAAAACTTGGCATGGAAAGCAAATAACTAAGGATAACAAAAGACAGGACTGTAGAAGCCTTGGGGGCAGTGCTCCTCAAAGCACAGTCCTCAAGCTGACATCTGCACACGAAGTGTTTGCTTTTTGTTTGTGACAAGATAAGTTTGAAAATTGAAAGGATCTTTCTAGAGACTTTTAAAACGATTTCATTTTGCTGTGATATCCAAAAGTGATATCTAGGGGCTTACATTTTGTATGTGTGTTCTTTTTGCCATTTAACTTATCTAGTCATTTATTTTATTGTGTTTTACAAAAATGTCAGTTTATGATAGATCAAGGAAAACAAAACAAAACAAAAAACAGACAAAAACCCCTTGTCTGGGACTTCCCTGGTGGTCCAATGGTTAAGAATCCACCTGCCAATGCAGGGGACACAGGTTCGACCCCTGGTCTGGGAAGATCCACATGCTGCGGGGCAGCTAAGCCCGTGCGCTCTAGAGCCCGTACACTGCAACTACTGAGCTCACGTGCTACAACTACAGAAGCCCATGGGCCTAGAGCCCGTGCACCGCAACAAAGAGTAGTCCTCGCTCACTGCAGCTAGAGAAAGCCCGTGTGCAGCAACAAACACCCAGTGCAGCCAAAAAAAAAAAAAAAAAAAGGTGCTCAAAGCAGAATAAAGCCAACCCAGAATTCTATACTAGTGAAAACATTTGTCAAGAATGAAAGTGAAATAAAGATATTTTCAGATAAAAGAAAACTAAAAAACATTACTAAAACAAAACCAAATCCCATCCTTCACTGCATTAGGGGTGAGAAGCACTGCCTTAGGTGATATTCTGTTTGTTGGCTCTGTGAGCAAGGAAGGGAGAAAAATTGGCGAAACCAGATTAAAGCGTAGAGTATTTTGGACTTGCTTTGTTTTGTTGAAGAAATATAGAGAAGAAGACAATGTAGAAGAAGAGAATAAAAGTGTTAGTGGCATGGGGGTGGGTATAAATAAATTCAGGGACCAGAAAGGATTAGATTTAAGGGAGGACACAGAGCTGGACTAGGTATGTGATTTTCAGCAATATGATGGGATTTTTTTTTTTAAGAATACAAAAGTATTTGGATGTCCAGGATCACTTGAAGGGCATTTTAACCGTAAAGGAGCTAGCGTCATTACATGCGTCCTATGGAAGTCTGGGTGGTGACAGTGGTGGTGGGTTGGAGGCTCTGAAGAAACCCAGGCTCTTGTGCTGAGCACCAAGTCATCTTGGGGAAACTGCAGGGTCTTGGCACCTGTGTTCTCTTTCACCTGAACGAACTTAACACCTGAAAACCAGATTGTGGTCTCTTTAGTCTCCAACAGCTAAATATCTGCAGGGGATGCAAAGAGAAAAAATTATTAGTCATTAAAACACGTGGTCCAAACGTGTTATTGGTTTATCATATCAAAAGCATATCCTATCTGCTTCATCATATCAATCTATGAGCATGAGTTTGGTACAGGAAATAGAACAATGAATTGCTTTCAGTAATCAGTACTCCCTAGAATTTTTACATTTTCTAAATAAAAATTGGTAGGAATTTCTATTTTTTTTTAATTTACTTTTCTTTCCCTTTTCTCCTAAACCTTTTCCTAGAGTCTAAATTAATTTTCTTTTTTCAAAAACATTATGTCTAACCTCAAGAATTCAGTATTTTGCGCATGTATTCTTTGTATTACTGCAAACTTTCATAGAGAAATGTATATCAAGCAGATGTTTACAAAAATGAAAACTTCATGGTGATTCTTCAAAGATAACTGCTAAAGAAATGGGGTAAAAAAATCATGCCATGTAGACTGTTGACAGTGTTAACATTGCTTTTGACTTAGTGTTGGAGTTTCATTTACGTGATTAGATTTAAAATGTGGACAATGCTGAATTTCTGGCTCTAGAATACATTTTCATTTCATGGGGAGGAATTGCCTTAGTGTTTAACAGTGTATTGAATTCTGTAGAATCCTATTTCTACATTTTTGTCCTAAAGCAATTGGACAGATGCCCAGTGGTAAATATTACTTTCTTTCAAATGTAATGGGCAGACTTTAGAAATATAGGACAATAGATTTTTACTGTGGTTGCAAAGTATGTATAAATGTGCTCTTTATAAATCTGTGTTAAACGTTTCACTTCACACATCTCTGCAGCATTATAATCATTATGTCACGTTCAATGGATTTAAAATTTCTCCTTTTCTCAGAGACAGCATGTATTTTTTCTAGGTAAAGATTTGAACAAGAGATGTGATTCTTTAAAAATATATATCGAACTGCTATATTAGAAACACTCAACTTTTTTTCTTATTGACAGTTTGTGTTTCATATTATCCCTGTAATTGTTTTAAGTCATTTTCTATTAATTGTAGAGCACAGTTTGGATGGTTCCTGTATACCACGTATACATGAATCTATTAAAATATATTTCCTGTATTTTAGTTTTCCATTATTTTTATACACATTGTAGTTGACGTTTATCTTTGTAAAAACAATCCTGATTTGTTTTAGGAAGAAATACATGAGATACTCTGGGTTATTAAAATTAATTTTATATTCATATTTCTTATTTGTGTTAGGCTAGGTCTAGAACCCATATGAT
This sequence comes from Phocoena sinus, assembly GCF_008692025.1. NCBI lineage: Eukaryota > Metazoa > Chordata > Mammalia > Artiodactyla > Phocoenidae > Phocoena > Phocoena sinus. The sequence goes on along the minus strand of NC_045765.1, from coordinate 100,437,269 downwards.
CTTCCTTTTTTGGGGTCTTTTATGGCCACGCCACGTGGCATGTAGGATCTTAGTTCTCAGACTAGGGATCGAACCCATGCTCCCTGCAGTGGAAGTGTGAAGTCTTAACCACTGGACTGCCAGGGAAATCCTTTTTTTTTTTGGTCTTAGATCTTCTGCTTAAAGTTAAAATGTATCACCGATTTTTTGGTGGACTCTAGATTTCATATCAAGATGATCTTACAGGAATTAGTCAGACTCTTTAGTGGGGGAGGGCCCTCTCTAAGTCTTCATTCTGGGCAAAAACTAGAAGGCAGTGTGGTAAAATATTGGCTATCTGAAAATTTTACCTTCCTTCTTTAGGACCTATCTTCTGTTCTTCCCTCGTATTTAGAAGACTGAGCACTTGTTTCTAATTTTTTCCTTTTCCTATGTTCTTTGACTTCTCCTCTAGGTAGAAGGTAGCTTTCTGGTAATTCTTCCTAGAAGGCTTTTTTAAAAAAAAAAAAACATTTATTTTTTTATTTATCTTTGGCTGTGTTGGGTCTTCGTTGCTGAGTGCGGGTTTTCTCTAGTTGTGGTGAGCGGGGGCTACTCTTTGTTATGGTGTGTGGGTTTCTCACTGCGGTGGCTTCTCTCGTTGCAGAGCACGGGCTCTAGGAGCGTGGGCTTCAGTAGTTGTGGCTCGCGGGCTCTAGAGCGCAGGCTCAGTAGTTGTGGCACACGGGCTTAGTTGCTCTGTGGCATGTGGGATCTTCCTGGACTAGGGGTCGAACCCTTGTCCCCTGCATTGGCAGGCGGATTCTTAACCACTGCACCACCAGGGAAGTCCCTAGAAGGCATTTTAAATGGACCTGATTCTTGGCAGTCTGCCTTAAAGAGGCAGTTAATACCTCTATTTTGATTCTTAGGAAAACCTTCACACTATTTATGCTGTTGACGTGATTTTTAATAGGCTCATGAAATTATGTGTTTAAGGAATACTTGGTTTACCTTTTATTTGTGTGTGTGTTGTGCTTCAAATTGTGTTTCTTGTAATATTTTCTTGCAAGTTAAATTCTTGCATGGTAACATTAAATTTTCAAAGGTGATATTAAGTGGTATTAGACTGAGCATTTTAAAATTTATTTATTTATTTATTTATGGCTGCGTTGGGTCTTCGTTTCTGTGCGAGGGCTTTCTCTAATTGTGGCAAGCAGGGGCCACTTTTTTTTTTTTTTTTTTTGGCGGTACGCGGGCCTCTCACTGTTGTGGCCTCTCCCGTTGCGGAGCACAGGCTCCGGACGTGCAGGCTCAGCGGCCATGGTTCACAGGCCTAGTTGCTCCGCAGCATGTGGGATCTTCCCGGACTGGGGCACGAACCTGTGTCTCCTGCATCGGCAGGCGGACTCTCAACCACTGCGCCACCAGGGAAGCCCGGGGGGCCACTCTTCATCACGGTGTGGGGGCCTCTCACTATCGCAGTCTCTCTTGTTGCGGAGCACAGGCTCCAGATGCGCAGGCTCAGTAGTTGTGGCTCACGGGCCCAGTTGCTCTGCGGCATGTGGGATCCTCCCAGACCAGGGCTCGAACCCGTGTCCCCTGCATTGGCAGGCAGACTCTCAACCACTGTGCCACCAGGGAAGCCCTAGACTGAGCGTTTTTACATGTAAGAAGTTTGTAGGAGGATTTTACTTTTTTTTCTCCTTAGCATTTCATTTTTAGTTTTGCCTTTAATGGTGTATTTATTCCCAAATCTCTATGTACCATCTTACAACCATAATTTTTTTATTATGATATTTACAGGTTCCCCTTCAATCTGGATTTTCATTGACCTACATTTTTTTTTGCCACTTGTATTCCCACTGCATTTTTAGCACTTGTTCAAACTTCTATAATTTTCATTTTGAAGTATTACTGGGTTTTGTGATTTAAAAAAAATTGAAAACCATGAGTCTATACCTTTTTGTTTGGGTCATCAGACAACACTGTAGGTGAAAGAGCTTAATAACTCCAAGGTTCTCTCTCTGCCATTCAGTAATAAACCCTTGAGAAATTCTGCCTGGTATACAATAGAGAGACTCCAGCGTTTCATTGTAGTGCCTGCATTTTATTCATATGAGTTATATAAGTATAAAAATTTTAAATGGCATGGCAATTATGGCTGATTGTACCCATTCTTTCAGTTATATCCTATCGTTGGACACTCTTATTTCTAATAACAGTTCTTTTATGTTTCAATAAAAACATCCAAGTCATAGTCTGCTATTGTGATAGCAATTAAAAATTTTTTTTTGTATTGAAATATTTTAAAATGTGTACATTAAACATTGAACTGTTTTAGGAAATTTTATTTAGAAGTCTGTTTTTGCTTTCTTATATTTTCTGCTGTCCCAAAATAATTTATGTAATAAATGTATTAAAGTTATGTATGCTTAAATTTAGTATGAAAATTTTATTTTGTTTTTTAGTAATTGAAATAAGATAATCTCTAAATTAATGAATTTATGATATTTTAAGAAACCTTTCTATTAGAAATAATTATTCAATTTTATTATTTTAAAAAACTGTGGTAGTTAAAACATATTTGGAAAGGGTGTTTATATTTTACTGTGTTATTGCTACTCTCCTCATTTAAAAGTGTCAGAAGTGTGTATTTATTTGGATAACTAAGTAAAAGTGGTATTTTTAATGAACATGCATGGATTTCAACTATATGTCTATGCTATAAGGATGTGTTCTTTAAAGCCTTTTAAACATGAATTCATTTATCTTTTAACAATTATTAGTTTTTAGTAATATAATTCATTAATGTACCTTAACTTCTGTTCATCATCATAAAATTTTTGAATTCAGCATATTTTCAGCAAGACACATGGCCATCACCAGTACTCCCTAGGAGCTTACTTTTCAATTCCAGCAATTTAGAAGAAATGACTTTTATGATTTTCTTCAATTTTACAAAATATTACATGAGGATAAAAGCCAGGAATGGAAAGTATCTAAAATGCCTCATTTATCCAGGAAGGATAGCTGTAACTTTGGTGAAGTTACAGAGGTTGATATACAGATTTGACACCTTTCCTTTGTATTTCTTTCTATAAAACAAAATCATTGATGGTATATGTAAGTTACAATTTCAAGAAATGTGATTTTCAGGTATTTGCAAGCATTTTTATGCATGCATTGTGTAAAATCACATTGCATACCAGTGTAAGGAATTTTTGTCCTTTTGGGAAGTGAAGGAAGAATTTACTTGTGTTATTACTAGTTTTGACCATGAGGACTTAATTATTTTCTTTAATTTACAGAACATTTATGTTCTGGTGCATGTTTTGGAGTGTATAAAAGTTTGTGTTTTCCATTTTAGCATGTGCTTTTGTAACTCTTACATGTTAAACTTCCTGAAGTTCTACTAAATGGAAGTATTTAGAAGTGGGATAAACAATAATGTGTTGATAAACAATAAGCATGTATAAAGCTTCTAGAAAATTGCAAACAAAACAGCTTTGTAATATTCTTAGAAAAGGTACTGTAGTAGTTGCATGTTTGGGATTTGGGTTTTGTTGACTTCAAATGTTAAGCTCATTTTACATTAAACATTCATCAATCTGTACATTTCACCTGCAGGAGAAATTTTACTATTCCATGTGATGAGAACACCCCCTGGTCGAGGAAATGTTACTGTTAACTGGAAAATTATTGGGCAAAACCTAGAACTCAATTTTGCTAACTTTACCGGGCAACTCTTCTTTCCTGAGGTAATACCACCAAGAAAAGCTTTACTGCAATATCTGGAGGTAACTTGTGTTTTGTGAGGAAAATGGGAAAACTCTGATTATGTAATACAAAGATTAATAGAGATCCAAGAGGGAGCTGCTTCCTTAGAAACCTAAAGGAAGAACATTACTCAAAGAATTTCTAAGACTTAAGGAGGGGGTTTGTATTTCCATATGTACTAGGTAGATCTCCTTTAAAGAAACAGAAAAAGTTGACTTTGTATTTGAGGCAAGCCCTCTTGTTGCGTTCTTGCCCTCCCACTGTTGGTGTCAACTGTGTCATTAAGAAGATGATTACTGCTTGTCCCTCTTCTCTTACCCCTCACTGTCTTGGAACTTTCAATGCACTTGGAACTTAAATGTTTCACTGCTATGAAACAGCACATATAGCCTGAGAAACAAATGTCTTTTTATCTTCTGTTCACACAGTATTTTTGAGGTTACATTTAAAAGCTCTTGCTGACAGTTTGAAAGAAGATGATTGGTGGAAAATAACTATAAGAAAGCAGTTCTTGGGTAGAAAGTTAGCACTACTTTATTGTTTCTCTTCGTCTTCTCTTCTCCACGCTCACTTGATATGAATTCTTGTTTGGTAAATTGTTTCATTCTTTTTCTCTTCATTTTCACTCCCTCAATATTAAGCCTAACCCCTATAACCTTCTGCCTTGAGGACTACATTTGACTTCTAATAACTGGTTTCCCTACAACACTGGTCTTCTTTTCCATACTCCAGTTTTTCCCATTAACCACATAGAAATCTCTCCAACTTATTGCTTTGTCTGGAATTTTCAATAGGGCTACATTGCTCACTAGATAAGATCTATATTCATGAGCTCAGCACTCAAATCTTCCACAGTTGTTCCCTATCTACTTTAAGCGTGTTTTCTTATGAGTCAGTGGTTTTTTATTTAATTTATTTTTTAAGCCACAGAACACTTTGTTTAAGTGAAAATATAGTTGGATGCACAATTTATAAGGCCAGTAAAAGCAGGAGATAGTTTGTGCTCAGTGACAGTAGAGGGATGAATTTCTTTCTGTTTGACATAGGGGTCATTGAATAAAACAATATCTGTGCATCTGTTGGATGACAATATTCCTGAGGAGAAAGAAGTATACCAGGTCATTCTGTATGATGTCAGGACACAAGGTAATGCAGAATTTAATTAAATTATTTTTCTGGTGTATTATTCTTTTCAGAAAAAAATAATAGTTGCTGTCTCTATATTTAACAGTTAGATGCATAGCGATTTTAAAAATGTTATTTAAATATCGTCTGCCCCATAACATTTAGATCCAAAAGAATCAGCTCAGAATGAAAATACTTATCTTTATGGATTCAAGTTAAAACCTCTAAAAATTTTGCTAAATATTTCCTATGGAGTAAAATATATTTCCAAAGGTAGAATTTAATGAAATTAATTTTATGCTAAGCTGACCAATTTGGATTCTGGATCAGTTTTATGGATAAATTAGATTTACTAATTTGAGCAAGTTATCTGGGTATTTTCCTCAGTTTCTAATCAATTTCTGTAATTCAGATGACCAGTATAGAACATAATGACAATAATAGGTTGAGCCAAAAAAAAAAAAAAAAAAAAAAAATTTGCTATCTAAGAAGAAAAAAAAACTAAAAGGTAACTTCTGTTTGTCACCCGGAAGATTTCTGTTAGAGGAGTGAAAGTAACCACTTTCTGGTTACTTTAATATGTTTCAAAAAGTGGGGTTATATTTTAAGTATTTAGAAGTTAAGGTCAAGTCACTGTTAGATTTCTTGTGGTCCCTGACTTTCTTAGGAGTTCCACCAGCAGGAACTGCTCTGCTTGACGCTCAAGGATATGCAGCTGTTCTGACCGTAGAAGCCAGTGATGAACCACATGGAGTGTTAAGTTTTGCTCTTTCATCAAGATTTGTTTTGCTACAGGAGGCTAACATGACAATTCAGCTTTTCATCAACAGAGAATTTGGATCTCTAGGTTTGTGTTACTCTAGAGTGAATGGAGTTTCCAGGCAGGTGCTTTTTTAATATTCTACTAGGGTGGATGAAAGCCATTGCTAGAATAAATCAGGGACAGGAAAACAATTAATATTTCTTAGTTCAGGACAGGATTTTATAACTTCTTTATTTTTGAAAGATTAAAGGAATTTATCTAGTGTCACAGAATGCTGTGCAACAAACCATCATAAACTCTCAGCAGCATATGGTAATGGGCCAGCCGTGGGTCCACTAACTGAGTCTGGGCTTGGCTAGGGTGGCTGTATTCCACGTGTCTCTCATTCTTCTCCTGGAACCAGTTGGGGCATAAGAAGGCAAGCAAAAACACGCCAGACCCCATAGGTCTAGGCTCAGAACTAGCGCACCATCACTTTTACCTTGTAGCCCAAATAAGTCACACAGTCAAACTCAAAGTAGAGGTAGGCAGGGATGCCTTGCCCACAGTGCAACATCACTGAGCCATTACATGGTAAAGGCCAAGAACAGAGGAAGGGGTGAAGAATTGGGGCCAATAATACAGCTACTGATGTGCTTTTAGGAAAGTCAACAAGTTCATAATGAGATACTATTTTTAATTTTAAATAATTTAAAAATCCCTTCCCATCCAATTCAATTAGGAGCCATTAATGTCACATATACCACAGTTCCTGGAATGTTGAGTCTAAAGAACCAAACAGAAGGAAACCTAGCTGAGCCAAATGTTGACTTTGTCCCAGTAATTGGCTTTCTGATTTTAGAAGAAGGGGCAACAGCAGCAGCCATCAACATTACTATACTTGAGGTAAAACGCTTATTTTGCTATTACTGTATTAAACGCGAATAACCACATAAAAAGTAGAAGTTGATTAAATGTTCTGGTGTCTTTAAATCAACTTATTTCTTTTTATGACTTTTTTTTAAAATTACACAGGGGATTCTTTTCTTGTCTAGATAGGCTGGTCTGTTGTTGTATATTTTATCACAGAAACAACTTGTGATAAAGAAAATTTCCTTAGGGCAGTCCCGTTTAAGATGTCATTGGCCTAAGAGATTCCAAAGGAGCATTTTGATTACTCCAAAGGATTCATTGGACCAGCAAAGCCATGTAGGTCAGCGACTTAGTTGTTAGGACCGGTTACATTGGAGATAGTGAGAAACTCACTAGAGGCTGATGGTATAAAATGTGATTATGGTCAAACTTAAAGTAGTCATTTCTGACTGAAATTGTGTTTTAAATGATTTTTCATGATGGGAAATCTTGTGTTGTTTTGGGACTTAGTGTTTCAACTACCTAAATTCATTTCCAAGAAGTTTATGAAAATAGTACATATGGAGAGGGTAGGACATGGTGTGTGGGGTGGAGGGGTAGGGGCAGGGAGAAAGAGAGAGAATGAATATTGCCTTAGAAAAATAATTTTCAGTTACTATGTATTTTGGGGTTCTATTTTTTCAAGTTTTAATTTTCTCAGAGGCCTTTTACTTTTACAAAATTATAAGTACTGTAAACCATCTACCATCTGAAATCAGTAATTCTTATTTTGTTGATTACTGTGGCACTGTGACCTAATATGGTAGTATGAGAACTCTAAAGCTGAAAGATGAAGGGTAATGTTATTTCAGTACGTGACATACAACACAAGGTTCCATAAAACTTTAAGGTAAGTCTTCTTCCAAATATATAATCTATTAATGTAATTGAATACAAATAAATGGATTATTCCTTAGATACGTTAGTTTTTTGTTGTTGTTGTTGTTTTTTGCGGTACGCGGGCCTCTCACTGTTGTGGCCTCTCCCGTTGCGGAGCACAGGCTCCGGACGCGCAGGCTCAGCAGCCATGGCTCACGGGCCCAGCTGTTCCGCATGTGGGATCTTCCCAGACCGGGACACGAACCCTTGTCCCCTGCATCGGCAGGTGGACTCTCAACCACTGCACCACCAGGGAAGCCCAATACGTTAGTTTTTAAAGCAGAAAATATATAGCTACCTTCAGAGGTCTGGTTTACAGTCTTGTTTTATGAACACAAGGTTTCAAAGTTTCCTTTTTTCTCCCCAGGTTTTTGCAGTCGTTTCTGTTCTCAGAGTAGCACAAGATTAAGAGACTGCAAGCCTGTATTTACAGAAATAAGCCAGCCTGGGGCATGATAGGGGAGAGTTCTTGCATGGAGGTGGGGAACAGTGCGGGTAGGTTGGGGACAGTTCCTTTTACATCACTGATTCTGTAACTCACATTTGTCCCTGTTTTACAGAAGATAGAAACTGTGACCTTCATTTTCTTATTTTTTCACATGCCAACACATCTCCATTGAATACAATGAAGAGAGAGGTGTATGTACTGATATTATATATTCATATATATACATTGGGTTTCTGTGTCACAATATTGTTGGCTGTCTGGTTACTACTGATGTGGGTTTTGCTCGTCCTCATGTTTTGAGCAGCTGCCTTATTAGTGATTAATAGTAATATTGTATTAAAATTAACCATCACAAATATCTGTCACTTTGTAGGGACTCTCTCTAGGCCAGGTACTCCATACACATTATTTTTAATCATTATTAAAATCCCCAAAGTAGCAGTTACTTCCCTCATTATAAAGATGCCAGAATTGAGGCCTTAAAATTTAAGTAACTCACCTAAAATTACAGAAATTTGGTACTAGGTCTCTTTGACTGAAAAGCCTATATTTTTCCTATAGTATTATTCTATTCCTCATTCTAATCATTGGATTAGAATCATTTTTTTAAGGTAATTAAAAAGGTAATTAAGGTAATTAAAAAATTTAGCTCTTATTATATTTAAGGTATACTAAGTTTGTATATTTATATAATTGGTTTACATATTATATTAGTCCAGGTAAAAAATGATATAATATTAGCAGTTTCATGTGGTTCAACCTAATAACCTATACAACTAGGTGTAAGTTTAATAATTTTATGTTTCTTTAAAAATTTCAGCTTTACTGAAGTATAATTAACCAGCACTGTATGGTAAACTTACGTAGAATCTAAAAAATATATAAAATTATAAGATATTTGAAGTGTCTGTTCTGTTGATTTGATATATGTTTACATTGTGAAAGAATTCCCCACACCTAGTTAATTAACACATCCATCACCTCATGTATTTATCTTTTTTTGTGTGTGAGAACATTTAAGTTCTGTTGTCCCAGCAAATTTAAATTGTACAGTACAGTGTTGTCAACTATAGTCACCATGTTTTACCTTAGATCCTCAGGCCTTACTCATCTTATAGCTGAGTTTGTACTGTTTTACCAATCCCTCCCTATTCCCCCTGCAACCCCAGCCCAGCCACTGGCAACCAGTTTTCTGTCCTCTGTTTTTCGCGTATGACTTTATTTTAGATTCCACACCGTGCAGTATGTCTTCCTCTGTCTGGCTTATTTTCCTTAGCATGATGCCCTCAGGGTCCATCCGTGTTGTTAAAAATGGAAGGATTTCCTTCTTTCTTGTGGCTGAATAATATTCCATTTTATATATATACCACATCTTATCCATTCATCTGTTGATGGACACTTGGGTTGTTTCCATAACTTTGCTGCCGTGAATAATGCTGCAGTGAACATGGGAGTGCAGATACCGCTTCACTATTGTGTTTTCATTTCCTTTGGATAAATACCCAGGTGTGGGATTGCTGGTAGTTCTATTTTTAAGTTTCTGAGGAACCTTCATATTGTTTTGCACAGTGGCTGCACCAATTTACATTCCCACCAACAGTGTGAAGGGTTCTTCTTTTTCCACATTCTCACCAACACTTCTCTTGTCTTTTTGATAATAGCCATTCTAATAAATGTAAGGCGAGGTCTCATTGTGGTTTTGACTTGCATTTCTATGAGGATTAGTGATGTTGAGCACCTTTTAATGTACAGGTCGGCCGTTTGTATTTCCTCCTTGGAAAAATTTCTATTCTGTCCCTCTTCACTTTAAATCAGATTATTTGTTGTTTTGCTATTGAGTTGTATGACTTTTTTAGATAAATTTTGGATATGTATGATTTGCAAATATTTTCTCCCATTCCGTAGGTCGCCTTTTCTTTTGTTGATGTTTTCTTTTGCTGTACAGAAGCTTTTCAGTTTGATATAGTCCCGCTTGTTTATTTTTGCTTTTATTGCTTTTGCTTTTAGTGTTAAATCCAAAAAAATCATTGCCAAGACATGTTTATTTTTTCTGATTTAAATCTTTTCTACTCTATGTTTGCATTTTATGTTTTCTGTATACTATTTAAATATATATATTTATATTTAAAAGATAATTTTTCAAAACAGCTTGTAAGGTAATTAATTTGAGAGCATAATTATAGATAATTTAATGGGTGTAATTTTTGCAGGACGATGTACCAGAACTAGAAGAATATTTCCTTGTGAATTTAACTTATGTGGAACTTATCATGGCTCCTTTAACTTCATTTCCTCCTAGACTAGGTATGATGGGCTTTTTTGTTTGTTTCTGTTTACTCACTGCAAACGAAGTAAAGTTTCTTCATTTTTTAATCAGAAGTGATCATTGTGAAGTTTGCTAATGTCAGCTATATGTGTAAATATGTGAGCTTTTAGATTTATTTAAATTTAAAGACCATCGTATATTGTAGCTTTGTACATTGGACAGCATAAAGAAATTTAAAAATTGTGTGATGCTTTTTAAACATTACAGTTATTTTATAACCAGATTTGTAATCTTCAAAATAGAATTAGTTCTTATGAAGGCATTTTCCTTTTAAAATTTAATTTGCTATTTTCATTAGATCTCCAAACTCTCAGATGTTTTTATTTTCTCTTAGATTGAGTAGGGTGTTTGTTTGCTGTGTTCTCTGCTTCTTTTTTGACTTTTTATCTCTTTCTTTTCATGCTTTAGAAAAGACTCAGTTAATTCATTACAGACTGAAAGGTAAAACTTGAACCTTAGTACAACTTTATGTAGATTACTTTAAAAAGATATATTCCTATTATTAAAACACAAACTCTTGCTTACGATTTGGACATTTGATATTGGAAATTTTGTCTGCAAGTTTTAGGTGTGACGGCCTAGTGGGGGTTGGTGGTGAGTTGTCCTGAAATAGCCTGCTCCCCATCCCTTGGTTAGAACAGCGGTCCCCAACCTTTTTGGCAACAGATACCGGTTTTGTGGAAGATAATTTTTCCAAGGACCAGGGTGGGGGTGGGGATGGTTTTGGGATGATTCAAGCATATTACGTTTATTGTGCACTTTATTTCTATTATTATTACATTGTAATATATAATGAAATAATTATAGAACTCACCATAATGCAGAATCAGTGGAAGCCCTGAGCTTGTTTCACTTGCTACTCACTGATACTTTTTTTTTTTAACATCTTTATTGGAGTATAATTGCTTTACAATGGTGTGTTAGTTTCTGCTTTATAACAGAGTGAATCAGCTATACATATACATACATCCCCATATCTCCTCTGTCTTGCATCTCCCTCCCACCCTCCCTATCCTACCCTTCTAGGTGGTCACAAAGCACCGAGCTGATCTCCCTGTGCTATGTGGCTGCTTCCCACTAGCTATTTTACATTTGGTAGTATATATAAGTCCATGCCACTCTCTCATTTCGTCCCAGCTTACCCTTCCCCCTTCCTGTGTCCTCAGGTCCATTCTCTACATCTGCGTCTTTATTCCTGTCCTGCCGCTAGGTTCTTCAGAACCACTTTTTTTTTTTTTTTTAGATTCCATATATATGTTAGCATACGGTATTTGTTTTTCTCTTTCTGACTTACTTCACTCTGTATGACAGACTCTAGGCCCATCCACCTCACTAAAAATAACTCAATTTTGTTTCTTTTTAAGGGTGAGTAATATTCCATTGTATATATGTGCCACATCTTCTTTAACTGATAGGGTTTTGATATTAGTCTGCAAGCAATTGATTTATTATGATCTCTGTGTAGTCAAACCTCTCTGCTAATGATAATCTGTATTTGCAGCCACTCCCCAGTGCTAGCATCACTGCCTCAGCTCCGCCTCGGATCATCAGGCATTAGATTCTCACAAGGAGCGCGCAACCTGTATCCCTCGCATGCGCAGTTTATAGTAGGGCTTGCGCTCCTATGAGAATCTAATGCCGCTGCTGATCTGACAGGAGGTGGAGCTCAGGCGGTAATGCGAGCGATGGTGAGCAGCTGTAAATACAGATGAAGCTTCACTCGCTTACCTGCCTGCCGCTCACCTCCTGCTATGTGGCCTGGTTCCTAACAGACCACGGACTGCTACTAGTCTGTGGCCTGGAGGTTGGGGACCCCTGGGTTAGAAGGTGCTCTGGGCAGAGGGAAAATTAGTCTGAGTTAAAGGGGGAGAAGCATGGCCCAGAGCAGGGGCCTGAGGAATGGGAGTTCCTCACTCACTTCTGAGGCTCAGTATGACAACTTTGAAAATAGCAAAAGGGAATAATCAGTTTTTAACATATTATTATATTATTACTTGGAAAGTTTCCATTTTTATGCAAAAGAAATATATGATTCCAACAACTAGGCTGTTTACATCAAGCAATTATTACAAGTTAATTATTGTTCACACTAAGAAAACTGACAGAGTACATCATATTTCCTTACACTCAGAGGTAATTTGAATAGTTTAACTTTTGATAAGTGCTTTCTAATGCTCCTGTTTCAAGTGCTTTGTATATTAGTACCATTATTCCTTATGTTTGCCCATTTTATAGATGGGGGAGCTGAGCTAAGTGCCATGCCGAAGTCAAACAGCTAGGAACTGGCGGGACTGGGCTTGTGCTCTGTAGCTTCTAGCTTGATGGGCACAAATCCTGATTTTATATTCTTTCTTCAACGTTGTTGATCCCTTCACTCAGAGAGAATTCCACTTTCCTTACCCATTCTTCACCCAGACAGCTGTCATACGTATCCGAGAGTAAGGTGGACCTTCTGAAATTTAAAAGATAAAGGATGAACATATTAAAGAACAGAACAAAACAGTAACAGGGTTAGTTACTATTTCAAGATTGAATAATGGATATTGGTAACATACTGAGCTTGGTGGACAGAATACAGAATAAAAAGGGATAAGAGAAATTTACTTTAAGCTTAGTCTTTATTCCACCTAACTTTCCTCCATCTTTCCTACCTTCTCAACTTCTGTTTGTTTCCCTGTATCTCTCTGTCTCATTTTCACACCTGTATTTTTCTCTGCAGCACGTCCTGCCTTTCTCTTCCCATTTTTCCCTCCTCTTTCTACTCCTTGTAACTATCCCCATTTTCCTTTCCTCTTGAAATGGATTAAAATAATAGAAATTAACCGTAACTTCAGTTGCTTATTTTATACTGTTCTCAGTTGATTAGATTTCTGTAAGTCAGTGGTTCTTGTTAGCAAAAGTTTCCTCATTCACAAGTTATTAAGTATTTATGTCTTATTTTCTTAAACATCTTTTGAGTAATGTTGGCAATACCTCTATGTTAGGAATTATATAATACCAAAGGTCTTTAAATTCTATATCAACGAATTCTCTTTTTAACTACTTACATTTATTTAAAGGTATGTTTTTGTGCTTTTTCAGATTCAGAGGGCTTGACTGCACAAATTATTATTGATGCCAATGACGGTGCTCGAGGCATGATTGAGTGGCAACAGAGCAGGTAAACCGAAGCCTGCGTAAGAGCCCTTTTCTGAGTTTCAGATTCTCTACTATCTACTGAATAAAAGCTTATAAGGAAAAATGAATGTATTCTTTTTATTATAGATTTGAAGTAAACGAAACCCAAAGAAGTTTAACATTGGTAGCCCAGAGGAGCAAAGGGACTCTTGGCCACGTTTCCTTGTTTGTGTATGCCCAGAATTTGGAAGCACAGCTGGGGCTGGATTACGTCTTTACCCCAATGGTGAACTCATTGAGAATTATAGTGATTTAGGCCCCGTAAATAAGTTAATCTTGAAATAATTAACTACTGTATATTCCATAGTAAATTAGGGAAGAAGATTTCTACATGGTGGAATAGCTCTCTTCACTATTTTGGTAAATTGTATAAATTAAACTTTCAGTACTGTTTTAAAGATTCTTCTGTATTTTACTTCATTCATTATTTTATTGTAATATTTGATACCCACTTCTTATTAATTTACTACCTTATTGCAGTATTTGATACTGGAGAACACACATTATTGTGTTACACAATTTATATCATTAGATGACCTTTCCAGAGTGTTTCTTACGCTTCTTGAAAATGTTAACTCTTCCATTTCTTTGTTTTACTTTACCGAAACACCTTTAGTGTTTGAAAATGTTCATCTTGTCTCTTCGTGCCTTTTACTGCTTAGTCAAATGTTTCCTTTCTTCCTCCACAACTTCTACTTTTTAAACTTAATATTGTAAGTTTAAATAAAAAGAGATCATGGAAAAGTAAGGGGAAAATCCTGTAAATAGGTTAGTTCACATTCAAAAGTATATTGTATTTATTTCCAAACATTTAAAAAAAACTCAGAGTGTATTTAAATATAATACTGCTACTTTTACTTTTTTGACCAGATTCTTCATTTTGCTAATGGAGAAAGGTATAAACATGTTGACATCATGATTCTTGATGATGACATTCCGGAAGGAGATGAAGCATTTCAGCTGATTTTAACAAATCCTTCTCCTGGACTGGAGCTGGGGGAAAATATTATAGGTAGTTGATGATTTCTTATACACAGCTCCTTTTCACCCCTTCACTCCTGAGTGAGCCACAGGCTATGGGTGATGCACTGACACCATCCGCCGCAGTCACACATTAGCATTTTACAATTTTTTTCATGTAGGTCTTACTTTTTTACTTTGATTGCTAGGTATTGTTGCTATTATGAACGAGGTCCGTTTTTATTATATTTTTAAATGGTTATACCTGATATATAGAGGTATTACAATAATCTTTTTGAATGCATGCTCCAAAGCAGACTTCCTAGCTTTGAGTACCAGTACTGCCACATCCTAACTTGTGAATTTCCACAGATTGCCTGTCTGTGCTTCAATCATCAGTTCTTAAAATGAGAATGATAATATAATCAACCCCATAGGGTTATTGTGAGAATTAAATGAGTTAATAATATAGGTTAAGCAACTTGTAAGATCTCAGTAGTATTAGTTGTTGTTTCGGCTATTATTATTAACATTATTAGTAGTGGTGGTAGAAAGTAGAAAGCTCTTGATTTCTGAAGGTTACTCACCTTATATTTTAAACTCTTATAATAGTTCTAACAATTTTTTTCTCTTGCCTTTTCTAAGAAGACAATCATGATGTCTAGAAAATAGTGACAGTCTTGGCAATTCCTTTCCATTGCTTTTATACCTGTTACCGGCCTGTTAGCTCCAGGACGATGCTGAATAACAGTAGCAGTGATGACAGGCGTCATTGTCTTGTTCTGTTTTTAGTGGCAACCCTTCTAATGTTTCAACATTAAGTTTAATACTTTCTATTGGCTTCTGAGACATACCACTTCATCAGGTTGAGGAAGCTGTCTTTTATTTCAAGATTACTAAGTGTTTGTATTTATATCATGAGTGAATGTGGAATTTCATTAGGTGTCTTTTAAAATTTCTCTTGTTTTTAAGATGATCTAGAAAAGAGTTGGCCTGGTTTACAATGAAACATGCACATGCTTCTCACTACTTACAACCCATTCTATTTTCATTTATTGTTTTAATATTTTTATTTGACAGCCTTAATCACTGTCCTTGCTAATGATGATGGCCCTGGAGTTCTAGCATTTAACAACAGTGAGCACTTTTTCCTACGAGAACCGACAGCTCTCTACATCCAGGAGAGTGTGGCAGTGTTGTACATTGTTCGGGAACCTGGACAGGGACTGTTCGGAACTGTGACAGTTCAGTTCATTGTGACAGAAGTGAATTCTTCAATGGAGTCGAAAGATCTGACTCCTTCCAAAGGCTATATTGTTTTAGAAGAAGGTGTTCGTTTCAAGGTACAGGATGAACCTTTACTGAGAATGAATGATTAATAGTTACAAAATAATTTTCTTCTGGAGGAGCACCCTAGATCTTAGAAAGAAAAAAAAAAATCCAGGGGCTTCCCTGGTGGCGCAGTGGTTGAGGGTCTGCCTGCTGGTGCATGGGACACGGGTTCGTGACCCGGTCTGGGAGGATCCCACATGCCGCGGAGCTGCTGGACCCGTGAGCCATGGCCGCTGAGCCTGTGCGTCCGGAGCCTGTGCTCCGCAACGGGAGAGGCCACAACAGTGAGAGGCCCATGTACCGCAAAAAAAAAAAAAAAAGAAAAATCCAGCTTAGGTGATAGGTAAAGACGTGATTAGATTACCACGTGAAAGTGCTCTAGTGCTGTATTGTCTACATAGAGTGCAACCGGAGAAATTTGCTCCATTAATAGAGTAGTGGAATGCGCAAATAATAAAGAAAATATGCATATTGCTGCTTTAAGTGTTAAGTATATTTAAATGGCATACTTCACTTTATATTGTCTATAAATCATAAACTAAAAGAAACTCCAAGCCGTTCATTGCAGTCATTAAGCTATAGCCAGTCATTCTTTTGCCACATTTTCATTAAACAAAATACAACTGCTTCCTTCAGACTGCTTATTTGAGAAGCAAATATCCTTTGTAAACAGGAATAGCTTATTGGGGGAAAAATGCTGGATTTGGGATTAATCATAAATGTGAACTATACTTGTAGACGTTTACCTTCTGAAACTTCTATTTCTGTATATTAGTAATTTTCTGTTCCTACTACTAAATTTTATTTTTAAGACACAGTTTAAGTTTAAAATAACTAATTGTATTAGCTTAAGATATTTTTTAAGCCAGCTATATAAAGTATAATTCTAAAATAATATACTTTAAACTATTTCATCTAAAAGCAGTCCACCTAATTATTAATTTTATTTATGATCAGTTTGTATAAACTTCCATACATTTTTGAATTCATATTCAGTTGCATGTCTAATTTTTTCATGTTTCTGGAAATTTAGAACCTTTAATTGATTTATTCAAGGACACATCTTGATATAGATAAAAAGAATTCAAATTTGAAGTATTTTATGAATTTGCTATTTTTTTACATTCACATGCCTTTTTTAAAAGTTTTAAATTTTATTTCATTTAATTTTTTGTATATTTTAAATTTATTATATTTGTATTGTGTTTTATTCTTAAAAGACTCTTTTTCAAAGTGTGTTTAAAGACCTTTTGGTTCATTAGGCAAATTAAATTTTAGAGCAAATTGGATTAAATCGATTTTTCTCTCACCCACAAAATTATCTTTTTCTCCACATGTTTTTATTCTGAGGTATAAGCAGTAAAATATAAAAATCTTAAGCGTATGGCTCAGTGACTTTAAAAATATGTATACACCAGTGTAACAACCACTTGGATTAGTATATTAAACATTAAACAAACCATCACACAGAAGTTTCCTTCTTGTCCCTTACCCTCCCCAGAGGAAAGTGCTTTCTGGTTTCTGTCACTGAAGACTCATTTGCTAATTCTTGAACTTCTTATAAATAGAACCATACAGTATGTATTCTTTTCATGTCTGACTTCTTTTGGTCAACATCATTTTTGGTTGCACACATGAGTAGTTGGTTCTTTTTTTATTGCTCAGTACATTTCATTGAATAGACCACTGTTTGTTTATCCATTCTTCTGTTGATAAACATGTGGGTTGTTTCTGATTTGTGCCCGCTGTGGCTATACTGCTTTTTAAGAGTGAATTCTAGGCTAGAAACAAGACTTAATGCAGTTACATAGCCAGGGCAGGATAAAGCAGTAGCAAAAATGAAGATCTAAATTTAATTTTTTAATCTCAGTGATGTTTTCAAATGCCATAGATTTTATTTTTAGACATTTCAGTTAGACTGTGTCACAGTGTTGATAATCTTGAAAGTTGTAACTTGAAACAGTTGTAACTATTACTTTATGAGGATCAGTATTAAAGTAAAAACGAGGTACTGTTTTCCAAAAATACTATTTTGTTGTCATAAATGTTTAGCAAATTACTCTGTATGTGTGTTGCTGAATTCTAGTAACTTTATCTTTTGATTGTGTTTTCAGGCCCTACACATATCAGCCATATTGGACACGGAACCAGAGATGGATGAGCATTTTGTCTGTACCTTGTTTAATCCGACTGGAGGTGCTAGACTAGGGGCCCGTGTTCAAACCCTGATAACAGTTTTGCAAAACCAGGCCCCTTTGGGGCTATTCAGTATCTCTGCAGTTGCAAATAGGTATAATTTATTCGTAAGGAAATTGTTACTTCTGAAGCTAAGTAGGAAATAACTTTTGACATAAAGAAAATGCAGAAGAAAACTGATCTCTGACTCTCGTAATGGGGACTTTTAAAATGAGCTCTAGCAGATAGATCGAGAGAGGCCATATGCCCTCTCATAATAGGGAGCATCAAAAACCTAATCATGTGCTGTACAATGGTGTCATTAGAATTCTTATTTTCTCAGAATCCACACTTTCAGGTAAAAGCACTATTTTGTGTTTTCAGTAATAATAAAAAGCAAGAAATAGTTTAACTTATATTTAGCTGCTCAAACCAAATGAATGACTCTTCAAACATATATTAACATGATTATAGTTTAAAAATTCCCTCTGGAAACTGACAAATTTTTTTTATATCTTATAAATATTCTAATAGATCTAGTTTTATTAATATGTCAAGAATTTCCTGATTCATTTTTTCTCTGTAAAATGTTTTTAGTTTATGTGAGAAGAAACTTAAGAATGACAAAGCTTTATTTATTTTAGAATATGTAGTGTGAAGTTACTGACCCTCAGTATTTTCTTACTATCATAAGTATCAGATAATAGTGCTTTTTAAATGTCTTCATAAATGAATATTTTTGAGCTCTAGAGTCTAGCCTTCCTCCTGTATAAAATTTGTGGTTGGATGTCACCTTGACTTGCATAAATTTAAAAGTGTATTAAATATATACTAGCAATGTGATGTAGGTATTTAACATGTAGAAATTACATGCTTTTTCTGCTTTCTGCAACTGTTTGTTTCTTTTAGAGCCACCTCTGTAGACACTGAAGAAGCCAACAGGACTGTATATTTAAATGTGTCACGTACTAATGGCATTGATTTAGCTGTGAGTGTGGAGTGGGAGACAGTTTCTGAAACAGCCTTTGGCATGAGTACGTTTAGTTTCTTATAAAAACAAAATTCTATAATCAAGAAAGATTGCATGTATAAGATTTACATTTTCCCCCATGAATTGTATCTTACAAATCTGTTGAAAATGGAGAACAGATATCTAATTCTTTTACTGCATTCACAGATATTTGTTGAATGCCTGTCCTGTGACAGGCATGGTACTGAACTCATGGAACTTAGAATTTAGGGGGAGACAGAAATAAATAAGTAAAAATCAATGTGTAGTTTGAGTATAATAAATGTTTTAAAGGTCAAGTTCTAAGTGTTGTGAGAACATCAAGGAATGCTTCCGAGGGGAATCATTGTTTGAACTAAGACTTAATGATGAGTAGGGATTATGCAAAGACTTGAGTTGGAGGAACATAGAAGAGAAAGCGGGAAGCTATCAAGGTAGAAGTCTAGAGTGGGCACTGGGTTTAGAAATAAGGGGGAGTGCTGAGTTTGGAGAGCTAGATAAGACTAGATCATTCAAGAACTTGAAGAATATATCACATACATTAGTCTTTATCTTAGGGTTATGGAAAGTCTCTGAGTGGTCTAGGCATGAGGGAGGGTTCCTATGTATAGATGTGGGGTGGTCTGATCACATTTGCACTTGGAAGGTATCATTCTTGGTGCCAGGTAAAGAATGGATTGGCACAGGAGAAATTAGAGGATGAAGGGAGACAAGCAAAAGGGCAACAGATGATGGTAGCTTGGACTGGGTGATGGACTGGATGTGAAGAAGGTACCTGAGATGACTCTTACGTTTCTAGCTTGTGCAGTTGGATGGAAATTCATGCCGTTCAGTAAGAAAGGGAGTGCCTAATGGAAACAAGGTGTTACTTTGGTGAGGGGAGTAAAATATTTGAATTTGAGTTAACTTTTTAGAAGATATTTCTCTAGACTCAAAAGAAGATCTCTGCTGGAGAGATAAATTTGGGAACCTTTAGCAGGCATATTGTTTTTAAAGTCATGGAAGTTGACGTAAAAACCTGGAAAGCGAGGATGAAGATAGGGAAGAGGACTCAGACTGAGTCAAATTGAATGACTAGGGAGAGGAGAAGGGGACTTCAGAGACCTGGTGAGAAACCCAGGGGAATGCAGGATTGCAGGCAGCAGTGAAAGAGCGTTTTAAAAAGAAAGGAGTGGTAAATCGTGTCAGTTGCTGGTGAGAAGTCCAGTAAGATGAGGACTGAAAAAATACTCATTGTCATTAGCAATGTAGAAGACATAAAATCACAAGAGCTATTTGTATAGAGGGATGTGGACCGAATAACATTTTGAGTGGAAGTGAGAGAATGCAGGCCTCAAATATGTACAACTAGTTCAAGAAGTTTGGCTGAGAAGGGGAGGATCTAGTTAGAGTAGTGATGGGGTGTAGGAGTCAGGGTTTTTGTTTATTTATGTAGTTTGAAGAGACCTAAGCATGTGTAAATGCTGATGGAAAAGGCCTGGTAAGTAGAGAAGGACTGAATATTTAGAAGAGAAATGATAATTAATAGTGAGACAATGGCCTGGAAGCCAGGAAGAGATGGGATCCAAAAAAGAAAGATTATGGTTTCTAATTCAGAGTTATCTCATTATAGTTTGGGTTCTGCATGTGTTTTGTGGAAGTGCTTGTGGGAGTATGTGTTGGAGGTTCTTAAATGTCAGCAGGCATTGTTTATTCTTCATTCACCATCTTCCGGAATTACGGTAGGGGAGGATTTGACCATGTGGTCCACTTCAGTGCAAAACATTGAGACTCTTAATGCAAAAGCTGTAGTGTGCCTTTAAAAGGTGGCAAAGCAGGAATCTAAAATATTGGATTTCTAGGACAGGATATCACCAATGGATAGTACATAAAAGGCACTGACATTATGACTTCATCAACTGGTAATCTAAAAATGATCAATAATTTACAAGGAGCCTAGGTTTCAACTTTGACATTTGTTCTTGGTGCATCATGTTCACACCATTAACTAAAGTTTAAAAAGAACTAACTTTCTATGGGAAACTGTCATGATAATAGAACACACAAGGTGTTTTAAAGGTATTCTTCATTAGGCAGGAATTTTTTGTTTCTGTCTTTGTTTAGTTGTAGCACAGAATTTTAGGACATGTACCTGTTATAGCAGGCTGATAAAACTTGATAGCTACTTGCAGTAGGTGAATCTGCTTTGGCATTCTTAAAATATACAACATGTAAAGTTAGAAATCATTGGATGGGAGTAGTTTCAAATTAATAGTGTAAGTTTTAAAAACTTATCATTTGCAGGTTTCCATAAAAGGTGTTTATTATTTCTAAATTTCTGTTATATTTTCATCATCTTTATGAAAGCTGATAAAAATCATACTGAACGTATTTCCTTTTAAAGTATAAGTTCAGTATTTATTTATAAATATACCCTGGAAAAAAGTCTTTGTGGGTTTAGAGCACAGTGTTAACAATTTTCCTTGTCTTTGGGTATTGATATTTTTAGTTACTATCTATTTTGAAGTTCTCTAGTTTGTCTCTTCTCTTTCTCGTACACATACACTTACCATGGAAGCATTTTCACTTCTAGTAACAAACTCACTAGTTTCACTATTTAAACAATAAACAGAATAAAGTTTGGAGAGGATTTTACAGAAGCAAATCACGATTTATGTTTTTCAGGGGGAATGGATGTTAAGTTTTCTATATTTCAAAGTTTTTTGGATGCATCGGCTTCTGGCTGGTGTTTCTTTACTTTGGAAGATTCAGTATATGGTATAATGTTAAGAAAATTGTCTTCTACTGTTTACCGATGGCAAGGGATTTTTGTTCCACTTGAGGTAAACATCACTTATTTTATGGTACACAAACTATAATGTACATATAGATTTTGGATGCCCCGTGAATTACTGTTATTCCTTGTTTCCTAGGATTTACATATAGAAAATCCTAAAACTTGTGAGGCCTTTAATATGGGTCTTTCCCCCTACTTTGTGATTACTCATGAAGAAAGAAATGAAGAAAAGCCTTCTGTTAACAGTGTGTATACATTCACATCTGGATTCAAATTATTCCTGGTAAAAAAAACACTTCACTTTTTTTTGTAGATTGCTTTATTTAAAAGAAAAATCAGATTCTTGAGATTGAGCTAAATAGAAGATAGTGTATGTTCTATGTTAATGTGATAAGGGGTTTTTGGCAAATTGATACACATTTTAGCAAGGCGTCTTAATCCAGGGATATTTTGGTCTCTCTTGAAATGACATCTGGATATGCATACCTGGGGATCAGAATGATTTTTCAAGTTTTGAACTTCAAATATTTACTCAGACTATTAACTGTAATTCAGAGCTTTTCTTAGTTAAATTTTCCTTTAAATTTTTTATTCTCACTGTTCTGTCTTCCTTGCAGGTACAAACAATCACTATTTCAGAAAGTTCTCAAGTAAGATATTTTACTTCAGACAGTCAAGATTATGTAATTGTTGCAAGTCAAAGTGATGATTCTGAATTAACTCAGGTTTGATTCTTTTAAAATGAATTTTTTTAATGCCATAATTGAAACACATCAAAGATGTAGTCTGTAGGTTTAGTATAAAAGAAAACCATAATTTGATTATGGTAACGTAGTAAAAAGAATATAGATATTGATTAGTCATAGTTAATTTTTAAATGATAGAGTTTTGAATATTATATTGTCTTCAAGAACCAGAGCAAGTATAATAATAAGCATGAACATTTAATTAGATTTTAATTGCATTGGAAAACATGGAGAAAAATCACACAACTGGATAGATGGTATCACTAAAAATTCATGATTAACATTGCCAGATAGACACACAGTTACTCCAGAAATCCCGTATTTCTCTAGTAAACTATATCACAGTGTCTTAATAATATTTATTTGATAATTTTTGTCACTCCTCAGATTCCCATACCTGCTTCTCATCTCTTCACTTTCAGCTCATGACTTTGTTGAAATGAAAGCTACCAGAAAGATTACTCATCTTCCCAACACCAAATTCAGAAACTGTCTTGAAAACCAGTCTTATTCCTGCCTCCTGTTACAATGGCAGAAGTGTTTCTTCTATATAAGACAGGCACCTAACATAGGCTCCCCTCTTGCCTTCATAAGGGTCAGTTATTCCCTCTAGTGCCACCGTAACTAGCATCTCTCTCTCTCTGTAGGATTATTACAGTCAGCATAAATGCAGGATTTCCAAGCTTAAAAAGTGATTTCTCTTCTGATCTTATCTCCCTTTTCTTCCTGCTTCATTTCTTTTATCCCCTCTATATTGATACCTTGAAAGAATTTTCTACTTGCTTTGCAAACTTCTTCATGGTCACCAGTGACAGCTGGGTTGCAAATACAGTGGGTATTTTTTTCTGTCATTATTTTGCATTGCTTCCCATCTGCACTTGACAGTCACCTCATCCTCAAATTTAAACCATCTCTTCTCTTGATTTTTGAACTACCACACAGATTTTCATTCTTTCTTTCTGTGTCTCCTTCTCAGTCTCCAATGCCACTTCTCCCTTTTCTGAACTTAGATATCTTGAAGTTTTTCAGGTTCAGTTTTGGTTCACATTTCTTTTTTCTTTCTCTTCACTCACTCTGAGTACTTTTATCAGTCCTATGGCTTTAAATATCAACTATAGGGTGTCTTCCAAATTTATCAGTAGCCTTTCCTGTGTACTCTAGATTTTGTGTCTAACTACCTGTTGGCATGTACACATAAATATGTTCTAGGTATCTAAGATTTAACATATCTCAAATTAAACTGTAGATTTTCTCTATGAAACTCGTTTCAGGTGTTTGCTTTCATCTCGGGAAATAGTAACCTCATAAATGCAGTTGCTTGAGATAGAGTGCTGGGTTGTATCTTTTTAAAAAAATATTTATTTATTTATGTTTGGCTGCGTTGGGTCTTTGTTGCTGCGCGCGGGCTTTCTCTAGTTGAGGTGAACCAGGGCTACTCTTTGTTGTGGTGCACGGGCTTCTCATTGCAGTGGCTTCTCTTGTTGTGGAGCACAGGCTATGGCGTGCAGGCTTCAGTAGTTGCAGCACGTGCACTTAGTAGTTGTGGCTCGCGGGCTCTAGGGCACAGGCTCAGTAGTTGTGGTGCACGGGCTTAGTTGCTCCACGGCATGTGGGATCTTCCCGGACTAGGGATCGAACCCATGTCCCCTGTATTGGCAGGAGGATTCTTAACCACTGTGCCACCAGGGAAGTCCATATCTTTCTTGATTTCTGCTGATTATTCATTCCCATCTAATTTATTATTAAGTGTTTTTGATTATATCTCCTGATACTATTTTGAGTACAGATGTTTCTTTCCATCTCTGCTTCTTCTTCCCTAATCTAGGTCCCCATCACTTCTCACCGTGCTAGTAGAATAGTCTCCTAGCTGGTCTCCAAAATTCTCTGATCTCCTCAGATCCATGTTTCAAGTAGCTGGAGTAGTCTTTTAAAAATATTAATTCATGTTGCTCCTCATTTTGAAATTATTCAATGATTTCCAATTATGTTTGGAATAACTTCTAAATTATTTAATATGGACTGTAAATAGGATAACCATATGTCCTTATTTGCCCACCACCCTGCTGGGTTGTGCCTGTTGTCCTACAATGATTAAGACTGTCTCTTTCACTCTCTAAAGCATCCCTGTGTTAAATTATATGGGCACCTTAACAAAAGGTACCTCTCCAGTATTATCTTCATTCCCCCAGTGCTGTCAACTGCATTCTAGCTGCACCGGTCTTCATTCAGGTTATGACAAACTTCTTCTGCATTAGAAACTTTGTCATGTCATTCTTTCTAATTTTATTTCCTAGGACATTCATAATTCTCTATCATACCTTCCTAATTGTTGAGTACTTGTCTCAGTTTAGTAGTCATACATTTATTTAATGATTGATGTATTTATTGTTTGCCTTTCCATAGTAGTTAATAAGATCCATAAAGGAAGAAGTGATTCTGTCCCTTACTTCTTGCATAATGCTTGGCTTATATAAGATTCCCAGTTTTTACTGAATAAATATAATTCTTTGTGAAATTGACCGGATGGCATAAGAAATCAGGTAGATTCAGGGTTTTCTTTCAGTTTAAAATACATGAACACTCACCTGAAACCTTGTATGCAGTGCCACCTTCAGGACTAAAAAGTTTAGGTGTTTTTCTTTATATTCTATTGCTTGAGCAGTGGGTAATGATAATACAGCTTTAGAAAGTTTCTTATCTCACTCTGAATTTTTCATATTTAAATAAATTTTCTCCTATTTTTGGCTTCCCCTTCTCTTGCTGTCACCCACCCCTGCCCAGATGTATATTTGAAATTGATTTATTTTCAAATAACTTCTCTTTCGTTCTCTGTGTGTGTCCTCAGGCACACACACATACACACACAGATAAAAAGAGGGAGAGAGCAATGAGAGAGGATCAGTTTTGATATTTTCTCATTTATGAAAGTATCTTCCTAACTAAGTTAAGGGGTCTAGGAGAGTAAACGTGATATTGGCTAAATTCTCACAAGTGCTGAATTCCTAGTCATGAGTGTTTTGTGTCTGATCATTCCCTGCAGGTCTTCAGATGGAACGGAGGAAGCTTTGTGTTGCATCAGACACTCCGTGTCCGAGGTGTGCTGAGCATGGCCTCATTCACCAGAGGAGGTGCTATGTTCTTAGCCATTTCCCAGGCTAATGCCAGGTCAAACTCCCTTTTACTCAGGTGGTCTGGAAATGAGTTTATTAACTTTCAAGAAGTTCCCATCAGTGGAACAACACAAGTTGAAGCCTTGACTTCAGGTGATGATATTTACTTAATTTTTGCCAAAACTGTTTTTCCAGGTAAGACGATTTAGTGTTTGCAATGCATACATAGTTGTTATCGAAATTATCTTCCATTCATTTTATGTTCATATGAAAATGCTCTTGTAATAATTTTTTAGCTAATCCATAGTATGTTTCTTGATGGATCTAAGTATTGATTGTCAGCTAACAGATGGATTTTGGGAAAAAAGAAAAACATTTTAAGTGTTGTGTCCATAACCTGTGGGTGTTCTAAACCACTACTTTAAAGATATTAAAATAAAATTGGGGATGGGTGGGTAAAGTAGAAAGAATTATGAAGATTTTACACCCAAGGTACAAACAGGTAACTTTTTATATGGCTATACTTGGGATGCCATGGATAATCTGTAGTGGTAATAAATAGTGCCAAGCAACATTCAATAAGACCATTTAAAAATGTTCTCTGAATACAAATATGCTTTTCTCTGCTTAGTAGGACTTTCATAGGTAAAATGTCAACATTCCTGAAAAATAAAACATTTGTTACTATTTTTTTGATATCAGATCATGATTAATGGTTAAACCATGTATCAATATATACTTCATGTGGTAAATGCAAGAAGACTTGTAAAGTGTTTCCTACTAAATTGTATTTTTGTTTAATTGAATGAATTCTGAGAAATGTCCTAAATTTGTTTCTTTAATAAAGTTTAATATTTTTATTATAGTTTTATTGTGTAATTTTGTCATTTTTTTCTGTAACTTTTGCCTTCAGATTTGCCTTTTATTCTGTTATTGTAGGAGATCAGAATTCAATTGAAATTTTCATCTGGGAGGGAGGACAATCTTCTTTCAGATATTTTCAGTCCCTGGATTTTGCTACTGTTAATAAGATCCACTTCTTCACACCAGCCTCAGGAATAGGTAAGGGCATTTTTAAAAAAATTTTTTATTTATTTATTTTTAGTTGCATTGGGTCTTTGTTGCTGTGCCCGGGCTTTCTCTAGTTGTGGCGAGTGGGGGCTACTCTTCGTTGCGATGTGCAGGCTTCTCATTGCGGTGGCTTCTCTTGTTGTGGGGCACGGGTTCTAGGCGTGTGGGCTTCAGTAGTTGTGGCTCGTGGGCTCTAGAGCGCAGGCTTGGTAGTTGTGGTGCACGGGCTCAGTGGCTCCGCGGCATGTGGGATCTTCCCGGACCAGGGCTCAACCCCGTGTTCCCTGCATTGGCAGGCAGATTCTTAACCTCTGCGCCACCAGGGAAGCCCCCATACGTTTTAATTTTAAAAACAAAACCTTTTGTAAGTAGGGTTTTCATTGCTTTTTTGTTTTTGCAGATCTCTTTAATGTCTGGTTTAATAGTTCGATTCTCATGTTTGCACCTTTTTCAGCCTTTTTCAATAATAGCAGTCATCTGGCCTCTGGAAGATCCCACTGTGCACTCATGAGAGAATGAGAGTGAAGTAGACAAACCGCATCTTAGTATTATTAGGGAAACAGTTTTGACCTCACAGAACCTCTTGGAGGGTCTCAAGGACTCTTAAAGGTCCTTGAACTCACTCTGAGCATTACTGAGGTAGAGAAATCCTTGAAGGCATTTCAAAGGCAGGTGATGATCCAAGGCGTGTTTTTCAACTCCACCTAGCTTCAGTGTGTAGAACATGCTGGGTGCAGTTTGCAGCTGTCCGGGCAAGAGTAGTGGAGAAGGCTTTTTGTGTGGTTAGAGGTGAGGGACTAAAATCAGGAGGACATTAGTAAGAGGACATGTTGATGCATGGGGGTAGTTCAATTCACAAAAGTTAAAAATCTACAGAGGAAATGATGTTGAGAAGAGTAGAGGATTTCGCACAAATACAGGAATCTATTCTTGGGTTTTTCTCTTAGGTGCCGCACTGCTGCTTTCTCTATCAGGTGTTACATACTTTAGGCACTGTCACCTTCAGTCATCTCAACTGCTGATCAGGACTCAGAGATTATTTACCTCATTTTACATGGTAGATTGTTTATCTCATTGTACTTTGCTTCCATGTGTCCTACTCCCCCCTCCTTAGCCCTGCGTCCTCCCAGATGTTCATGCCACGTGCTCCCCTCGCTCTGGACTCTTACATCATTTTCCAGCCTCCACCCCAGGTTTACTCTGCTGACAGTCCTGCGTCTGTCTCTGCTCTGCTCTGCTCATCCTCTTCTTAACTAACTTCCCTTTACATTGTCAGCCTCTGACAGGCCATATAAACCTGTGATGTTACCCTGTGATTTCCAACTCTGTGACTTTCTTATCATTCACTCAACAATTGATTTACTGAATAAATTATGTATCCTTCATCATGTATTTGTTTAGCTTTTGTTTACTTGTCCTTTAATTTTGTGCCTTTATCATTTTTGCTTTCCTTATACCTCAAGTTTTCAAGTGGACTGACTACATCTACTTGAGTCACTTATTATGATTCAAAATAGTTGCTTAATGAATGTTTTTAAGGATGAAGAGTGCTGCCTGAATGGGCCATTAATTGAAGTTATAGAATTCTCTTTAAAGGCTTAAAAAAATAGAATAGGCACTCTTTCTAAAAGAATTTGTGAAAAATTCTGCCAGAGGCTTGTTCCCTTTATTTCTTTTGTTTCTGTGACTTGAGGATGTAGAAATATGAAAAGATTATAGGTAATTATTTAGAATGGCTTATTATAGATGTCCTGAAAGCTGAAATTATGCATTAAATAATATTCAAGGACTTTCTTATTTTGAATGTGTCAAATATTTTATTAAATGTATTAGATTAGAGCCATGACTGTGAGGCTTACATATTTATTCTGGTTAATGGCTTGACAGAGATTATTGGGTAGTGACTGAATTCTTTAAATGGCAGAGGAAGAATGAATATGACAGAGACCGCAAAGACATATAAACCTACCTTCCCCTTCTCCCTTTTCTCCTTCATTATTTAATAGATATTTCTTAGTGCCAGTTATGTGCCCAGCACAGTGGTAGACCCCAAGGAAAAAAGGGTAAGGAAAATCAGGTATAGCCCTTGCCCTGAAGAAGTCCAACATCTAATAGGGAAGAAGGCCATTATATATAATCACACAAGTAAGTTTTTAGGTACAAACAGATAACCACTATGAAAGAATAAAGTACTTGCATAACACGAAATGGAGGGGAGATGAATGACCTGGTCTGAGGGATGCCCAGAAAGCTTTCTTAAGGAAAAAACATTTAATTGTGGACTATAGGATGAGTAGGAGTTAATGAGGCAAAGACTTGAGCATGAGGCAGCCTCTAGGCAAAAGGAGCAGCAGGGGTAAAGAGGTCAGAGTGTGGCAAAGGACCAGGAAGAGGCCAGTGTGGCAGTGAGGGGAGAGTGGTCCAGGGTATAACTGAAGATGTAATCAGATAGGCCAGATAGGGACTTAAAGGGCTATTGTCTTTATCCTGTAAGTATTTGGGTGCCTTTTATGAGAACATAATGAGGAGATGGAAGATAGAAAGAAGGGTTCAGAGAGAGAAAGAGAGAGGGAGACAGACACAGAGACAGATATTGTGTGTGAGAGTGAGTGAGTGTTTATGTGTGTGTGTGTGTGTGTGTGTGTGTGTGTGTGTGTTTTAAAAATGGATTGTAGGGCTTCCCTGGTGGCACAGTGGTTGAGAGTCTGCCTGCCAATGCAGGGGACATGGGTTCATGCCCCAGTCCGGGAAGATCCCACATGCCATGGAGCGGCTGGGCCTGTGAGCCGTGGCCGCTGAGCCTGCGCGTCCGGAGCCTGTGCTCTGCAAAGGGAGAGGCCACAACAGTGAGAGGCCCGTGTACCGCAAAGAAAAAAGAAAAAATGGAATGTTGACTGCCAATAGGAGAAAAGCTTAGAGGCTGGTAAGAGAAAATGTCTGTAGACAAGCTGGAGGCTCTTAGCACAATTCAGACTGAAGATCTTGAATGCTGGAGCTTGGAAAGTGGTAGGTGATACAGGTGCAAAATCAGAGAAGTAGATTAATTCAGAAGCTGTCTCTCAGGTAAAATCCTGGGAGTTGATGATAGATTGCATATGGGGGTAGGTAAGAGTGAATATCAAGGATAAGCCCTAATTTCTGCAACTAATGGATGAGTGGTAGTCCCTTAACTATTATGGTGATCACAGGGAGGAAACCAGGCTTTTGGGAGCAGAGATAATGAGTTTTGTTGGGATAATTTGAAATGCCTTTGAGTCTTGATATTTAGATACCAATAAGTGTTACTGGTTGGAGCTTAGAAGAGAAGCCTAGACCACAGCTACACATTTTATACGTACAGAGGGTCATTTTACTACAGACAGGTGAAATTGTCTAGAAAGAGACTGTGTAGTATGTATGAGAGAAGGGGGCCTTGAACCAAGTTCTGCTGAATTCTACTTTTTAAAGAGAATATATGATAAAGGAGTCAGGAAAAATGGAAATCTATAGCTAACACATGCTGAATGTTTATTATGTCCAAGGTCCTATTCTAGTCCTTTACTTTATCTCATTTAATCCTCAAAGCTCTGTATGCTGCTGGAAAAATTCACCCCTCCCTCCCTAGTCCCTGAGCACTCTCAGTTTCATCAAAACGATTACCTCTGGAAATCATGGCCTTTGGAGATTATTTGTATTAATTCATTACTCTCTTCATCCCTGTTTGATCATCCTAAGAAGACCAGGCCCCCTGGGGATAAAGAGACTGTCTTCCCCATGTGGTCTATGCATGCTGTAGACCATATGAGCCCTAACTGCCAGACCAGATGCTCAACTCACACCTCCCCCAACTCCCCTTCCGTAATGCCCTGTGTATTGTATCTCAGACGTTTGTCAGAATCTTCCCTTCATCTCAATGCTCTGGAGCTCAGCACTCTCCTGAGGACACTGCTTCTCATGCAGCCCTCTCTGGCTGCTCTGTCTCTTACTGGTTCCTTTTATATTCCCAGATCTCTAAATGTTAGGAATGCTTGCTTTTTCATTTAGTCATGGAACTTTTCTTTGTCTACACTTACTTTTTAAATAATATTATCCAGTTTCCTTCCTTTGGGATATTTTTTCTTTTCTTTTCTTTTCTTTTTAAATAGTTTTGCTGTATGGAAGAGAATTCTGTAATCAGTACTAGTTAAAAATCCTGTTCCCCAGAGTAGATAGAGATTTAGGGAGTTTTTTTCCCCCCCTTATAAATTCCCTGTCTAATATTATCTTGAACAAATATGAATGTCTGTTTTCTGAAAAAGTACTCTCTGCATACATATATGTAGATTTGAGCCCCTACAGGTCCTGCTCTGAATGTCTGATTATCTATTTGCTGCCTTGTCATTCTGATCAGATTGCGAGGAATTGAATAGGGTATATCTCTAAGGGTTAAGATAAATAATCAGTGATGTTCAGAACACTTTAGTTTATGATTTTGGTTAGACTATAGCATCACTTAAACTTGAGAGATGTGATGCGTCTGAGGAATTTGCTCTTTACTGAATGTATATAACTTTATAAAACTTTGTGGAAAATGTTTGATCAGTTTTAAAATGAAAGTTTATTAATAATAATCTTTTTTGATCTTTATTATGTAATATTTACTAAACTGAAATAGTACTTAAATTAATTACCATAAGTAAACATTATCAATAGTTTTTGATATTTAAGAGTAAGGATATGGGATTTTCCATTTCAACCTATTGGATAAAATTTTAGAAGAGTCTCATGGTTTCTTGTTCTACATGTTATTTTAATGCCCAGTAAAACTTATTTGATATCTTCAGATTCCAGTGTGTTTTTCCAAGTACTGGAATTTGTACATTTCTGCATGATTTCCTACTTTTCTTCCCAGTTTTAAGTCTGAAGATTGCTTAATGGTATACACAGAGTAGTAAGCCCCCTTCCCCTCCTAATTTCTGCAGATGTAAATACATGCCATTGCTTTGAACTATTAAGAGCATGCTTTCCTACTAACATTTCAGAAAGCATTGGCAGAATATACTCTAAGATCACAAATTTGTTAATATCCTTTGGACACCTTTAAGAATTTATCAGATGGAAATAAATAAAATGATGAATGCTGTCTCTAATTAATATTCACAAGTTAAATAGAATACAACAATAAACATCCAATGTAGGGGAATAATTAAATATATTTAAAAAATCAACTGTAGATTAGTATCTGTATATTAAAATTATAAATCTGAATGCTGTATAGCAAAATATAAAGCTATATATATGTATAAAATGTATACTATAAATATAACATTAAGCTTTTTAGTTAAGATTTTTTGTATTTAGACTGTGTCGATTATGAATTCATATGAATGGTGACTGGAAAGGAAAATATAAAAATGAAACATTTAGTGGTGGGATTGAGTCTTTTTCACTTTAAAAATATCCTACCATGCTATCCAATAAATAAATATTAAGATGAATACAAAAGAGTTCAAAATTCATTTCGGTTTTATCATCCAGTGATTTTTTTTTTTTATTAAGTGGATTGTGGGTACACTGTCAGGCTGACTTGTACCTTCCACAGTATTTAAAAATTATTATTTATATCTAGTTATTTCAGAAATGGAATCATATTTAGTTACTGCAGCAATCAAAATGGAACTTTGAGAGGTGGGAGGGTTTTGCTGTGGGGAGCTGGTGAGGTGACATTCACTTTTCATTCTCGCTGCCTTTTCTTTCCTTCCTCTAGTCCACATACTTCTTGTTGGCCAAGCTGTGTCTGCTCTTTACTGCTGGAATTCAGAGCTGAATCAATTCTCTTTTATTCTGGAAGCACCATCTGCTCATGATGCAGCCTCTGTTACAGTAAAGTCCCTTAATTCAAGCAAGCATTTAATTGCTCTTGCGGGAGCCATCCACTCACACACATATGAACTGGCCTATGTCTCGAGCCAGTCTGACTTCATTCCTAGGTAGGTTCAACATTTTATGCTGAATGTCTTTGTCTCACCATAATTTTATATGGTACCTAACTTCTGAGTCTTTATCTAGTGATGGAAGCATATACAAAATACAAGAACTATTAATAAGCCAGAAGTTTGGTTATTATCCATATTTCTAATATCTATTCTACCAAGTTAATTAGTGATATATGAACATTTTGGATTAAAATTTTACTTATGAAATGTGATTTCTGCAAACTTTTAATAGTAATCAGTATTATGAGAATTTTATGATTAATCTACCATTTATATGTCTTTAATTTGTTGTAGTTGACTTATTTTATATATACTTCTTATGCTAGTTCAGGTGAATTGATATTTGAGCCTGGAGATAAAGAAGCTATAATAGCGGTAAATATCCTTGATGATACAGTTCCAGAGGAAGATGAATACTTCAGAGTTCAGCTTAAAAATCCCAAAGGAGGAGCAGAGATTGGTATTAATGGTTATGTAATAATAACTATTCTGTCTAATGATGATGCCTATGGAGTGGTTGGATTTGCTCAGGTAAAGATTCCACACTTGGACGTCAAATGATTTATTCACTGTATTTATTTATTAGCTGCTATCAACACTCAGTGAGTGTCTTAAGCCTCTCTTCTCTTCCTTTCCCTGCTTCATTCCGAACTCTGCATTATAAGGTGAATTCTACTGATGATTGAAATTTACAGACTTGCACAATGGACCCTTGAGTCAACTTGTCTTAAACTTTTTTTTGGTACTGATTCCTTTCCTAAGATTGAATTTGAAATGTTACCAGTTGGCCTTGGTCCAGGAGTTTGGCTCTGCTCTTATCCTTGTTTCCAGAGGGTAATGGTGAAGCAGATTCCAAATACACACTATACACTGTGTCTTGTCACGCACATCACCTACAAATATATTACTGTCCTTTTACGCCTTTGTTACTTCTGTGTATTAAGAGAAAGAGAGAGAAAGACGTTTGTAACTGTATGTGCATTGTACACATGGAGATGCTTTCTCCTGAGGAAAGAGAGCTATCCAGTTATTCCAGTTTGACTTCCATACCCAGACTTCGTATTCCTTTACCAATGAGCAAAAGGACAAACCTTCATAATTGCATCATTTAGTCCTATTTGCAAAATGTATCACGATTTCTTAGTTAGAGTTACAGCTGCAGGTATCTTGTGTTTTTCTCTGAAATATTCTGCAAATAAGGAAAGCTGAACTGAAACTGACTTAAAACACCTAGGGCGTGTCCACAGAGAAGGTGGGCTTGGGGTTGACTGGATACTCTGCTGTGTCACTATGGCTCAGATTCTTTTCATCTGTGTATTTTGCCAGCAAAAAGCTAACCTTTCGTTTTGTTGTTTGAAAGCTGATGCTATCATTAGGGCTACTGCTTTCTTGTTCATGTCCATTTGCAGAGAGAGAGATGCGTTATGTGGCTCTCTGTGTAAGGAAGAAGTTTCCCAAAAGCCTCTTCTTATGTCTCATTGGCCAGAACTGGGTAACAGGCCCACTTACTCAGTCATTTATTCATTCATGTAGCAGGTATTTAATAAATACCTTCCATGTACCAGATGCTGTTTCAGATACTAGAGATATGTTAGAAAATAAAACAGTAAAAATCTCCATCCTCCTGGTCCTTAAATTCTAGAGAGGACAAGGGGAGACAGACAATAAGCAAAGACAAAAGAAACATCTGTACCATAGCTGATGTTAATAAGTGCCATGGAGAAACATTAGACAGGGAAGGCAGATCGTGAGTGAGGGAAGAGGTGGAGGTTGTATGCTGGGAAATCAAAAAAATCAGGGAGGGCTGCGCTGAGCAAGTGACATAGGGCAAAGGCCTGGAGGAGATGAGGGAGAGAGTTTTGTGCATATCTCAGGGGAGAACATTCAAGGCAGGGGCACCCATCAGCAAGGGCAGAGGCCCGGACGTGAAGCCTTGCTCCTCCGGTACAGCAAGAAGGCCACTGTGGCTGAAGCCAGTTACTAGGGGAGATGAAGGGCCAGGGCCCTGTGTCGGGGTCCCCACCAGCACCCACAGTTGTGACGACTTGCTAGGAGGACTCACAGGATCAACATTTAGTCTTTCTCATGTCTCTGATTTATTGGAGTGAAAGGTTACAAAGCACAATCAGCCAAGGGAAAAGGCTTATGGGTGAACTCCAGAGGAAACCAGGTGCCTTCTCTCCCAGTGGAGTCACACAGGACGCACTTAAATTCCCCCAGTGTCGTTGAGTTGTGATAACGCATGTGAGTGTTGCTGACCAAGGAAGCTTATTAGAGACTCAGTGCTCAAGGTTTTAACTGGGGGCTGATCACATAGGCACCCTGTACCTGGCATAGAACAAAATTCCAGAGTCCCAGAAAGAAACAGACTGTTTAGTATCAACCACATTGTGTGTACAAACAGTTCAGGCACAAGAAGCTGGTTATCAATTCTGTGGGTGGTGAGAACCCTCCCGATATCCAGGTTCCCAGACATCAGCCAAGAAGGAACCCCGTAGGCCTTTTGAAGGATAGCAGTCAGGCCTGCTACCTTAACTCTTTCCTGCACGAGCCCCTTAGTGTTTTCATGAATTTGGCCTCTGAGGGAAACTGGGAGCTTTTGGAGGATTGGGGTAAAAGAGAAATTTGATCCAACTATCACTTTTTTTTTTTTTTTTTTTTTGTGGTTCACGGGCCTCTCACTGCTGTGGCCTCTCCCGTTGCAGAGCACAGGCTCTGGACGCGCAGGCTCAGCGGCCATGGCTCACGGGCCCAGCCGCTCCGTGGCATGTGGGATCTTCCCGGATCGGGGCACGAACCCGTGTCCCCTGCATCGGCAGGTGGACTCTCAACCACTGCGCCACCAGGGAAGCCCCCAACTTGCACTTTTAAAGGACATTCTCTTCATAGAATTGAGACTAGATTGTAAGTGGGCAAGGACAGAAATAGACTAGGAGGCTATTGCAGTAATTTAGCAGCAAATGATAGAGCTATGGGGAGCAGGAATGTGCCTTTCACCAAGACACAACCACTGTAAGAGAAGCAGTTTGGGGGGATAAGATTGGACTTACTAATACCCTGAGTCAATTCCTTGCAAGGATCGTAGGGTCACCCTGTTACCCGCTCTGTCCCATCTCTGGAGCCAAAGGCAGGTCAGCTTCCTCTGAGGCACCTCTGCCCAATAGAAATATAATATGAGCCCCTGGGTAATTCTGAGTTTTCTAGAAGCCCCATTAAAAAAGTAAAAAGAAACAGGTGAAGTCAGTTTTCATGTTATATTTCATTTAACCCAATCTATTTGAAATATTATTGTTTCAACATGTAATCAACGTAAAATTACTTATGAAATATTTCACATCCTTTTTTTCCCCGTATTTTGTCTTCAAATCCAGTATGCATTTTTACACTTAAAGACTAGTCACATATCAAGTGCTCAGTAGCCACATGTGGCCAGGAGCTGCTGTGTAGGACAGAGTAGCTCTAAGATGTGAGCTGTGCGGGTAGGGTTAGAAAGAAAGCAGACAACTTCTTTCCCCACCAGGTATTCACATGACTTGTTTCCTCACTTTGTTTCCTCTCTGCTGAAATGCCATCTTACAGAAAGGCCTTTTCTTGCTGAACATTGTGACTCCCACCATCATTCTTTATTACACCTTAATCTTCCTTATGGCACTTAACAATGGCCTGATTGGTCTATTGCCAGTTTCTTTTTTTTACTAGAATTAAAGACTATGAGAGCTGGCATACTGATTTCTTCACAGCTTTCCCTGAACCAGACAAGTGCCTGGCACTCTGTAGGTGCTTCCTGTGAGCCTGTCATTATGCAGGGGAGGAAACAGAAGACTCACGGGGCCTTCTCAGGATCTCATACAACTATGGAGGGCAGAGCTGGGGCTCCTGGGGCCGAACCCAAATGCTCTGCAGCTCAGCTTCATCTTCTCACCGGAAGCTGTGCTGCAGATGGGGAGTACATTCTGTTCCTCAACTATTTAAGCATAGATCGTGCTTTATGAAGCCTGTTTCACAATTGTTCTAGAGACACGAAGTCACCGTGGCCTGATCCTTGCCAATAGATATAGTATCCTAGGTTTCTTCA
Organism: Phocoena sinus; assembly: GCF_008692025.1. Taxonomy (NCBI): domain Eukaryota; kingdom Metazoa; phylum Chordata; class Mammalia; order Artiodactyla; family Phocoenidae; genus Phocoena; species Phocoena sinus. The sequence continues at coordinate 100,400,714 of NC_045765.1, read as the reverse complement.
ATCCATTCAGGAAAATTCCTCAATACAGGCCTCTCGTGTCTGGACAGCCTGGTTCCAAGATGAGACTTAGTAGATGTTGAGAATTTCTTGAATATCTTCTGGCTGTATTAATCCTCATTTTACTAATCCTTGTTAACAGATGGCATGAAGCCTGAGAGAGGCTTCTTTTTTTAAAAAGCATTTTCTTTCTTTCTTTTATTAAAGCCATTGTCTTTTGTGAGCAAATTATATGCATATTTTAAAATCAAAGCATTTTCTGTAGGAATGTGTGATTGCCTTGAGCAAGATTTTACTACTATGTAACATCTGTAGCGATGTGTTAAAATGCTGTGTAAAACGCTATAGGATTGGATATCTACTCAAGTTAGCATTCTAACTGGAAGCTTACATAAGCTTAAATGAAATTTCTTAATTTTATTTAAGAAATTAATGGGGGAGTCTTTTTTTTTAGATTAAGTAAAAGTAAATAAAAAGACAAGAACAATCTTACTGGAAAGATTTTAAAAAATCTTTATACTCTGTGTTCTTGCTGTATTGCCTATGGAGAAACAAAGGTTATTGTAAGAAGAGAGTTTTTGGAGTATTAATTTTGAGGAAGCATTCATTAAATGGCTGGCAAGAGAAGTCACAGGCCTTGGGCAAAGAATGTTATAGTCACACAGAGGCAGCAATCAGTTTGGAACAAAGGAAAGAGGCTCAGAAGTATAGGTGAGAAGAAGAGAGTAAGGGATTCTAACATGAGGGAAAAGGATCGTCTGGCAGGAAAAACAGCTGTAAAGACCATGAGCTAAGAATGAAACATCATCCATGGAAACATCACAGCCTATAGAAACGTTTCAGAGGATATGAATTTAAGGATAAGAGACTTTTGTAAATGATCAGAAAGAGCTCACTGCTTCTCATGATGTCATTACATTTGGATGGGTCTTTGGGGACCACATAGACCAAACACTTATTTTACAAACAGGAAACAAAGACCTAGAGGGATTGCCAGAGCTTAACATAGGGGAGGGAGAAGATTTCTCTGTTCTCCTGACTCTCTCTATGACACTTCTGTTGTATAAGCTATTTACATGCTATGTATACTCCTTTTAAAAGTGTGTATGCTTTCTGAGTATAAAAATAATATGTTTATTGAAGAAAATTTGAAAAATATAGAACCTGGAAAAATATCCAATAAAAATTAACCTTTTCATTTACTTTAACTTAGTCTTTTACTTATTCAGACGTGCATGTTTTAAAGTAAAAATCATGGTCATCCTATACTACTGTTTTTTAAATATTGTTTTTTACATAATATGTCATGTTGCTTGGTACTGTGAAGTTTGCAAATGCATAATAGCATGACCTAAAAGTCTGCCTAGATGATTTCAAATAACCCCTTATGACTTCCTGTGTATTTTTCAGAATTCATTATATAAACAGGTGGAGGAAATGGAGCAAGATAGCCTAGTAACCTTGAACGTTGAACGCTTAAAAGGAACATATGGTCGTATAACTGTAGCGTGGGAAGCTGACAGAAGTATTAATGATATATTTCCTACCTCAGGAGTGGTATGTAATTTACAAAATTATAGGAGAGTCACTTTTAAATTATGGTTACTATTGATGCATGGGACCAAACCCTGCCTTGTGGGTGAAGTGTTTGAGTTTGACCATGTCAGCATTGGATTCCTCCTAATCACCATAGAGAGGGATACAAGTTAAGGTTAGTTTTATTGTTGTGATTCTCCTTTTTTCCCTATAATACCAAAATTATCTGTAAAAACATCATCCCTTTTGAGATTCAATACACTGGTTGGCCAGATTATGGATGTATTACACTGTCAGAAAGATAAAACTAATCCAGCTGGGGCTGGAAATGTGGTTTTGAGATTTGGGTAGAATAGAAGCAGTAAATCGGGAACAAGTCCAGTGAAATAACAGGAAGTATGGAAAAGTAGACCAGAGTTGCTGAGTGATGTAGGTTGAGTTTCCTATAAATAGACTCTGAGATTGAGAGTTGTGGGCCAAAAGTTCATTGGGAAGAGCACGTATGAGGAAGTGAGGAAGGCAATCATGAGCAGAGGGAGAAGTTGATCCACAGACAGTTGTCCCTGAGGTGGAGTTTATGAGGGAGTTTTGGAGCTGAGCTTGTCCTCTGGAGTTGTTTCCAGTTGGGGCGAGGGGATATAATGTTGCATCCTGTTTTAGCTGTCCTTGACCTCTGCTCATCTTTTGGTTGAGGCATAACCTGGGGTGAAGAATATTATGGCAAATTTTATTGTAGTGAATATTTACTTTATTCAAGCTACCAAAACTGCAAGTTGTATCTCTCAGGTTCTGTGTGTTCTGAATTATAATATGCTTCCCCAATTAATATTTCTTATATAAGCATGATTAAAATGATTTCTAATTTAAATACACAATAGTATCTTAGGTATGGACTGTATTTTTTAAAAATTTATGTATTTATTTTTGGCTGTTTTGGGTCTTTGTTGCTGTGCATGGGCTTTCTCTAGTTGTGGCGAGCAGGGGCTACTCTTCGTTGCAGTGTGAGGGCTTCTCATTGTGGTGGCTCCTCTTGTTGCGGAGCATGGGCTCTAGGTGCGTGGGCTTCAGTAGTTGTGGCACACAGGCTCAGTAGTTGTGGCTCACGGGCTCTAGAGCGCAGGCTCAGTAGTTGTGACACACGGGCTTAGTTGCTCTGCGGCATGTGGGATCTTCCCAGACCAGGGCTCGAACCCGTGTCCCCTACATTGGCAGGCAGATTCTTAACCACTGCGCCACCAGGGAAGCCCTGGAGTGTATTTTGAAGGAGAATTATCTTATCCAAAGGTCAGTAAATTCTGTAAAGGGCCAGATAGTAAATATTTTAGACATTGAGGGCTATATGTTCTCTTTCCCAGCTATCAGCTTTGCCCTTGTAGCACAAGGGCAGCGATAGACAGTATGTTATCAAATGACCTTTTCTGTTTTCCAATAAAGCTTAATTTATAAAAAATGGATTTGACCAAAGGGCAGTAGTTTTCTGACTCTTGATTTTATTAATAAAACTCTTGAGTTTATATCCTGAAGTGCCTTCTTTAGGTAGAGAGATGAGTGTCAGCAAAATAGGCCTGTAATGCTAGTTTGAATTGTTGTAAATAGTATGTATCCCTATTACTAGAGAATAAAGTCTGAAATGGGGAAAAAAAGGGAAATGACATTCAAGAAGCAGACAGAAGCCCTATCAGAAAGGATTCAGATGCTTTTTAGCAAATTTAGGTTTGACTCTTCAGACAGTGGAGACCCACGAGGAGAGAGAGACTCTGATTTGTACCTCTGCCTATCTTTGTCTCTCTATTTCTATTTTGATTGATTCATTGTTAAATAATACATCTATTCAGAGTTTAGGTGAGGGAAGTGGAAGTAGCACTCCTAGCAAAAGTTTTGTAGAGAAAAATGTTTAAACTATATGCCACCTTCTTTTATGTTTTTAGGTTTTTATATATGGTATCCAGGGCTTAAATTTCCAGAAAGAGTATGTACTCAATATTTTATTAAGAAGGTAGGTTTCAGGATAGGACAGTTTGGCTACATGTTTTATTAGCTAAGTTTTAGTAGTGGTTTACTTTTTCTTTTTCCTAACAATCTTCTACTTCTCATGTGAAAGGCATTTGATTGATTTGTAGGATCATATTACGTTGCTTAAATATCTCATTATTTAAGATATGGTCGATATTAAAAGATAATCTAACCTTTTGGTATTCTTACTGCACAGTGATAAGTAGGATATAAATAAAATCTTCTTTCTTTAAAATTTTAGATTTCATTTTCTGAAGGCCAGGCACTGTCTACAATTACTCTGACTGTTCTTGCTGATGACCTACCAGAGTTGTCAGAGATTGTGATTGTAACACTCATCCGTATTATCACAGAAGGGGTTGAGGACCCATCAAAAGGTGCTACTATTGATCAGAAAAGAAACAAGTCTGTGATAACCACTCTGCCCAGTGACTCGCCCTATGGCTCGGTGGGCTGGCATGCTGAGTCTCTCTTTGTCAGAGTAGCAGAGCCTAAAGGTAAATCTTGTTAAATATTTTTCAGGTTCTAGTAAGTTTTATTGGATGACTTAATTCTAATATTTACTAGGGATGTAATTTTCTTTTTACATGATATTTTTCAGTTTGACAGGTCATACTCAATCCTTTTTTACTTTTTGTTTGTTTCTATTAAATTTTCTGATCCTGTCATTACACAGTGATATGGCTATATGAAATACTTTTACTTTTACTTTTTTTTTTTTTTTTTTTTTTGCGGTACACGGGCCTCTCACTGTTGTGGCCTCTCCCGTTGCGGAGCACAGGCTCTGGACACGCAGGCTCAGCGGCCATGGCTCACGGGCCCAACCGCTCCGTGGCATGTGGGATCTTCCCGGACCAGGACTCGAACCCGTGTCCCCTGCATTGGCAGGCGGACTGTCAACCACTGCGCCACCAGGGAAGCCCTACTTTTACTTTTTGAGACATTACTGTCATAATAGAAATAATAATATTTTAGTAAATCATTATAGTAGAAGTGTTTGGGTTTTATTTTACTTTCTCTTTTTCATTTTTGATATATCTGTTCTCTTTCCTCACTCAGATTTCTCCACTATAGATTTTCAATAGTTATAGAAAACAATGAGCAGCACAGAGAAATGCATGTGGTACTCGAGGTGTTAATTATTAAACCCAAAGCAGTAATTAGAATAATATTTTTTCTGTGAAGCACAAGTGATCAGTGCCTCTTTTCCTGTTTCCTTTGAGCTTAGTGTTGACATCTTTGTCTGAATGACTATTCTTATCAACTGTAGAATAGATTTTTATAGATAAAGGTCATTTGACTTATTTGAATAAAAGGTTATATATAATATATATGTATTAAGAATATGTAAAGACTCTAAAATTTTCAGATAGGAACATGGACATCTTTCAAGGACCTTTTATTTAAATAGTTGATGGAAAAAAATGACGTGTAATTATGCATCTAGGTCTTTATATATCTGTACATATCGGAATAGAAAGAGTAATCTTAAAATGATCTGTTCATTTATCCATTCAAGAGTCATTTTTGAAGCACCTAGTAAGTACCAGAAATTGTGCTATGTGTTCTGGAAACAAAGACAGGGTATTTGGTCATTAGAAATTCACAGACTGGTAGGGAAATTGACAAGCATTTTTTTTCATTTATATAGCAAACTAAATTTTAAAAATCTAAGAAATGAAATAAAAAATACGTGCTGGGAAATACTTTGAGCTTTGTGATAGCCACCTTTACTGTAAGAACGAAATTGCTCTTCTTCTAATGATTAGTTATTAAATGATGGCTCTGTGTGCTTAATTTTTCATTTTCAAAGAATCTTCCTGGCATTTGTAATTAGCCCCTCTGCTCAACCAGCAGGTATGCACTTTCCTAAGATTTTCAGCAGTTTCTGTTAAAGTGCATGACATGTGCAACATAGGAGAGTGAATTAGAGTACCAGAAGTGAGGGTTTAGAACTGGGATGTAATGCTAACAGCGTGTGGTGATTCTCACCACAACTTTGGAGACAAGGTGGATAAAACACTAAATACTCCTTGGGAGTATACATTGTCTTTGTTTTACCTCTCTTTTTTACCGGTCTGAAAGGGGTAGTGCAGAACATTCTATCCTAAGTGCTTGGAATAGCATCAACAGCAAGTAGAAAAGCTTACTTACTTAAGGCATGTCTGTCTCACAGAGAACATCACCACTCTTCAGTTACAAATTGTTCGAAATAAAGGACTACTTGGAGACATAGCCATTCAGTTGGTAGCTAAACCCAATTTCTTACTGCACGTCAGTAATCAAGCCACTGAGAATGAAGATTATGTGCTACAAGAACCAATGATAATAATGAAAGAAAACATAAAAGAAACTTATGTCAAAGTTGCCATTTTGCCGGTGAGTCTAAGGCTGCAATGAATGTGATGTAAAATAAAGGAAAATACTCTTGAAGGTAAAATCTTTAAAAAGGGTGCCTTTTAAATATAAAGATACAAGTACTCTAATGCTCCCACCCACCCTAATATTTAATAATGAATGACTAATAACTGAAAGATAAAATAACAAGTGTATTAATTGTTTATATTTATTTGTGAACTGTAATATTGTTTGAATGAACTTTGCAACATTGAATCTGGATTGATTATGTGTCTGGTTGGATCCTCTATTCTGTTGCTTTGTTAGTTGTTTTCAACTAATGATTGAATGAATAAAATACCCAAGTCAATCTGGTTATTTTTATTATTGCTTTTACAAGACAGTGTTTTCATTCCATGATACAATCACTTGAATTAAGATTAGTCTTCAGATGGGGTTTAGATCTGGTTTTAGTGCTCTCAATCTCTTTCTCTCCTTCATCTAAAGAGAATGTGTATATACATCTGTAGTGATGCCCAAGAAACTGAAATTTGTTAATAGTATTATCACTAATATATAATTAAATATTGTATTTATATATTATAGTCCTACATATAATATTAATTATTATCATATCCTATTAAATGAATATAATATAATAACATTCGTGTTATTAATAGTGGTATTAGTAGTATTAGGTAATAGTGGCTTCTGGAGAGGACATTCTGGAAAGATGTAAGGGATGGGACAGAGCAGAGGTTTCCTTTCCTTTTCTCTAGGTATTCTTTCTATCTTTTGGAATTTTTTATTACCTATTGAAAAATAAGGTAACAATTTTTAAAAAGTTAATTAAAATATAGGCTTATAATTAGATTTACAAGTCCAGAGCTTTCACTTTTTAAGATGTATGTAGCATTTACCAGTTTCTCCAAAATTGAGGGGATGTTATATATGTAAAACATATTCAGTAGGATGTGGTCAAAATTGTAGGATAGATACTTGTAAAGAATTATTTTACTTGCTCATGAGTATGTGGCTTCCATTGAGACATCACCAATAAGCTTGAATATCCCCTAAGATTCTGAAGTTGTCACTGGGGATGTACTAAAATATAAAAAGGAATCTTTTGTTATATGTGTGGTAGAGCTGCCCGTGCCTGTGGACAGTCATTCTTTACTGAAAAAATATTGTATTTCCAATGCAAATCAAATATATTAAAAAAAAAAACAAAAACACCATCTCTCTCCCCTCTCCCTGTTCCTTACCCCCAGGATGATGTCCCCGAGCTGGAGGAAGGGTTTATTGTCAACATCACTGAGGTGTACCTGGTGAACTCTGACTTCTCTGCAGGACAGCCAAGTGTGCGGAGGCCTGGGATGGAAGTAGTTGAGATAATGATTGAAGAAAATGATGATCCCAGAGGAATTTTTAATTTTCATGTTACCAGAGTGAGAGGAACTTTCACACATTTATAGTAATAACAAAAGCTTGTATCTGACTTGGCCAGTATCATATATTTTCTGAAAAATAATTGACTTTTCCTGTAGGTATTAATGAATACCCATCTTGAAGTTTTTCTTATAGACTAATTCTTAGTTCTCTTTGAGCTGGAACAAAGGATTAAGCAAGTTTATTTACATTACATTTAAATGTAAGAGTTCTGAAGACCGAATATGCATACGTATAGTCAACTATTGATTTCTACTTTGAAGAGTGAAGTATAAGAACTAATAGTAGAAATAATAAGTTTAGAAAGTGATGACTTACATGAGTTACTTTTGTCTTGCATTTTAACTTATATTCTTTATTTAAAGGATGTTGGTGGAGTTATTACTGCGTATGAGGTACCTCCACCCCTGAACATTCTTCAAGTTGCTGTAGTCCGGCTGGCTGGAAGCTTTGGGGCAGTAACTGTTTATTGGAAAGCAACACTGGACAGTGCTGGCCTGGAAGACTTTAAGCCATCTCACGGGATTCTTGAATTTGCAGATAGACAAGTATGCTAGTTATAGACATATTAACATTTTTTGGTTGTACTTGAAACATTTTATAGGCATCCACCAAATGAATGTGCAGTAGTGATTGCTGAATGTATTAAATTCTAAATTTCCATGTCAAGACAACAGAGGTATCGTTAGTTAATGTGTAATTTTTTAATGGACATGGGAAGAGAATATAAATAGGGAAGAGTCTTACCCTCTCTGAAATTCCCCACCTTACTCTATTTTAAATAGAAGTTATAAAATGATAATAACTGGCTTGGAAGTGCCTAAGAATGTATAAAATACTGCCTGATGAACTAGACTATTCCTATGAACTTTAGGTTCTTATATTCTATTTGTTTCTTAATGATTATAAATTTTTTTTAGGATTTGCAGAAGTATATGCATTTATTACTAAAGACATTTATTATTATGTACATTTATTATTACCCAAAGATTTTTTTACAATTAAAAAACACTAAAATGATAGAAAAGGAACAAAGTAGTTAAAACTGGAAAAAATTGAAAAACAGTATTCTAGATTTGGGCCAACCAATCTTAAAAATTACAAAATATTCCTTAAGAATTGTAAGCTTGTGAACTGGGCATTTTGCAATATGTAAGAATTTTTGATAAATTTTTAAATCAGTAAGTGGCAAAAGCATGTGAACAACCATGAAAATGTTAGTAACTCCGAATAGCAGTATCTATTTACATGCAGCCTGATTTTGCCTGCACAGATTTGCACAGTGTGCATCAACTTACTAGTTGCCGTTAGGGGGATAGTAAATACTGCTAAAAGATAAGCATACAGATCTAGATTTTCCTACACATAAAGGTCTATTGTTAACATTTGAAATCATGAGATTTTAACAAATTTAAGACTTTAAAACATTTCCTACCAGAAGGAGGGGAAATGCAGATTTTCATGTTAAAAGTAGAAACAAATAAATTGATTTTTCATTGAAGTAACCTTCCAACTTTATATTATCAGGACTTTATTCTTTTCATGAAGTTAAAGTCCCATCACTTAGCAGCACCCTTAGGATCCTCATCATTCTTAAATTTAACATCCTGTAGGGAAAGTATTCTGTGTTCTACAGTACTGATTTGAGGTGCAGACATTTTGACAAGCTTATATTTTAGCATTTGATTTTGTTCAGGTTTCTCTTTCTCTGAATGTGACGTCCAGATTTCTCACTTTTCTCTGTTACTATATTAAAGGTGGATTTAGGTAGGAAAACTTCATTTTTTGATAAATGTCTGTGTCATTTCCCTTTGGGATATAGAAAATATTTTAAATATGGACATACAGCTGGGATATTTTTATGACTAATAGTGAAATCACAAGCTGGACCAAAGTTTTACTCATTTATAAGTTATAAAAACTTGTAACATAGATCCAGACAGATGAATGAACTCCTGATCACAGAGTTCTAAAAACATGAAATTTGGGTTTTCTTCCTGCCTTTTCCCCTACATTACAAGAACAGTAATTTGAAACTGAAGGGATTTATTCTAGTTACAGAAGACAGTAATAATTTATATGGTACCATTTTATATCAGGTCGTATTAATGCTAAGTATACTAAAATTTATGTTTGTGCAATGGTTATTAGAGCCTGCGTGACATTTTAAATATTTTTCTTCAAGAATAAGCCTTCATTGTTTTTTTGAATCTATAAATTATCCTATATTTTATTACATATATAATTTCCTCTATCTTGGAAACAGTAGACTGAAAAGTTTTGACTTTGAAATACTATAAATATGTGACTATTTTTTTTTTTTTAATTTTTAAATTTTTATAGAAAATTTTTGGCCGCACTGCATGGCTTCTGGGATCTTGGTTCCCTGACCAAGGATTGAACCCAGGCCCTCGGCATTGAGAGCGCAGAGTCCTAACCACTGGGCCGCCAGGGAATTCCCTGACTTTAAAATAGTATTATGAACACCACAGGCAAAAATTCCTGCTTTTTTCTTTGGTACTATGTTTCTAAGTTTCAACTAAAATGTTAAAATATATGCGATCAAAAACTGCTATTACATTTTACCCTCTCTGCCTCTCTCCCTCCCTTTTTCCTTCTCTCCCTCCCTCTTTTCCTTCTTTTCTTTTATAGGTTATCGCAGTGATAGAAATCACCATAATTGATGATGCTGAATTTGAACTCATGGAGATATTCAATATTTCCTTAATCAGGGTGGCTGGAGGTGGCAGACTTGGAGAAGATGTTGTGGTAACTGTTGTTATTCCACAGAATGATTCTCCATTTGGAGTGTTTGGATTTGAAGAAAAGACTGTAAGTGAAATATATCAGGAAGGGGGGGTGCCTTCCCCTAAGCTAATTTTTCATGTAATTTATAGTAGAAAGGTCTTTTTCTTTTAAAAAAAAAAAAACTCTGCATTACTCTTTACTTACAGTTCTTTTCTCAAGGCTCTTTTGAGTTGGCTATTGAATTAGGGGCCAATCTGCTAACCTGTGCACACAGTTTGATAGTAGTGAGAGCTCTTAACATCAGGCAGTTACAAAGGGGTGTAATAGACTACGAGGTACTTTTTGTCTATACATTCTGTTCTGTACCGGCTCTGCTCCCAGACTGCCATCCTGGTTACAAGGCAGGATTCTGTCATGCTCCGGTTTTACACCCCAGGAATGGATTTAGCTGAGGAGGGATTTATATTCCCCACCTTTCAGGCCCTCTATCTTGATTTATATTGAACAAAACACTACAGTCACCCCAGCTCCTGTGTTTCTATGTATTTCTTCTCTCTCTCCCCTCTTACTTCTCATGGGCTGCCTACTTCTAAGACCTGCAAGAGTGAGCCTAATTATTATTGGTTCAACCCCTGAGAGAGAAAAAAGAAGCTTTGGCTAGTACAAAATTATCTCTCTACCTTAACTATACAATGAGGTGCTATAAACTATATCATAATTATTATGACATCATGATTATATCATCATCATTATGACTTTACCTTTCAAAGGAAATTTCAAGATGAAATAATCATACAAATATTTAGATAATTTCGATAGACACAGCAACTTTTCTGGCTTCTTTGTCACCATTCCCTTTATTTAATCACTTATAGGTAATCAGTAATTCACCATAGATCATTTTAAATAATAGCAAATTGTCTAATGCCGATTGTCTTTACTGTTCAGTGGATGCAAGGCTAGACCTGCAACTTGCATATCAGGGCTGGGCTTCCTAGATGCTCCAAAATTTAGATAAACCCTAATAATTGCCTAATTATTTGATCATTGAAATTTCAACTTCATAAGAAAATGGAAACTATAAAAGGAACAGAACCCTTCTACTGCTGTAGCCTATTTGAGACTCTTTTTCTTCCTTGAGAAAGGAATGAGCAGAAATAAGTGTTTGTAAAGAGTGGTAGATTCACAAAAGAGTAGCTGTGAATGTTTTCTAGGCAACCTAAAAAGTCTGGAAAATACAAAATGTATAAAGAAAAGAATAAAAGTAGCCATAATATTATTGCTCTAAGATAGATATCGTTAGTATTTTGTCATATTTCCATCCAGGCCTTCTTTGCATATATGCAGAGAAATATTTTAATATATATGAGTATGAAATTAATTTTTATAAAATGTATTAAATGTACTAAAAATGTATTCTCTGTTACCTTCTGAGGTTAGATAAAAGGCTCAGGGTTTAAGTAGTCCAACCTCCAACTGATGAAATGTTATAATAATGTTTTTGCTTTTAACTTTGTCACACTTTTGGACTTAGCCATTGGATGGTATATTTACAGGTTTCTCTCACCTTTTGAGAAAATGAAGGAGTTATGCTACTATTCATAAATAATTTCTGTTTATTCATTTTATCTTAACTGCTGTCGTAAACCTTACTGCAATTTTAGTGCATCCTTGATCTGGGAACTACTGTCTTATTGTAATAGCCTCAGGTTTCCAACTTGTCTTATAGTCTAAAAGTAAGATTTAAGGTACCCAAACCCTTGTTGTGAGGAGTGAGTTGATACATGTAAAGCACATATGATTGGGCTTTACCCTCAATAGGTGTCAATTGCTGTTTTAATTGTTGATAATATTAGTAGTAGCTTGCGGCTCAACCCTTTGTGGCTACTTTCCTTGTATCCTATCTTTCTTATAGCCAATAGCTCTTGATAACTTGGAGTTTATGTTTTAACCTGTATCTAAGATACACAATATTGTGCGCATAGTGAACATTCTGGTAGCATTATTTGGTGAGACAGATTATATTCAGAACTGAAGAACACTGAGAAAGGATTATTGGCATTAATCTGTCAAAATTAATAAGCTTCTCACAGGGAAATGTGCTGAGTATACCAAAGCACTGGGAATCGCAGAGACTCCTGGAAATATGCTTGTGAAACTGAAACTAGAATATTATTATCTATGGAAACGAAAAGGACTTATATACGCAGTTTGTTTATAACAGATTTTTTTTCTTTCTCACTTTGCTTTTTTCTTACTTGATATTTCTGGTGTCTCAGGAGCGCTTTGAACAGCACTGCGTGTGGAGTCAAAACATCTGAACTAAATCGCAGGCTCCTTTTCTCCAAATGCATGTATATCTGTGCTCCTCAGCTTTCTTAGAGTTTTTGTGAGGCTTAAATAAGATAAAGTATGTGCAAGAACTGACACATAATAGAAGCTCAACAAATACCAGTTGGCTCCAAATCCCTACTCTTGGCACCAATGCAAAAATCTCATGAAATAAAAACCCGACAAGACTGAATTATACACTCGTTAAGTGTCTTTCTTGAAAATGGAAAGCATTCTGTTATATTTTTGTATTTACATAACAAGTGCATAGTATAGGCTCAGTTTGGACTTTGCTTCACAGAGTCAATATGTGTAATTCATATTAGGTCTGTATTATGTGGGGAGCCTGACTGCCATAAAAGAACCCCCAAATCTCAGTTTCTTAATCTAATAAGAGTTCATTTCTTCTTTATGCAAAAGTCCTACATCAGTGTTCCTAGTTGGAGTCTTATGGACACCTCTTCTCCAACTGGCATCTCAGGCACCAGAGTCTCTCCATCTGTGACTCTGTCCTCCTCTAGTCATCCAGCAAATGGAGAAAGAGGGAATGTGGAAGATTGTGTGAAGTTGATGGCCAGACAATGATTAGCATACTTCACTTCTGCCTGAATTATTTTGGCCAGAATTCAGTCACAAGCTCCACCTAATTGAAGAAGGGGCTAGGAAATGCCAAGTAGCTGAGTATCTAGGGCAAAAAGGGAATGGGATTTGGTGAAACATTTTTTTTCTGCCACATGATTGTAACATGCTGTGATTAGAGTTCTGAATTCAAAAATTGCAGTCATTGAGAAGAGAAATGAGATTCTGTTTGTTCTTCCTGCTGCTTTTCACTCTTTTTTTTTTTTTTTTTTTAACCTTACTGGATTTTCTTTTTTTCAGGTAATGGTTGATGAATCCCTTTTGTCTGATGACCCTGATTCATATGTGACATTGACAGTTGTCCGGTCCCCAGGAGGAAAAGGAGCCATCCGACTTCAGTGGACCATAGATGAGATGGCTAAAGATGACCTCAGTCCTTTGAATGGGACACTTCATTTTGATGAGGTATGATCGTCATCAGGACTCCTGTAGTTTTTCTCTAATTTGTCTTTGTTTGATTTTCTGAATTTTTTGAAATCATAGGCACCGTGGAGAAAAATCACACACACACATACACACACACACACACACACACACACACACACACACACACGCACACACACCACCCCAAGATGTCTGAAATTTAATTCAGACACTACCTACATCCCACCCTTAAAACTGCTCTTTTCTTGACATATCGTCCCCTGATTGAGGGCAAAACCAGTCAACTGAGCCGGACATCTGGGTGTCATCCCCATCTCTACCCATTCTGTAACTCTTGCATATATTTGACAGCTGAGTTTAGTCAGTTTTCCCTTTTATTTTTATTTATTTTTTTTTTTTTTAAATTATTTATTTATTTGGCTGCTTTGGGTCTTAGTTGTGGCACGTGGGATCTTCGCTGAGGCATACGGGCTTCTCTCTAGTTGTGGCGTGGGCTCCAGAGCGCACAGGCTCAATAGTTGTGGAGCGTGGGCCCAGTTGCCCCGCAGCATGTGGGATCCTAGTTCCCCGACCAGGGATCGAACCCACGTCCCCTGCGTTGGAAGGTGGATTCTCAACCACTGGACCATCAGGGAAGTCCCCAGTTTTCCCTTTTAAATACCCTTTCTGTTCTCATACTCTGTCATGGCTGTGACAATCCGAGCCTCCATCATCTTTCCTTGGATGGTCTTTTAACTGATATTCCCACTCCATGTCTTTTCCCTTTTCTGTCCAGTATCCGTGCCACTGAGTAGGGTTATTTTTCTATAAGGAAGATTTCGTTATGCCACCCCCTGCTTAAAATGATCCAGTGGCAGCGTCTTACCCACAGAACTTCAGGCTCTGAAATGTGGAACGCAGAGCCTCTCGGAGGGAATACTGGCTGTACCTTCCTCCCAGTTAATCTGAGCACAGAGTTTCACTGTGAATGCAGTGTAACCAGAACCAAGGAGCGTTTATCTATCAAACTCTGAACTCATTTTTTCCTGGAAGGAGGGATGGAGAGGTGGAAGAGAATTGACAGGCTGATTCTTAAATCCATATGGAAATGCAAAAGACCAAGAATAGTTTCAGAAACTCACAAAGAAGAATGGAGGGTGCCCCTTCCTAACTAAACTTAAGATAATATGTAGCACAGGTAAATGTGACAGTATGATATTGGCTCTGGGATAGACAAATAGACCAAAGAGAAGAAACTGGAGAGTCCAGATTTATCAATCTTTTATGGTTTTTGCTTTCATGTTTTCATAAATCTTTCCTAAGTTAGTAAAAACGAAAGCAAAAGGAAATTAGTTAAAAACCAGAAAACAGTAGAACTGATGAATAAGTTTTTTTAAAAGCAACAAAAAGTAACTTCACAAAATAAGAACAAGCAAGAAAGAACCATTAAAAGAGAAAGTATAAAATTTTAAGAGATTACTTTGTACATATCTAGACAAATGAATGTAAATATCTATATGAAATTGACTCTAATAGGTAAATAGTAGATATAGAAAGTCAAAGCAGATGAATTTCCGTAAACGAATTAGAATTTAAAAAATTAAATAGGAGACTAGAAGGTCCCCAAGGTGGTTTTCTAAAAGAAATTTGGCCAAACACGTAAAGATAAGATGATCCCAATGAAACATGGTCAATCTATTTTTTTTTTTGAGTCTATTGACCTTTTATCAGAGCTTTCAACACCAAACAACACAAAAGCAAATACTTTATTTTCATTCAGTTTTCTAATAGGTGATGAATAAATTAATCGGTGATGCCCTCTGACAATCCATTTGCCACTTAGACATTCTGCCACCATTTTTGAGGTGTTGGTTACTCTAATGGAATTAAAGATCTCAAGCCAGATGGCACAGGTATTTCATCCACTCATTTCTTAGGTTCTGATATGCGATGGCTCAAGAAACATTTCGGTTGCATGCCCTAAACCTCTATAAACTTCTCATTTGTCATGAGAAGAATTTAGAAATTACTTTGAAATTTCTGTAAAGATTTTCCATATTAATAATGAGCAGTCATTTCCCAGTTACTAGATCTACTTCCCAGATGATTAGAAAGATTTTCTGATGTTGAGCAGGATATCTGTACCAAAATGGCAAATAGTCTGATCTTTTACCCCAGGGAATAAGGCCATCCTTGTTCAGAGTACTGTATCAGGAGGGGTGAGTTTATGGGTCACCCTGGACTTGACCCTCTCCGTCTTGTTCTTTGCTTACCAACCTGGTGCGTTCCATGTACCTCTGCATAATAGCTTTACTGTTCTTGTATATTCAGCTACTGACATACCTACGTCTCCATTCTAACAAATGGCTTTGTACCTAAGCATGTAGTTCAGAGCCGCTAATTGACAATGTGCAGAGAGTAAAAGGGATGGGAGTGATTAATTGCATCCCAGGAATTATAGATTTTCCATGAGTGCATTTAATAAGGTCTGAGGCAGGAAGTATACATTTTCCTAGCAGCTCTTATAAAATTTTTAGGAAGTACAGTTACTGTAAAATATAAAAAAACGACTCTTATGAAGAGAGGACAGCTTGAGTGAAGAGATTAGAATAATGCTTTTAATAATAAAAATCTCAAAGAAGAGATGCGATTGTGGAACTAAGATGTACATAAGAAGCAATAAACAGCAGAATTCAAACTATAGAAAATTAATCAGTGATGCATAGGACAAATTTGAGGGTTTTTTTATCAGTATACGGAGGAGGCGGTGAAGATAAAAGTGATTTCTGTCACGGTTATGTCTCGAAGTATTAAGCTGGTTGTCTTCTATATATTTGCTTTTCCTTATTCTTTCTCTTCCAGCCTACACTGAAAACTTAACCCATGTTCCAAGAAATTACTGAGCTAAGTTTAAGCCAAGAGAGGGAAGGAATAATAGTGAAAATGCTTGAGATCAACACCTATGGAAGGAATGGGAAGGAAGCAGGAGTGGGTAGAGGGCAAGGAGTAAAAATGGGTAGTAGAAAGATAACCTTTATAAGTATTAAACCTATGACGTTCATCTATTTACATCATGCTATGACCATTTAATTCTAAGTCATCGAACTTTCAATGGTTGAAAATTTTCAGGAAGTTTAAAAGTTGTGTTAACATTTCCCCCCCTTTTTCCTATTACGAACCTTAATCGGATTTATGCTCAGAGCTAATTTTTACATAGTAATTCTCTCTAGCAGAAACTCATAATTCTAGGGCACAGAAAGGACACACTTTAAAAAATGCTTATGAACATAAATGTTATTCTGCTAATGAGAATTCGAAACTTCGGTCAATCTGGAAAATGTGTTATTCCTCCTCATTTGATGTAGACTGAGTTCCAGAAGACCATTGTGTTGCACACACTTCAAGACGCCAGGTGGGAGGAGGACAGGAGTTTCACCATTCAGCTGGTACCAGTTGATGAGGTAGAAATATCTCCAATAAAAGGTAAGAGAAATCGACATTTTTGGAAAAAAAGTAGATTTTTAGAAAAATGTAACCAGATACTCAATAGTTACAAAGATAGGTAGTATTAGTTTTTATAATTCCTAAAACATTTTCTAAATCATAAAGATGTTATTGCCTACTTGTATAACAGCTAAAGACTTTTTAAAGCTAAAATTACCATACCCAATGTTGGTAAGGTCATACGCCAAAGACTTCATACTACTTAGCTGTGTGATTTTTTAAAAGATAAAGATGTTTGTTTTAGCAGTGTTTATAAAGTAAAATATGAAAGCTTCTTAAATGATCCTACAGTAGGAGACTGGTTAAATGTAACAGAATACTATGCAACTATTCAAAAAATGTGGCAGAAAAAGCCTTACTTACATTAAAATTAAGAACAGTTCATTACATGGATAATTGTTACATTAATAAAATAGGCTTTGTAACAACATGTTCAGTGTAATCCTGTTTTTGTCACGTGCATGTCATAAACATGTTTGGAATTATTTATTTGAAATGTTGATAGTTGTTTTTGATTGCCTATATTTTCTACACCTACTTACAATGATCACGTTACTTTTCTAATAAAATGTTATTTTAAAACTTAGCATCTTATTATGTCTCTTTCAGCCTATCTATTGCCTATTTTGATCAGAAGGTAATTACTTAGATTTTGACATTTCAGAAACAGGCATCATAATTCTCACTTGCCTATGGTCCATGTGAAAATTTGTTTCTTCGGTCTGGAGAGAAAGGATTACTGGATCTAAAATGGTTTCATTATAGTACAAATAGTAATAACCATAAAAAATGGCCCAGCAACTTTGACATGAAAGCTTAGTTACTCTTGCATGTCCTTTTTTGCCATCAAGAACTTCATCCTATGCAAGGGTTCATGGTCAAAGAAGCAGAATTCCGTGGCTAAGGAAATTCGCAGAATTTTAGAGTGTGTACTGTCACCTATGAAATCACCTAGGGTAGTTATTCCTTTTGCATTTATATCTAGAGTACTTCCAGCAAGCATTTGAGGGAATCATATCTTTGCATTATATTCTTCCATAAGTCTTAAGTCAGCTCAGTTGTCTACATCGTGTTAAATGTCAGGGTTGATATTATATAGACTAATTAGACGCAAGAACAAGAATATACCAGTGGATCAAGGTAAATCATTTGTTAATATAAAAAATTCATAATATATTTCTAACTGTGATATACTTGCACTTGACAAACCACTCTTGATCCCATTAATCCATTGCCAAAGAAAGTGATAGTATAGTAATCCAATCCTTTATGTGTGCTTCTGCAAACAATTTTATTTAAGTTACTGCTAAATTATGATATGAATACTCAAATTACTTGATATGGTTTTTATTTCAATTTTAGTAGGAACACTTAGAAGCAAATGGCAGAGTCAGAAAATTAAAAATAAAAAAGGGCCCCCAAGAATTCTAGTTTTTGCTACATAGCTAATACATACAGCCACACAACCCATTTCAGTGAGCTACAAAATGGTTACTGTAGAAGTGGATTAATGCACATGGTAGAAGAGTACTTACTTATCATGGGAGTGATAGTGGAAGTACTGCCCACTTTATCCCTTTCATTAAAACGTGATCTTGGGCAAGTCATTTGCCTTAGTGTCTTCAATGCCTCTATGTGCTTAAATGTCTGCGCTGGTAAAATGAGGATAATATTAGTACCTAACTTATATGATTGTCACGAGGACTAACTCACAAGATTAGTATATGTAAAGCCCTTAGAACATTGCCAGGCATGTACTAAGTGAATCCATGTGTTTTCTACATAAGTGGTATATATATCATCTTCAACTCAGGTAGCGCATCAATAATCATTCGAGGAGATAAGGGAATGTCAGGAGAAGTTGGGATAGCTCCATCATCTAGGCACGTCCTCATTGGGGAACCCACAGCAAAATATAATGGTACTGCTGTCATCAGGTAAGGGTTTTCTAATTTTTGTTTGCCTAGGTGAGGGTTTTGAAGTTTTATTTAAATAATTAGTATTATTAATTAAATACATTGTTCTGAATACAGACATATTCTTCAGGCATTGTCTTTTTATATATTTGTAAAATCCTGTGGAGAGTAGAACATATTTTTGATAAAAACTGAAGGTATGTTTTGAGTTATCTTGACGTTAGATCATGAGAAGTTTTCTTTTCTTTTTTTTTTAACACCTTTATTGGAGTATAATTGCTTTACAATGGTGTGTTAGTTTCTGCTGTATAACAAAGTGAATCAGCTATACATATGCATATATCCCCATATCTCCTCCCACTTGTGTCTCCCTCCCACCCTCCCTATCCCACGCCTCTAGGTGGACACAAAACACCGAGCTGATCTCCCTGTGCTATGCGGCTGCTTCCTACTAGCTATCTATTTTACATTTGGTAGTGTTTATATGTCCATGCCACTCTCACACATTGTCCCAACTTACCCTTCCTACTCCCCGGGTCCTCAAGTCCGTTCTCTATAGCTGCATCTTTATTCCTAGGTTCTTCAGAACTTTTTTTTTTTTTTTTAGATTCTATATATATATATAAATATATATATATATGTGTGTGTGTGTGTGTGTGTGTGTGTGTGTGTGTTAGCATATGGTATTTGTTTTTCTCTTTCTGACTTACTATACTCTGTATGACAGTCTCAAGGTCCATCCACCTCACTACAAATAACTCAATTTCGTTTATTTTAATGGCTGAGTAATATTCCATTGTATATATGTGCCACATCTCCTTTATCCATACATCTGTTGATGGACACTTAGGTTGCTTCCATGTCCTGGCTATTGTAAATAGAGCTGCATTGAACATTGTGGTGTATGACTCTTTTTGAAGTATGGTTTTCTTAGGGTATATGATCAGTAGTGGGATTGCTGGGTCGTATGGTAGTTCTATTTTTAGTTTTTTGAGGAACCTCCATACTGTTCTCCATAGTGGCTGTATCAATTTACATTCCCACCAACAGTGCAAGAGTGTTCCTTTTTCTCCACACCCTCTCCAGCATTTACTGTTTGTAGATTTTTTTGATGTTGGCCATTCTGACTGGTGTGAGTTGATACCTCATTGTAGTTTTGATTTGCATTTCTCTAATGATTAGTGATGTTGAGCATCCTTTCATGTGTTTGTTCGCAATCTGTATATCTTCTTTGGAGAAATGTCTGTTTAGGTCTTCTGCCCATTTTTGGATTTGGTTGATTGTTTTTTTGATATAGAGCTGCATGAGCTACTTGTGTATTTTAGAGATTAATCCTTTGTCTGTTGCTTCGTTTGCAAATATTTTCTCCTATTCTGAGGGTTGTCTTTTTGTCTTGTGTATGGTTTCCTTTGCTGTGCAAAAGCTTTTAAATTTCATTAGGACCATTTGTTTATTTCCATTTCTCTAGGATGTGGGTCAGAAAGGATCTTGCTGTGATTTATGTCATGCAGTGTTCTGCCTATGTTTTCCTCTAAGAGTTTTATAGTATCTGGCCTTACATTTGACTCTTTAATCCATTTTATTTTTGTGTATGGTGTTAGAGAGTGTTCTAATTTCATTCTTTACATGTAGCTGTCCAGTTTTCCCAGCACCACTTATTGAAGAGGCTTTCTTTTTTCCATTGTATATTCTTGCCTCCTTTATCAAAAATAAGGTGACCATATGTGCATGGGTTTATCTCTGGGCTTTCTATCCTGTTCCATTGATCTATATTTCTGTTTTTGTGGCACTACCATACTGTCTTGATTACTGAAGCTTTGTAGTATAGTCTGAAGTCCAGAGCCTGTTTCCTCCAGCTCCTTTATCTTTCACAAGATTGCTTTGGCCATTCGGGGTCTGTTGTGTCTCCATACAAATTCTAAGATTTTTTGTTCTACTTCTGTAAAAAATGCCATTGGTAATTTGATAGGGATTGCATTGAATCTGTAGACTGCTTTGTGTTGTATAGTCATTTTTGCAATTGTTGTTTCTTCCAATCCAAAAACATGGTATATCTCTCCATCTGTTTGTATCATCTTTAATTTCTTTCATCAGTGTTTTATAGTTTTCTGCATACATGTCTTTTGTCTCCCTTGGTAGGTTTATTCCTAAGTATTTTATTCTTTTTAATGCAGTGGTAAATGGGAGTGTTTCCTTAATTTCTCTTTCAGATTTTTCATCATTAGTGTATAGGAATGCAAAAGATTTCTGTGCATTAATTTTGTATCCTGCTACTTTAACAAATCCATTGATTAGCTCTAGTAGTTTTCTCTGGCAGCATCTTTAGGATTCTCTATGTATACTATCATGTTGTCTGTAAACAGTGACAGTTTTACTTCTCCTTTTCCAATTTGTATTCCTTTTATTTCTTTTTCTTCTCTGACTGCCATGGCTAGGACTTCCAAAACTATGTTGAATAATAGTGGTGAGAGTGGATATCCTTGTCTTGTTCCTGATCTTAGAGGAAATGCTTTCAGTTTTTCACCATTGAGAATGATGCTTGCTGTGGGTTTGTAGTATATGGCCTTTATTATGTTGTGGGAGGTTCCCTCTATGCCCACTTTCTGGAGACTTTTTATCATAACTGGGTGTTGAATTTTGTCAAAAGCTTTTTCTGCATCTATTGTGATGGTCATATGGTTTTTATTCTTCAGTTTGTTAACATGGTGTTTCACATTGATTGATTTGCATGTACTGAAGAATCCTTGCATGCCTGGGATAAATCCCACTTGATCATGGTGTATGATCCTTTTAATGTGTTGTTGGATTCTGTTTGATAGTATTTCGTTGAGGATTTTTGCATCTATATTCATCAGTGATATTGGTCTGTAATTTTGTTTTTCTGTAGTATCTTTGTCTGGTTTTGGTATCAGGGTGATGGTGGCCTCATAGAATGAGTTTGGGAGTGTTCCTTCCTCCACAATTTTTTGGAGGAGTTTGAGAAGGATGGGTGATAGCTTTTCTCTAAATGTTTGATAGAATTCACCTGTGAAACCATCTGGTCCTGGACTTTCGTTTGTTGGAAGCTTTTTAATCACAGTTTCAATTTCATTACTTGTGATTGGTCTGTTCATATTTTCTATTTCTTCCTGGTTCAGTCTTGGAAAGTTATACCTTTCTAAGAATTTGTCCAGTTCTTCCAGGTTGTCCATTTTATTGGCATAGAGTTTCTTGTAGTAGTCTCTTAGGATGCTTTGTATTTCTTCAGTGTCTGTTGTAACTTCTCTTTTTTCATTTCTAATTTTATTGATTTGAGTCCTCTCCCTTGTTTTCTTGATGAGTCTGGCTAATGGTTTATCAATTTTGTTTATCTTCTCAAAGAACCAGCTTTTAGTTTTATTGACCTTTGCTATTGTTTTCTTTGTTTCTATTTCATTTATTTCTGCTCTGATCTGTATGATTTCTTTCCTTCTACTAACTTTGGGTTTTGTTTGTTCTTCTTTCTCTAATTCCTTTAGGTGTAAGGTTAGATTGTTTATTTGAAATTTTCTTGTTTCTTGTGGTAGGCTTGTGATGCTATAAACTTCCCTCTTAGAACAGTTTTTGCTGCATCCAGCAGGTTTTGGATTGTCATGTTTTCATTGTCATTTCTGTCTAGGTAGTTTTTGATTTCCTGTTTGATTTCTTCAGTATCTCTTGGCTATTTAGTAACATATTGATTAGCCTCCATGTGTTTGTGTTTCTCATGTTTTTTTCCCTGTAATTGATTTCTAATCTCATAGCGTTGTGGCCAGAAAAGATGCTTGATATGATTTCAGTTTTCTTAAATTTACTGTGGCTTGATTTGTGACCCAAGATGTGATCTATCCTGGAGAATGTTCCATGTGCACTTGAGAAGAAAGTGTAATCTGCTGGTTTTGGATGGAATGTCCTATAAATATCAATTAAGTCCATCTTGTTTAATGTATCATTAAAAGCTTGTGTTTCCTTGCTTACTTTCATTTTGGATGATCTGTCCATTGGTGAGAGTGGGGTGTTAAAGTCCCCTGCTATGATTGTGTTACTGTCGATTCCCCCTTTTATTGCTGTTAGTATTTGCCTTATGTATTGAGGTGCTTCTTTGTTGGGCGCATGAATATTTACAATTGTTATATCTTCTTCTTGGTTTGCTCCCTTGATCATTATGTAGTGTCCTTCTTCGTCTCTTGTAGTAGTCTTTGTTTTAAAGTCTATTTTGTCTGATATGAGAATTGGCGACTCCAGCTTTCTTTTGATTTCCATTTGCATGGAATATCTTTTTCTATCCCCTCACTTTCAGTCTGTATGTTTTCTTAGGTCTGAAGTGGGTGTCTTGTAGACAGCATATGTATGGGTCTTGTTTTTGTATCCATTCAGCCAGTCTATGTCTTTTGGTTGGAGCATTTAATCCTTTTACTTTTAAGGTACTTATCAATATGTATGTTCCAAACAATTTTCTTAATTGTTTTGGGTTTGTTATTGTAAGTCTTTTCCTTCTCTTGTGTTTCCTGCATAGAGAAGTTCCTTTGCATTTTTTGTAGAACTGGTTTGGTGGTGCTGAATTGTCTTAGCTTTTGCTTATCTGTAAAGATTTTAATTTCTCCATCGAATCTGAGTGAGATCCTTGCTCGGTAGAGTAATCTTGGTTGTAGGCTATTCCCTTTCATCACTTTAAATATGTCCTGCCACTCCCTTCTGTCATGCAGAGTTTCTGTTGAAAGATCCGCTGTTAACCTTATGGGAATTCCCTTGTGTGTGAATTGTTGCTTTTCCCTTACTGCTTTTAATATTTTTTCTTTGTATTTAATTTTTGATAGTTTTATTAATATGTGTCTTGGTGTGTTTCTCCTTGGATTTGTCTTTTATGGGACTCTCTGAGCTTACTGCACTTGATTGACTATTTCTTTCCCCATATTGGGAAAGTTTTCAACTATAATCTCTTCAAATATTTCTCAGTCCCTTATTTTTTCTCTTCTTCCTCTGGGACCCCTAGAATTCGAATGTTGGTGCATTTAATGTTGTCCCAGAGATCTCTGAGACTGTTCTCAATTCTTTTCAGTCTTTTTCTTTATTCTGCTCTGCGGTAGTTATTTCCACTATGTAGAATGTTCCTCTGCCTCAGTTATTCTGCTCATGATTCCTTCTAGTGTATTTTTTGATTAACTATTTCCTTTCCCATATTAGGGAAGTTTTCGACTATTATCTCTTCAAATACTTTCTCAGTCCCTTTCTTTTCCTCTTCTTCTTCTGGGACCCCTATAATTCGAATATTGGTGCGTTTAATGTTGTCCCAGAGGTCTCTGAGACTGTCCTCAGTTCTTTTCATTCTTTTTTCCTTATTCTACTCTGCAGTAGTTATTTCCACTATTTTATCTACCAGGTCACTTATCTGTTCTTCTGCCTCAGTTATTCTTCTATTGATCCCTTCTGGAGAATTTTTAATTTCAATTATTGTGTTGTTCATCATTGTTTGTTTGCTCTTTAGTTCTTCTACATCCTTGTTAAACATTTCTTGTGTTTTGTCTCTTCTATTTCCAAGATTTTGGATCATCTTTACTATCATTATTCTGAATTCTTTTTCAGGTAGCCTGCCTATTTCCTCTTCATTTATTAGGTCTGGTGGGTTTTTACCTTGCTCCATTCATATGCTGTGTGTTTCTCTCTCTTCTTATTTTGCTTAACTTACTGTGTTTGGGGTCTCCTTTTCGCAGGCTGCTGGTTCGTAGTTCCCGTTGTTTTTGGTGTCTGCCCCCAGTGGCTAAGGTTGGTTCAGTGGGTTGTGTAGGCTTCTTGGTGGAGGGGACTAGTGCCTGTGTTCTGGTGGATGAGGCTGGATCTTGTCTTTCTGGTGGGCAGGACTGCGTCTGATGGTTTGTTTTGGGGTGTCTGTGACCTTATTATGAGTTTAGGCAGCGTCTCTCCTAATGGGTGGGGTTGTATTCCTGTCTTGCTAGTTGTATGGCATAGGGTGTCCAGCACTATAGCTTGCTGGTCGATGAGTGGAGCTGGTTCTTAGCATTGAAATGGATGGAGATCTCTGGGAGAGCTTTCGCTGTTTGATATTACATGAGGTCAGGAGGTCTCTGGTGGACCAGTGTCCTGAACTCGGCTCTCCCACCTCAGAGGCTCAGGCCTGACACCCGGCCAGAGCACCAAGACCCTGTCAGCCACCCAGCTTTTTTAAAAAATGCTACTTTAAGGTCCCTCTACCTCTTTCTTTGCGGAATGGGAGTGTGTACCTTCTGCCTTGGACCTGTTCGTGTTGGAGGGTCTCCTGCAGAGGTGGAGGGGTGGCTGTGGCTCCCCGTGGGGACAAGGACACTTGCAGCAGTAATTCTGGGTAGTACTCCTTGGTGTGAGCCCTCCCATAGTCCACCATTATCCCCGCCAAAGAGCTGGGTAGGCCATGAGAAGGTTTCTGACTGTTTTTTTGATGATTTGCACAACCCCATGCCAAGGAGAGCACACTGAGTAACATCAAGAAATCTGTGCTTTCAGCCCTGTTCTGTCACTAACCATGTAAAATAGGAGTTACTTCATCTCTTTAAGCTTGTGTGCCTCAGCTCCAGAATCATTCCTTCAAAAGTCATCTGGATCAAAGATTTGATGATTCTGATTGTTCTAAAATTAGGACCTATTATTTAACTAGGGTAGTATGATCATAGGCAGTTTTGTTTATCATAAATTTTCTCATGAGGAATGAGATAGCAGTTATCAATAAAGTAGCTGAATTTGTGTCAGAACTTTATCGTTTTGGTAGTTTTTTCATTAGCATTGCATGTGTGAAGTGTTTACTGTTCTTTATTTGTATTTTGTATCTTGTGTAGTAAGTGAAAAGTCCATACGTGCTTTTTTTTATTCCTTTAAACCTTCTACTTTTAGTGTTCAGCTTTTCCTAATATTCTTGTCAAGCAGATTTACACAAGCTCAGTATTTTGGGTGTTACTGTCTTGGAATTAAAAGAATTTTTTGCTTTATAGTTGATAGATAGGGTTATTGAAATTCATAATATTCTTGAAATAATTGAAAATTGTTTATTTTTGAAGGATAGAGCAAATATTTAGGAAAAGCTCTTTTCAATAAAAATGAAATATACATTTGTGTGTTGTTGTAGCCTCGTTCGTGGCCCCGCGATTTCTGGGGAGGTCACAGTGTACTGGAGGATATTCCCTCCTTCCATGGGGGAATTTGCTGAAACTTCAGGAAAACTAACAATGCGAGATGGACAGTCTGCGGCAATTGTAGTGTTACAGGTATCAGTATTACTGATTGCTGTTATGCCCTTTGCTGTGTGTGTGTGTGGTTGGGGGGTGGGGTGGTGGGAGGTGGTCAGTATTACAGAGTTCATTGTTTTGCTTATATGATAGATATATTTTTTTAAATGTTCAGATTCTACTGCTCATGGCTCTTTCTGTCCTTCTCTAGGCTTTGAATGATGACATTCCTGAGGAAAAGTGTTTCTATGAGTTTCAGCTCACTGGAGTCAGCGACGGGGGTGTATGGCGTGAAGCCAGCAGCACTGCCAACATCACAGTGGTGGCTAGTGACTTTCCCTATGGACGATTCGCCTTTTCACAAGAACAACTTTGGGTGTCAGAGGAAGTGCAAAAGGTGGAGCATGAAATGCTTAAATATCATTTTTATTTTTTATATCCTGAGTGATCTTTAAAATGTGTTTCTCTGTTCATATTCCAAAGTGTTCACAAACTGATTAATGTGTTCCTGATATCATTTTAACATAGAATTTATATACTTTGATAAATTTACATGTAACTTCGACATAATCCTGGTAAATAGGATTAGAGACACTCAAAATTAAGTCTTGTCTGGTAGAGTACTCATCCAAAATAAAAAACTGCTTCTTGCATAGGTTAACCTCACAATCATCCGTTCGGGTGGCTCTTTTGGCCCCGTGAGGCTCTGGTTTGAGGCTGTGAGTGGGACAGCCGAGGCCGGCGTGGATTTCATCCCTCCACCAGGGCCGCTCCTCTTTGAAGCGAGGGAGACGGTGAAAAGTGTGCACATTGAAATCCTTGATGACAGCCTTCCTGAAGGCCCTGAGGAATTTTCCCTAGTGATTACAAAGGTGGAACTCCTGGGAAGGTAAAGTAAAAGAGAAAGATAGGAAAAAGGAAACAAAACAGAGAGAAAGGATGAGTGAAAGCTAGGTTGTGCAGGGATTAATACTGAACTGACTGTAAAACAGCCTTTCCCTGCTTTGTCTCACATTTATGTGACACTAGACCAGGACAGTGGTGGTAAAGACTGTTAATTATACAATGTTCTAGAATAAAATGTTTTCCTGAAAATTGAAAGTATGTGTTTCTGTTGTGTGAAGTCACTCTGGGCAGCAGGGGAATCGAACATGGTGTGGGCTTGTAGTAATTTGGTGAGGAAAGAGAGGAGCTGTTCTCTAGGTCAAAGGTCAGGTGGTGGGGCAGATTTTGGTTCCTCCATCTCTGTCTCTACACCAGGGAACAGGCTGGACTGAGAGATTTCTTTCCTTGATGTCTCTGAAGGCTGTACAGTGTTGTCTTCTTTGTGATGAATGAGGTAGATGTTTGCCCAATGGCATTTTTAAAGCAGGGGAGAAAATTTTGAGTAAAAGATGGTTGGTAGTTAATGCACCATGTTTTCATTGAAAATCAAGAGTTAACCATATTGAGTCCCTCTCATTCTCTGATTTAGTGCAGCGACTTGATTAACAAGGGTGGGAAGTACGTGTTGCATGATGAAATAGATGGAATACCTACAGGTTAAGTGGCTCAAGAAGTACCTCTGTATCTATGGCTTACATACAACCTTCAACTGGAATAATGTTTGCACTTAGATATGTCCTAAAGGAAGTTTACTTGTGCGTGCAATGAAAATGCTTTTGCATTTGTGATATTAATGCAATGCTTTAAAGCTTTTTTTAACTAAAATATTTCACTGAATGACTTAGGCAGAGTGTATATCATTCCCCCGGGAAAAATTATTGTGGGCTCACTAACACTTCAACTCTTAAATTTCCCAGGTATGATTCTGTGTCTGACGATGGGAATGAATTTGTACTTATATTAAATGTATTAAAACTTGAGATAGTCACTGACTGTTTTAATTAAGTGAGTGAACTTTGGTAAATGTAGCTCATTATGTGTGAGATTACATCTGTGTTTTTGACTAAGTGGGGCTTGAGGCATTTGTCCTCGCTGCTGCCCTTTAAAAAAGGCAATTCCTACTTAAGCTGAATTCTGAGGAAACAAGTTTTTCTTCCAGATAAATTTCTAGGCTTCCTTTGATCTGAAAAGGAGAGTAGTATAAACCCAATTTGCCTAGTTGCTAGAAAGTTTACTGGCTTGATATTCAGTTACGGTAAGCAGCTAAACCATGATCCATCTCAGATTACTGATAATGGTTTCTCTTATCATTTAATGTTTTAACCCCCAGTTTTCTAATTTTGTCTTGTATATAATCTAATTAATGAGCGTTCAACCTTTCCAAACTAGGTAGGTTAAAAATACTAGGTAAATAGAATTTGGGAATTGAAGGAAGGACTAAAATGGGTTAGTGCCATCTTTTTTGGTAGCTTCAGGAATTAAAGCGATGTAAAACCCAGGAAGTCAAAACTTTTCTTTGATGGGAGTAATAGCAATCTTTAAAAGAGACTTTCTCAGCAGAAATACATTGCTAGACAAGTAAACTACCATCTGTATGAAAGAATAGAGGCATTGATTTAATTGATATTCGCAGAAACTGGAATATTTTCTTGAATCTTGATGGTTTAGCTTAAAATTTCTTTAGTGGCATGACACTCATTATATCCTTAAAGTAACTCTCTCTTCCATAAAAAAAATAAATAAATAAAGTAACCCTCTCAACTTAACACTGTAGATCTCTAACCAAGCTGGTTTCCATCTTTGAGTGCACTACAATTTAATGTACATTCCCTTCCGTGACCCATTACTGTAGTATGCGTTCAGCATTCCTAGCCCCAGAGGTTCATTTTCCAACTTCTTCCCAATTTCCTAATAGTTTTATTATCTTTTCCTATTGCCTAAGTTTAATAACTTTATATTAGTTTTGGTTTTATGCAGGCGGTGATAATTGGGAACAGCACAGAAATATATTTCAAACATCATTTCAGAAAAGAAAAGTATTTTCGTGTTGGGATCTTTAAAAGGATGAAAAAGCTTAATAGGATTAAATTATAGGAGCTAATAGGACCCTTCTTCAATTCATGCTAAACAATTATACTCAATTTATTTTATTTATTTTTTATGACTCTGAAAGAGGGTATGATTTTACCATCCAAGAAAATGGACTTCAGGTGGATCAACCTCCTGAAATCGGAGACATCTCCATTGTCCGAATCATCATAATGAAAAATGATAACGCAGAGGGAATCATTGAATTTGACCCAAGTTATACTGCCTTTGAAGGTAGGTTCAGTAACGTTCCTTATAAATTTACCACCAATTTCTGAATTAGAGTACCTCAGCACGACATTGTCAGTTTGAATTGCTGTATGCAGATTTTCCTGATTTGGGGTGTGTGCATGCGTGTGTGCGTGCGTGTGTGTGTGTACACATGTATACACCTTTGTATGTATTTATATATGCCTTTATATATATTTATTTTAAAAATATATTTTGAGTTACCTTTGGGCAGTCTTGAATCTCACTTTTGTATGGCAAAATGGAATGGTTGGGAATAAGGCATTTAGAGAAATTATGTTTAACTTTAAGATTGTTGAAATGTTTATATTTCGAACACTTATATTTCTAATTTATGTAATGCTTAATTTCCTTTGTGATTAGAAATCAGTGAATATTCACTTCCTAATGAATAATCACCTTTGAAATATTTTACTGGACCGCAGGTGCAGGTAGTATCTGGACCCCTAACCATGCTTTCTTGAAACAGTTTCTAATAGCAGCTTGCCTTATCTTGCCAATTCTCCCCTCTTGTAGAAGCAGAATGCAGAATATATGGTTATATTTCCTCCTGGTAGAAGGAGGTGGCTGCTTTTTCTGATTTTATTCAAAAGCAGAATATGAATATACCTTTCAAAATAAACATGGTATCTTCTTGTTGCAATTAATTTATTGGCTTCATTGCCTCCGTCAGATTCTTTCGTTATCTAGCCATTTTTAAAGTTCATCAGAAATCACTTTAGGAGTTGATTCGTATTGACTTCATGGGTAAAGTCCTGGAAAACATCACCATTTTGTGAACTTCAGTCTACAGTGAGTAAAAAAAGGCTGCATTTTTACACCAGCAGAAAAATGGGACTTGGATCTTTTTTGTTCACTGATTTCTGTTTGATTCACTATCTTTGGGGATATTTGGGACAATGCATTTATAATTACAATGTAAGTTCAGTACTATTTAGCCCTGGCTAGCGTGAATTCTATTAAATGATATTTTAATATACATATGTTAGCATAGCTGAAGAAGAAATAAAATATGAATAGAATTTTTAAGTTGAAATCAAGCACTGAGGAAACATTTTCAGATTTACAAGTAGATTTCATAGGAACTGAAAATGTAACAGAATCATCTTTATATCTGGAGTTTTCAAACACTCATATGATATAAATAACATACACCTTAGTTTTTATATTACTGATGTTTCAGTTAAAATGCAGAAACAATCCAGAATGGTTTCCTTTTTTTTTTTTTTTTTTTTTTTTTTTTTGGTACGCGGGCCTTTCACTGTTGTGGCCTCTCCCTTTGCGGAGCGCAGGCTCAGCGGCCATGGCTCACGGGCCCAGCCACTCCGCGGCATGTGGGATCTTCCCGGACCGGGGCACGAACCCGTGTCCCCTGCATCGGCAGGCGGACTCTCAACCACTGCGCCACCAGGGAAGCCCCCCAGAATGGTTTCCTTTGAGTACACATATTTTAAGTGTTTTTTGTGCTCATCTAGCATTGTCAAAAAAGCAAGGGTTATTTATTTATATGTGGCACACAGAGAAAGAATGGCTATGCTAATGATGAAATCGATTATTTAAATTCTAACTTACACTGCTCACTATAATTTTCAACTTGTGACATACTATAGTTCTCCTAAAAAAAAAATAAGTCATGACATTTTCACTAATTGTTTTTTAAAGCAATAAATGAACTGTGGAAAAATTGAGTGCTTGTGTTGTACTGTTATATTTAATTGTCGTGTTTGATTTGACTGAATCTTATAAAAGTCACTTGCTTTGTCTGGCGTACCAATTAATTTCAAATTCCTGTTACAGTGGAGGAGGACGTAGGGATGATCATGATTCCAGTGGTGAGGCTTCATGGCACTTACGGCCGTGTGACAGCTGATGTCATCTCTCAGAGCTCTTCTGCAGTTCCTGGTGGTGTTGATTATGTACTGCATGGTAGTTCAGTCACCTTTCAGCATGGGCAGAGCTTAAGTTTTATAAATGTTTCCATCATTGATGACGATGAAAGGTAAAACTACTTAGTGATATTGGAAATAACATGGGCATATGTAAAGCATGAGTATTGTGCTCCAGTCCTTACCTATGTTTTGCACTGATAATAGAATTTTAGATTATACTTGTACCCATTGAAAAATGAGTGAGAAACTTTAGGGGGTGCTGAGATAGGGAAAAAGGGATTGGGAGTCCATTGTGATTGTGCCTCACTTTTTCTCAAACAGAAGAAGAAATAATAATTTTTATTCTTCTAGATTTGAAAAGTCTAATCAGAATGTGGAAACATCCTGCAGATCACTTCCTTAATGCATTAAGCAATTTAAAAGAGGGGAAGAAAGTCTGATAACTATCCCAGTTTATGTAATATTGAAGTGATCATTTGTGCTTTTAGCTAAGCACCCTCTTCTTACCACTTGGTGTGTGACTACTGTGCCTTGAATATGTATGACCAATTTTGAAAATGACTAGTTATTTGGATTTTAGAAGCATTTTAATATGTTTAGACTCACAGAATTGCTCCTTCTTGCTATGCAGTGAATTTGAGGAGCCCATTGAAATCCTGCTCATTGGAGCTACTGGTGGAGCGGTCCTTGGGCGCCACCTAGTGTGCAGAATCACGATTGCCAAGAGTGACTCTCCCTTTGGTGTAGTAAGATTTCTCAATCAAAGCAAAATTTCTATTCCTAATCCCAATTCTACAATGATTTTACCCTTGATGCTGGAGCGGACTGGAGGACTCTTGGGAGAGATTCAGGTAGAGTTATTCTTCCCGTGATTTAAAAAATAATTTGGATTGATAGATATGGTATTGGATTTTCTTATTCCTCAAATATAGTCATTTATTTATTCACAGTCAGTAATACTTATTAATTACCTAGTAGGTATAAAGCAGCTTCTAAAATCCTTTGAAGTACATAAAAATGCATAAGGCATATAGCTGTCCTCAGGACACTCTTGAGAGAAAGTTAAAAATTAAATGAAGGATTCTGGTAAAAGTCAACAAGTATTTGTAGAGGGCTTTCCATGTACCAGACCCTGAGAATGCACTGGTGAACAAGACAGACTTCATCTCTGTTCTCATAAAGTTTTCAAACAATAAACAAAAAAATGAAAAGAAAATGATCTGATAACACCAAGTTTTTCGCAGGAATATAAAATCAGGAGACACAATCATAAGTGACCTGCTGGCCACTGTTGATTGGATGGTAAGGGTGTGATATTAAAGCTGAAAGATGATAAGAAAGAGGTGCTCAAGTAATTGTTAGAGGGATGAGCATTTGGGCAGGGGGATTAGCTAGTGCAGATCTACAAACTTGGCATGTTTGCGGTATGCAGAGGTCCATGTGGTGGATGGGCTTGGAAATGAAGGGATAACAGCACAAGATAGATCAGAGGGGCCAGTAGGTGTTTGGTCACAGAGAACTTTCTAAGCCAGGTTAAAGATGATGAGTCTAAGTGCAAATAGGATGCCATTAGAGAGTTTTAAGCAGGGGAATGATGTCGGTGTCACCAGGTTGTCAGCTCACTTATAACTGCTGTGAGGAAAATGGGTTGTCAAGAAGCTGGAGTAGAAGCAGGGAGAGCAGTTAGAAGGCTCTTGCCCTCTATAGCCCAGGGCAGAGCTGACGATGGCTCAGACAAGGGTGGAGATGGAGCTGGCCAGATGGGAATGGACATCGAGTATGTTTTGGAGAAAAAATTCACTGGGCTTGTAGAGGGGAAGAGAGTAATCAAGGATAACTGCTGGAATTTTAGTTGAGCAACTGGTTAAATTGTAGTGCTGTTTACTGAGATGCCGAAGCTTGGGGGAAAAGCAAGAGTTCTGTTTTGGCCTTGTTGATTTGAGATAGCTACTAGACACCCCAGTGGAGGGGCAAGTAGGCAGGGGGAAGTTCGAGTGTGGGTTGTGGGGAGGTCAGGACTGCACACAGATTCAAAAGATGTTGACACACCTGGAGGCATTTGAAACTCTGTGGCCTAAGGAGTGTAGACAGGGATGTAAGGGGTATAGACGCAAGCGCGGGCTCCCAACATTAGGGATCTGAGGAGGGAGAGCCAGCCAAAAAGATTGAGAAGTAAAGAAGGAAAACTAGGAAGGTATGTGTTATGTGAGTAACATGTAAGCCAAGGAAGACAGGACACAGTGTTTCAAGAGAAAGAAGCGGTCAGCTGTGTCCAATGCTGATGAAAGATGAAAGAAGCAAAGAGAAGTGCCCAGTTTTCTTTCTTTATGCATATGAAAAGTATACAATTTTAAATTATAGAAACTTTAAAAAATGCATTTGTTGCAATATAAAATTTTTGTTTCTTGTAACAATTTATGAAAATTTCTGTTCCTCTTACACTAGGAATTTAAGTATATTTATTGCTGCACGCCCAGCAGACCTTTCACATGATTTTATAGTCTG
Source organism: Phocoena sinus (assembly GCF_008692025.1). NCBI lineage: Eukaryota > Metazoa > Chordata > Mammalia > Artiodactyla > Phocoenidae > Phocoena > Phocoena sinus. The sequence goes on along the minus strand of NC_045765.1, from coordinate 100,367,054 downwards.
ATTCAAATAGGTTTTGATAGACAGAAGCTGTGCACTAGCAAGACAGTTTGTACTCATATTTTTAAAGTCCATATTACTCTAATATGTATATTTAGAATATGTACCTTTATGTTTTTGTTATCCTGTGGTGATAACAAATGACTGGGTATTCAGATCTTTCTTTACTTGTTAGACATTGCTATTCATGAAAACAGATATTCTGTAGATACATAGCTTATATTTGCAAATATTGTTTTAAACAACATGAGTTGATAACATAGGAATTTGCTGGAGATATTCTAGAATAATTTTCACGTGTATTATATATATTTTTAATACTACATATCCTGCTAAGTAATTCTTTGTTTAAAGCTGATCGTTTCTATTAAAAAAATAAACACCCTGCAGGTAAACTGGGAGATAGTCGGACCCAATTCTCAGGAAGCCTTACCATCACAGAACAGAGACATCGCTGACCCGGTGAGCGGGTCCTTCTCCTTTGGAGATGGGGAAGGTGGAGTGAGAAGCATCATTCTGATAGTCTATCCTCATGATGACATTGAAGTTGAAAAGACTTTCATTATTCAACTTAAACTTGTGAAAGGAGAAGCTAAATTAGACTCCAGAGCTAAAGATGTTACATTAACAGTAAGTCCGACTTTGTTTTGCCCACAAAATTTTGGATTTAACGATTTATTGGAAAATACATTTACATTTGTTGAGACTCTATGGGCTTATGATGAATTTAAAGTTATAAGACCAAATGAAGTCATAGTAATTCCTGTGGATCAGATGTTCTGGTTGTTATATTAGTTTATTCCATAACATCATTATTTATATATATATATATATATATATATATATATATATTTTTTTTTTTTTTTTTTTTTTTGGCGGTACGTGGGCCTCTCACTGCTGTGGCCTCTCCCATTGTGGAGCACAGGCTCTGGACGCACAGGCTCAGCAGCCATGGCTCACGGGCCCAGCCGCTCCGCGGCATGTGGGATCCTCCCGGACCGGAGCACGAACCTGTGTCCCCTGCATCGGCAGGCAGACTCTCAACCACTGCGCCACCAGGGAAGCCCCAACTGATAATTTTTAAAGGCTTTAAGATAATGAGAAATACTTATTTTACACTTTCTGAGAAAATCTGATGTTTTGGGGATATTTGGCACTTTTAGAGAGGAGGCAGTTGTCATATCATACGCATTGCATATCTTTGCCATTAAAGTACATAAAAGTTCACAGATGTCACAAGTCAGATTGTTGGAAGGAAGAATGGTACTTGTACAATTAGGGCAATGATGGTGTGGATCAGATCCGAGTTCAGCATATTTTGCATGAGTCACCCAGTCCATCCGGGAAGAAAGTGCTGGGGACCAAGGTTACTGAAAAAAAGACTGAAAGATGCACCTTTTTTTTAAGTTTGCAAAACACTCATGTCTGGGGTCTGTATCAGTCAGATGTCTCCAGAGAACCAGAACTATTAGGAAATATATATGGAGAAGGAGTTTTTTTTTTTTTTTTTTTAAAGGAATTGGCTCATGGGATTGTGGGGTCTGGCAAGTCCAAAATCCATAAAGCAGGCTGGCAGGCAGGAAGCCCAGGAAAGAACCGAAGTTGCAGTCTTGAGTTTGAATTTTGTGGGGCAGGCCAGCAGGCTGGAAACTCAAACAGGATTCCTAAATTGCAGTCCTGAGGCACAATTCCTTCTTCTCCGGGAAGCCTCAGTGTTTGCTCTTTACGGTTCGACTGACTGGATGAGGTCTGTTCACATTATTGAGAATAATTTTCTTGACTTCAAGTCAGCTGGTTGTAGATATTAATCATATCTGCAAAATACCTTTACAGCAACATCTAGACTAGTGTTTGACCAAACAATTGGACACTGTAGCCTAGCCAGGATGACACGTTAAATTAACCGTCACAGGGCCTTTGCTTCTCTCCATATTGTATTATATCATAACGAGTAGAAAGAGGTTAGCTAAACTTAACTGGTTAAATGAAGCAAATGAGAGGTGAATAAAGCTAAATTCAGTCATTGAAGTATTATCCTTTGGTGATTCTACCAATTGTAGTTTTCTGAACACTTATTCCCATTATCCTTGGGGGATAAGAACCTACCTGTTTTGGTAACAATCAGCAAAATAAAGAAGGTTTTTAAAAATCAGGTAGCTAGGTGGATTATATCCAAGTATCGTGATTGTGTTTCTTTCATTTCCTCAGCTTATCTTGTATATACACAATATATCAGTGTATTGATATATTGCATACCGTAATTTCATCCATAGCTGTTATATACATTTTCACTCTGCTCTCTGTTTCTCTTTCTAGATACAAAAGTTCGGTGATCCAAATGGAGTGGTTCAGTTTGCTCCCGACTCTTTATCTGAGGAGACCTATTTGGAGCCATTAGCTCTGGAAGGGCCCCTGATCATTACTTTCTTTGTCAAAAGAGTCAAGGGCACTCTGGGAGAGATTATGGTATCATTTTTCCTTTGATTTTTAAGTAGAGTAGTAATTTGCCTAACAACTGCGGTTGAGAGGAACAGAGAAACTGCGTGTTCTGGAGAGTTAAAGTTTTAGATATACTGAAGTGACATGAGTTTTCACACACGCTGAGAAGGCTCATTGGAGCACCTTTGGACTCTCTAGCCGGCACCAACCTCTGGCTGTCTTTCTAAATTCAGTTACAATTAAGTTAAAAAGATCTTTCTCATATTTAATGATGAAGAAAATGACTGAACTATTTTGTAATTTTTTGTTTGCTATAATGTGAAGCTTTTCCTACTGAACAGGCCTATCCATGATTTTTATAAATTGCTTAATATAGTCTTAATATATCCTTTTTTTGGATATACCTCTTTAAATGTGTTTATTATTTTAGAAGTTTAGAACATTGTTTGAACTGAGTTAAATGTTTGTGGAATCCTTGAAACATTTCAAGAAAACATGACTTGGAATCACTGCTCTAAACCTATTACTCTCTTAACATAGATCAATATGTGTATATTCTTTATTTTCAATATAATCGAGATGCTCTTGTAAATCATCAGTATATATTCATCGAACAGATCAAGGTTATCTGTTTGCTAGCAAAACGTATTTTGTGAACTCTCTCTATAAACTTACCTCTTTTCCTGTATTGGTGATTAATTGTTACTTCTTCAGTTGAAACTTTATGGTTTGGAGGTAAAAAAATTCTTAGAAGATAATTTTTTACAGATTTTGGGAGGGGGGAATTCTTAATTTCTGAAATCTTAGATATCCTCTTTTTTTTTTTAAACATTCCATTTTATCTCAAGATTTTTGGTTTTTTAAAAAAATCTTTATTGGAGTATAATTGCTTTACAATGGTGTGTTAGATTCTGCTTTATAACAAAGTGAATCAGCTATACATATACATATATCCCGATATCTCTTCCCTCTTGCGTCTCCCTCCCTCCCAGCCTCCCTACCCTACCCCTCTAGGTGGTGACAAAGCACCGAGCTGATCTCCCTGTGCTATGCGGCTGCTTCCCACTAGCTATCTATTTTACATTACGTAGTGTATATATGTCCATATCACTCTATCACTTTGTCCCAGCTTACACTTCCTGCTCCCCGTGTCCTCAAGTCCAATCTCTTGTAGGTCTGTGTCTTTATTCCTGTCCTGCCCCTAGGTTCTTCATGACCATTTTTTTTTTTTTTAAGATTCCATATATATGTGTTAGCATATGGTATTTATTTTTCTCTTTCTGACTTACTTCACTCTATATAACAGACTCTGGGTCCATCCACCTCACTACAAATAACTCAATTTCGTTTCTTTTTATGGGTGAGTAATATTCCATTGTATATATGGGCCACATCTTCTTTATCCATTCATCTGTTGATGCACACTTAGGTTGCTTCCATGTCCTGGCTATTGTAAATAGAGCTACAGTGAACATTGTGGTACATGACTCTTTTTGAATTATGGTTTTCTCAGGGTATATGCCCAGTAGTGGGATTGCTGAGTGGTATGGTAGTTCTATTTTTAGTTTTTTAAGGAACCTCCATACTGTTCTCAATAGTGGCTGTATCAATTTACATTCCCGCCAACAGTGCAAAAGGGTTCCCTTTTCTCCGCACCCTGTCCAGCCTTTATTGTTTGTAGATTTTTTGATGATGGCCATTCTGACCGGTGTGAGATGATATCTCATTGTAGTTTTAATTTGCATATCTCTAATGATTAATGATGTTGAGCATCCTTTCATGTGTTTGTTGGCCATCTGTATATCTTCTTTGGAGAAATGTCTGTTTAGGTCCTCTGCCCATTTTTGGATTGGGTTGTTTGTTTTTTTGATATTGAGCTGCATGAGCTGCTTGTAAATTTTGGAGATTAATCCTTTGTCAATTGCTTCATTTGCAAATATTTTCTCCCATTCTAAGCGTTGTCTTTTTGTCTTGTTTATGGTTTCGTTTGCTATGCAAAAGCTTTTAAACTTCATTAGGTCCCATTTGTTTATTTTGTTTTTGTTTCCATTTCTCTAGGAGGTGGGTCAGAAAGGATCTTGCTGTGATTTATGTCATGCAGTGTTCTGCCTATGCTTTCCTCTTAGAGTTTTATAGTGTATGGCCTTACATTTAACTCTTTAATCCATTTTGAGTTTATTTTTGTGTATTGTGCTAGGGAGTGTTCTAAATGCATTCTTTTACATGTAGCTGTCCAGTTTTCCCAGCACCACTTATTGAAGAGGCTGTCTTTTCTCCATTGTATATCCTTGTTTCCTTTATCAAAGATAAGGTGACCATATGTGCATGGGTTTATCTCTGGGCTTTCTATCCTGTTCCATTAATCTGTGTTTCTGTTTTTGTGCCTGAACCATACTGTCTTGATTACTGTAGCTTTGTAATATAGTCTGAAGTCAGGGAGCCTGATTCCTCCATCTCCATTTCTCTTTCTCAAGATTGCTTTGGCTATTTGGGGTCTTTTGTGTTTCCATACAAATTGTGAAATTTTTTGTTCTACTTCTGTGTAAAATACCATTGGTAGTTTGATAGGGATTGCATTGAATCTGTAGTTTGCTTTGGGGAGTAGAGTCATTTTCACAATGTTGATTCTTCCAATCCAAGAACATGGTATATCTCTCCATCTATTTGTATCATCTTTAATTTCTTTCATCAGTGTTTTATAGTTTTCTGTATACAGGTCTTTTGTCTCCTTAGCTAGGTTTATTCCGAGGTATTTTATTCTTTTTGTTGCAGTGGTAAATGGGAGTGTTTCCTAATTTCACTTTCAGATTTTTCATCATTAGTGTATAGGAATGCAAGAGATTTCTGTTCATTAATTTTGTATCCTGCTACTTAACAAATCCATTGATTAGCTCTAGTTGTTTATGGTAGCATATTTAGGATGCTCTATGTTTAGTATCATGTCATCTGCAAACAGTGACAGCTTTACTTCTTCTTTTCCAATTTGGATTCCTTTTAATTCTTTTTCTTCACTGATTGCCGTGGCGAAAACTTCCAAAACAATTTTGAATAATAGTGGTGAGAGTGGGCAACCTTGTCTTGTTCCTGATCAGAGTGGATATGGTTTCAGTTTTTCACCATTGAAGATGATGTTGGCTGTGGGTTTGTCATATATGGCCTTTATTATGTTGAGGTAAGTTCCCTCCGTGCCTACTTTCTGGAGGATTTTTATCATAAATTGGTGTTGAATTTTGTCAAAAGGTTTTTCTGCATCTATTGAGATGATCATATGATTTTTATCCTTCATTTTATTAATATGGTGTATCACATTGATGAATTTGCATATATTGAAGAATCCTTGCGTTCCTGGGATAAACCCCACTTGATCATGGTGTATGATCCTTTTAATGTGCTGTTGGATTCTGTTTGCTAGTATTTTGTTGAGGATTTTTGCATCTATGTTCATCAGTGATATTTGCCTGTAGTATTCTTTCTTGGTGATGTCTTTGTCTGGTTTTCATATCAGGGTGATGGTGGCCTTGTAGAATGAGTTAGGGAGTGTTCCTCCCTCTGCTATATTTTGGAAGAGTTTGAGAAGTATAGGTGTTAGCTCTTCTCTAAATGTTTGGTAGAATTCACCTGTGAAGCCATTTGGTCCTGTTCTTTTGTTTGTTGGAAGATTTTTAATCACAGTTTCAGTTTCAGTGCTTGTAATTGATCTGTTTATATTTCTGTTTTTCCTGGTTCAGTCTCCGAAGGTTGTGCTTTTCAAAGAATTTGTCCATTTCTTCCAGGTTGTCCATTTTATTGGCATATAGTTGCTTGTAGTAATATCTCATGATCCTTTGTATTTCTGCAGTATCAGTTGTTACTTCTCCTTTTTCATTTCTCATTCTGTTGATTTGAGTCTTCTCCCTTTTTTTCTTATTGAGTCTGGGTAATGGTTTATCAATTTTGTTTATCTTCTCAAAGAACCAGCTTTTAGTTTTATTGATGTTTGCTATCATTTCCTTCATTTCTTTTTCATTTATTTCTGATCTGATCTTTATGATTTCTTTCCTTCTGCTAACTTTGGGGTTTTTTGTTCTTCTTTTTCTAATTGCTTTAGGTGTAAGGTTAGGTTGTTTATTTGAGATGTTTCTTGTTTCTTAAGATAGGATTGTATTGCTATAAACTTCCCTCTTAGAACTGCTTATGCTGCATCCTGTAGGTTTTGGGTCATTGTGTTTTCATTGTCATTTGTTTCTAGGTATTTTCTGATTTCCTCTTTGATTTCTTCAGTGATCTCTTGGTTATTTAATAATGTATTGTTTAGCCTCCATGTGTTTGTATTTTTTACAGATTTTCTTCCTGTAACTGATATCTAGTCTCATAGCGTTGTAGTCGGAAAAGATTCTTGATGTGATTTCAATTTTCTTAAATTTAGCAAGGCTTGATTTGTGACCCAAGATATGATCTGTCCTTCAGAATGTTCCATGGGCATTTGAGAAGAAAGTGTATTCTGTTGTTTTTGGATGGAATGTCTTATAAATATAAATTAAGTCCATCTTGTTTAATGTATCATTTAAAGCTTGTGTTTCCTTATTTATTTTCATTTTGGATGATCTGTCTGTTGGTGAAAGTGAGGCATTAAAGTCCCCTACTATGATTGTGTTACTGTCGATTTCCCCTTTTATGGCTGTTAGCATTTGCCTTATGTATTGAGGTGCTCCTATGTTGGGTGCATAAATATTTACAATTGTTATATCTTCTTGGATTGATCCCTTGATCATTATGTAGTGTCCTTCTTTTTCTCTTGTAGTAATCTTTGTTTTAAAGTCTATTTTGTCTGATATGAGAATTACTACTACAGCTTTCTTTTAGTTTCCATTTGCATGGAGTATCTTTTTCCATCCCCTCACCTCCAGTTTGTATGTGTCCCTAGGTCTGAAGTGGGTCTCTTGTAGGAAGCATATGTACGGGTCTTGTTTTTGTATCCATTCAGCCAATCTATGTCTTTTGGTTGGAGCATTTAATCCATTTACATTCAAGGTGATTGTCAATATGTATGTTCCTATTACCATTTTCTTAATTGTTTTGGGTTTGTTTTTGTGGGTCTTTTCCTTCTCCTGTGTTTCCTGCCTAGAGAAGTTCCTTTAGCGTTTGTTGTAATGATGGTTTGGTGGTGCTGAATTCTCTTAGGTTTTCCTTGTCTGTAAAGGTTTTAATTTCTCCGTCAAATCTGAGTGAGATTCTTGCTGGGTAGAGTAATCTTGGTTGTAGGTTTTCCCCTTTCATCACTTTAAATATGTCCTGCCACTCCCTTCTGGCTTGCAGAGTTTCTGCTGAAAGATCAGCTGTTAAGCTTACAGGGATTCCCTTGTTTATTGTTTTTCCCTGCTGCTTTTAATATTTTTCTTTGTATTTAATTTTTGATAGTTTGGTTAATATCTGTCTTGGCGTGTTTCTCCTTGGATTTATCCTGTATGGGACTCTCTGTGCTTCCTGGACTTGATTAACTATTTCCTTTCCCATATTAGGGAAGTTTTCAACTGTAGGCTCTTGAAATATTTTCTCAGTTTCTTTCTTTTTCTCTTCTTCTGGGACCCCTATAATTAGGATGTTGGTGCATTTAATGTTGTCCCAGAGGTCTCTGAGACTCAGTTCTTTTCATTCTCTTTTCTTTATTCTGCTCTGTGGTAGTTATTTCCACAACTTTATCTTCCAGGTCACGTATCCATTCTTCTGCCTCAGTTATTCTGCTACTGATTCCTTCTAGAGAATTTTTGATTTCATTTATTGTGTTGTTCATCATTGTTTGTTTGCTCTTTAGTTCTTCTAGGCCCTTGTTAAACATTTCTTGTATTTTCTCCATTCTATTTCCAAGATTTTGGATCATCTTTACTATCATTATTCTGAATTCTTTTTCAGGTAGACTGCCTATTTCCTCTTCATTTGTTAGGTCTGGTAGGTTTTTTCCTTGCTCCTTCATATGCTGTGTGTTTCTCTGTCTTCTCATTTTGCTTAATTTACTGTGTTTGTGGTCTTTTCACAGGCTGCAGGTTCGTAGTTCCTGTTGTTTTTGGTGTCTGCCCCCAGTGGCTAAGGTTGGTTCAGTGGGTTGTGTAGGCTTCCTGGTGGAGGGGACTAGTGCCTGTTTTCTGGTGGATGAGGCTGGATCTTGTCTTTCTGGTGGGCAGGTCCGCATCTGGTGGTGTGTTTTGGGGTGTCTATGACCTTATTATGATTTTAGGCAGCCTCTCTGCTAATGGGTGGGGTTGTGTTCCTGTCTTGCTAGTTGTTTGGCATAGGGTGTCCAGCACTTTAGTTTGCTGGTTGTTTAGTGGATCTGGATCTTGGCGTTTAGATGGAGATGTCTGGGAGATTTTTGCCGTTTGATATTACGTGGTGCTGGGAGGTTTCTGGTGGACTAATGTCCTGAACTTGGCTCTCGCATCTCAGAGGTACAGCCCTGACACCCGGCAGAGCACCAAGACCCTGTCATCCACATGGCTCAGAATAAAAGGGAGAAAAAAAGAAAGAAAAGAATAAAATAAAATAAAGTTATTAAAGTAAAAAATAATTATTAAAAATAAAAAAAATGTTTATCAAGTAATTTTAAAAAAAGGAAGGAAGAAAGAAAGAAAGAGCAACCAAACCAAAAGAAAAATCCACCAATGATAACAAGCACTAACTGTACTAGGAAAAAAAAAAAAAAATGGACCGACAGAACCCTAGGACAAATGGTAAAAGCAAAGCTATACAGACAAAAATCACACACAGAAGCAACACATACATACTCTCAAAAAGAGAAAAAGGAAAACAATATATATATAGTTGCCCCCAAAGTCCACCTCCTCAATTTGGGATGATTCGTTGTCTATTCAGGTATTCCACAGATGCAGGGTACATCAAGTTGACTGTGGAGATTTAATCTGCTGCTCCTGAGGCTGCTGGGAGAAATTTCCCTTTCTCTTCCTTTGTTCACACAGCTCCTGGGGTTCAGTTTTGGATTTGGCCCTGCCTCTGTGTGTAGGTCGCCTGAGGGCGTCTGTTCTTCACCCAGACAGGACGGGGTTAAAGGAGCAGCTGATTCCGGGGCCCCGGCTCACTCAGGCCGGCGGGAGGGAGGGGTACGGGTACGGGGCGAGCCTGTGGTGGCTGAGGCCGGCGTGACGTTGCACCCGCCTGAGGCGTGCAGTGTGTTCTCCCGGGGAATTTGTCCCTGGATCACGGGAGCCTGGCAGTGGTGGGCTGCACAGCCTCCCAGGAGGGGCGGTGTGGAGAGTGACCTGTGCTTGCACACAGGTTTCTTGGTGGCTGCAGCAGCAGCCTTAGCGTCTCATGCCCCTGTCTGGGGTCTACACTGGTAGCCGTGGCTCGCACCTGTCCCTGGAGCTCATTTAGATAGCGCTCTTAATCCCCTTTCCTCGTGCACCAGGAAACAAAGAAGCAAGGAAAAGTCTCTTGCCTCTTAGGCAGGTCCAGGCTTTTTCCCGGACTCTCTCCCGGCTAGCTGTGGTGCACTAACCCCTTCAGGCTGTGTTCACGCAGCCAACCCCAGTCCTCTCCCTGGGATCTGACCTCTGAAGCCCGAGCCTCAGCTCCCAGACCTCGCCCGCCCTGGTGGGTGAGCAGGCAAGCCTCTCGGTCTGGTGAGTGCTGGTCGGCACCGATCCTCTATGCAGGAATCTCTCCGCTTTGCCCTCTGTACCCCTGTTGCTGTGCTCTCCTCCGCGGCACCGAAGCTTCCCCCCTCCGCCTGCGAAGGGGCTTCCTAGTGTGTGGAAACCTTTCCTTCTTCACAGCTCCCTCCCACTGGTGCAGGTCCCGTCCCTATCCTTTTGTCTATGTTTATTCTTTTTTCTTTTGCCCTACCCAGGTATGTGGGGAGTTTCTTGCCTTTTGGGAGGTCTGAGGTCTTCTGCCAGCATTCAGCAGGTGTTCTGTAGGAGTTGTTCTACACATAGATGTATTTCTGCTGTATTTGTGGGGAGGAAGGTGATCTCCACGTCTTACTCTTCCGCCATCTGGAAGCTCCTCCTCGATATTCTCTTTTTATTAAAAACAAACAAAAACAAATTCCAATGTGAATGTCAGATTATCTACTTACTTTTTACCTTCAAATATTGTCTGTGATTCACTATTGAATGTATTTGTGGTACTGGTATTTTAAAGTTAACTTGTTTATCTTTTCAAATTATGTTATTTTAGAAGCAGGTGAAATGAAATTTTATAATCCTGTCTTGCAAATTGCATACAACAGCCTGAAAGAGTTAAGATACTTTCTAAATTACCTAACTACTTGGAAAGTTTCACTTGGAATATAATGATGCACACTTAATTTTTTTTGTATATAGTAGAGGAAAACTAATTTAAAGGATTTTTGGTTCAATATACTGAATTGTATAACTTTGTTGTTTTTTTTTTTTCCTTTTATTTTAGGTTTACTGGGAATTAAGCAGTGAGTTTGATATTACTGGAGACTTTCTATCTACAAAAGGATTTTTCACCATTGCTGATGGAGAAAGTGAGGCCAGCTTTGATGTTAACTTGCTACCAGATGATGTACCTGAGATAGAGGAAGTTTATGTGATCCAGCTTGTTTCTGTAAAGGGAGGAGCAGAACTTGATCCAGAAAAATGCATCACACGGTTCTCTGTTTCTGCAAATGATGACCCACATGGGGTATTTGCCCTGTATTCAGATCACCAGTCAATACTTATTAGGCAGAACCTTAGTAGATTCATCCAAATTAATGTAACCCGGCTTGCTGGAACATTTGGAGATGTGACTGTTGGATATCGAATATCATCTGATCCTAAGAAGCAGTCTGTTTTTACTGAAAATGCAGAGAGGCAGCTGGTGGTCAAAGATGGCACCAGATATAAAGTGGACACAGTGCCAGTCAAGAGTCAGGTTTGTAGCATTTCTTTAATTTCCTGATCAGTCCAATAAAGCTCCTTCAGGAAAGCCCTAGTTAATCTCATGATCAGTTTAAAGTCTTATTCTGATATTTAAATGGAACCATGAAAAATACCTTAGAAACTGCATACTAATTATTGGATAATACATATACTGAAGTATTTTCAGATTATAGTAAATAAGTATATTCTTATTTGGAGATAAAATATTTTTGTATAGATAGTAGCAGGCACTTATTTAGTACTTCAGAGTTCCAGAAATTGTTCCAAGTGCTACACAAACACACACACACACACACACACACACACACACACACACTCTGGGTGCTTGTTGAAGGGAAGATATTTGTAGACTTCCTAGGACAGCAGACTGTTCTGCCGACATATCAGGTGAGAGTGCTAGGAATACATGGATTTTCTGTGGGTCAAATAGATACCTAGCAGTCTTTCTCAGTGTGATCCACAGAAAGTGATTGGAGCAACTGTTTTCATCCCCCAGGAAGATAACTAGTATCATTCCATATGCATGGCAGAGAAGTTAATTTATTTCATGCATGAGATAGCTGTGAGGATTAATTATCTCATGGTTGAGAAAGTCTGTACCAGAGGACACTTTTAGATTATCTCCTGTGGTGGTACCTGGGACATTTTGAAGGATGGTAGTCCTCTTGTCATTTTACTTTGAAAACTTAATGATATAGTTGATAAAGATACTTAGCTTTCTTAATACCTGTTTGAATTATCTATGGATTTCTTAATATCTGTTTTGAAGCTCTATTATTTTTATGATTTCTGTCTATTTTCAATAAAGAGTAACAAAAGTTTACTAGCTTACCCATATATGAAAGCTTCCTCTTATTTGTTTACTTTAACATCTTTCATTAGTGTATTTAAATTTGCATGGGTTCCTTCTGTCTCTTACATTCCACTGTGTGTGGTGTAGACTGCACATAGATTATTATGTGAGTTAGACTTCCAAGGTGACTATTTAGGGCAACATGTGACATGCGCATAAACTGAGGGGAGGATTTTTCCAGCGGTCCCTTTCTCCCCTCACACCCTGGGTGTAATGCATTGCTCTTTAAAATTTGGGATGTTAGTTACAAGTTACATATAGATCTACCTGATCTACTGCCCTGATAAAAGTTAGGACTTCGGACAGGTCCGCCACAGAGAAGGACCTTCAAGTGGGTCTTGGGACAGAATGAGTTTCCATTAGGCTCTGAAAACTAGAAGACTCTTGATGTTGGTTTAACATGAGGACCAGGGAGTGAACAGTTACCTCACCTGGGTAACAACAGGCTTCTCAGATGAAGTACTCACTGATGGTAAGAATCCTTGGCACGATAAAGAAACAAGTCTGCGTTTAAAAGAATTTAAGTTAGAATGCAAGATAAGATTATATTCATGGCTGTCATTTATTCAGATATTTATTGAGCACTTGCTATGGGTCAGTCATTGTGAGAAGCACAGCAGCTCCAGTGATCACAAAGACATAATCTCTGTTGTCAGGTTGCTCCCTGTCTAGTGCAGGAGAAGGCCCCTGAACAGCCAATTATAAAAGCAAGCAGATAAGCAGTGTTCAAGATGCACACAGGATATTATGGGGCTGTAAACTCCATTTGTGCCCAAAGCCATCAAGAATGATGGGAAATACGTAGAATAGTATTGGTGATGCAGTCCTGGATCAGGGACATGGAAGGGCAAAACAGAAAACCCTCAACTCCTAAAAACCTTCAAGGTCGTTTTCAAATTAGTCTACCCGCTTTTCTTCTGTAGGCAAACCAGTGTTTCTCCAAATCCATCATTACTCCTGTTCAACTTTAATGTTTAATTACTGCACCTTGGGGACCTGCCACACTCCATAAGTCTGTGTGCTGCACGGGCCCATGAACAGAAGAGTTGGGTAGGAAGGCACAAATGCCTGGGAGCTTTGAGCTGACATCTGGCCGTTCATTCTTTAGGAAATAGGGACAAAAAAGCTGCCCAGCCAGTGAACTGCATGGGGAAGGGGCACACCCTTCAAGGAGAGGAGGGAGGCACATGATTGAAGTCAGGACACCATGATTTATTTCTGTTTCCTCAGCACTTGATCTATGCTTCATGTTCAGTGAATGTGATTTTGAAAAGATGACGGTTGATTGAATGAATAAAACATCTGTTCCCCTCATGTTGCACATTTGAAACCACTATAGTACATATTTTACACATTTCAGAGTGTGTTATGTGTTTTAAGTACATTACATTTAAAAGAAGAACAGACTTCATAGAAATGGTTATTTGTACATTCAATAAAGATGTACAGAGTTGTTAGTAATATTCCAGGTTACGGGGGCTTATCCATTATCAGTAACAAGGTTTCTATGGAAAAATGTATTATATCAGTAAGTGTTAAAAAAATCTTTTAAAGTAATACCAGGTTTTAAATTCAGGATTTCCCTATTTTGTTGGATTCTAAAACTTTGAAAATTGGTAGTCTAATAAATGGTGTTCCTAGTCTTTATTTGTCCAAAGTATTCAAATAATCAGTACACCTAAATCAGTACACCTGTTTTAAGTAACTGTCATTAGAGCTCTTAGTTTCTACCCAGTGAAAAGGGAGAAAGTGAGTTTTGCTGGTTTTAGGAGCTGACACTGTTCACCAGTGAGCTCTTTCCATTCCCGTGGCACGTGATTCTGTCACTAATACTACTCCTGAGATTCTCATCATTCTTCAGGTCGTTTGGGCACACAGAGAGTATTTGCAGATTTGTGTTTTTTTAATACTGTGTGGCTCTCAGTGTTAGCGTCAAAGTCTTCCTGCTGGTGCTTTGTTTTGTAACATGGGGGAAAGGGCATATACTGATGAAACTGATACAAAAGGAGGAAAGTGCTAATGACTCATTTCAATTGTCAGTATTTTTCTTTGAAAATTATTTTTTACTGTTAAAAAAGTCATTGATACTGTTTGTATATAGGTCTTCCTACCCCTGGGCTCTAATTTCACCTTGCAACTGGTGACTGTGATGCTTGTTGGTGGAAGTTTCTATGGCATGCCAAGAATTCTCCAGGAAGCAAAATCTGCTGTCCTTCCAGTCCCTGAGAAAGCTGCCAATTCTCAGGTAATTGGCCCTGGGTGTGGTACTACCCCGGAACCACTAGTGGGCAGCTCTTATAGGAAGGACTAAGATTCTTAGAATTTCTTAAGATTCACTATTTCCTTAAATCTAAGTAATCCTATGAATATCAAAGTAGACACTGTGGATACACTATATGAAAATAATTTGTCAATTTTCAACATTAGATAGAAAAATATATCTCCTTTCTGGAGTTTTAGAAAGTTTCTGTCTTGTAGAATGTAAGGTATAGAATTTTTAAATTAATTAATTAATTTTTGGCTGCATTGGGTCTTCATTGTTGCACGCGGGCTTTCTCTAGCTGCGGCAAGTGGGGGCTGCTCTTCGTTGCGGTGTGCGGGCTCTAGGCGCTGGAGCTTCAGTAGTTGTGGCTTACGAGCTCTAGAGCGCAAACTCAGTAGTTGTGGCGCATGGGCTTAGTTGCTCTGCGGCATGTGGGATCTTCCCAGACCAGGGCTCAAACTCATGTCCCCTGCCTTGGCAGGCAGATTCTTAACCACTGCGCCACCAGGGAAGTCCTAGAATTTTTAAAATAACAGTCACCTAGAGTCAAAACTTCAGGTTTTTTCTTGAAAATGAATATTTAACATTGAGATATTTTATGCTAAATAATTAAAATTAGAATGAAACCTCAGTTCATATTTCAGACTTTCTCATTTACTAAGATTGTAAATATTTAACTTGTGGGGCTCTTTTTACTGTGGCAAGTTTGTTCTGATGTAGGTTAATGCTAGTGGTGCACCTAAGTATTTGAACCTTCTACCTGAATTCATTTTAGGGAAGATTGTTCCCTAATCACTTTATAAATTCACATGAGAACAAACAATACCTTGAGGGCTTTGCTTCCTGTGTAGGCCAATTCTGTCAATATAGGAACAAGACAGGGCTCCTGTCTCTGGCTACGGTAATGTGTGTATTTTATAAACCATAATAAGGGATAAGCATGCATCCTACTCCTTCAGGTGGGAGTTCCTTCAGTTCCTTGACCAGGATGTGGAATCTGTGCAGGAGGGGCAGGAGTGTGGGCAGATCTGGCCACCAGCTTGAGTAACAGGGTCTCTGGCCATTAAGGGGATGCTCTCCAGTTACTCCCACCTGGACTGCTTCTCCCCAGGGAATGAATTTGCTTTGCTCCCTAAAGTGGAATCCACCAGCATTAAAATTAACTGAGAGGAATTGTCTTCTTTCTGCACCTCCTCTTTTCAAGAAGGAAAGAGGGTATAGAATTTAATGCTTTGACATTTTGTTACCTTCTTCTTGTTCACAGGTTGTTATAACAAAGATTCCTTTCAACCTGAATCCTTCGTTTGGTGTAGTAAACTATTTTCTTCTCCTTCTCCATGCATGTTGCCACAACATTATGTCACATCAAAGGGCCAGATCAGGGCCAGTCATGGAGTATTCCTGTCCTTGGTGTATCCTCTGTACTCCTTACCAGTATTTGTATGTGGGGTGTGTGTGTGTGTGTGTGTGTGTGTGTGATGTGCCTAGGACACTTTCAAACAGCCTCTAGCCATTTGGCAAGCATGAGCTCAGATATGCCAAAGATTTTGGCAATTGCTAACCAGAAGCCTCACTGTAATAAGGAATCTAGGCGGGTGTCAAATTGAAGTTGTTGTTTTTTCTTTTCTGTGGCCTCCAAAGCTGTCCTGTGGCACCCTCTCACACTTTCTGCTACTCTCCATTCCAATTTAAAATGGGGAGAATGAGTCTTAATATAGAACTGTTGATCCTATGGTATTCCAAATTTATAGATATTGGGACCAAAGAGGTAAACTGAGTTGTCTAAATAACAATGTGAAGCCAGGAATCTGGTTTTATTCTTATTCTTTGACCAGAACTTATTTCATCTATAAATCCCAGGGTACCCTGGGAAGGTTGCCCTGAAAACCAGATCTTACTTGGTGTGGATGAAAAAGATTGTTATTTTAAAAAAATCTTTGAGGGTTTCTGATCCTCAAAAAAAAGATACTGTATTGAATCAAAGAGCTGAAAAGAACCTTAATAGAAATCTAGTTCATGGTACTAACTTTATAAATAAAGAATTTATTATTATACCTTAGAAAGAAGTCAGATTTCAGTTCTAGACAAATTAGGTTCTATAAAGACCCATCAACAAATCATATTAAAATGCCATGTTTAATCTTTCATTTAACCATAATTACCATTATATTTTTAGATATTGTTAATTCAGGGGTTTACATTTTGATAAAAAAATAAAGCTGTAAACTATAATCAGCATTATAAAATAGAATAAATTTTCAAATTTCACATGTCATTTCTTAAATACTACTCTTTAATTGAATATATTTTAGAACAGGGAAATATACTGCGTAAGCAAAGAGAAAGTTGACTTTTAACCCACTCTTCAGAAAATAGGAACCTTTAGAGAGAAATAAAATGTTCTAAGCATGTTTTTCCTCAGGTTGGATTTGAATCTACTGCTTTTCCACTCTTGGACATCACCGCCGGAACAAGCCAAGTTGTGATTTCTAGGAGAGGCACGTATGGCTCTCTCAAGGTTTCCTGGGCGGCTGGATATGTTCCTGGGTTAAAAATCCCCGAATTCGTTGTTGTTGGCAATATGACCCCCAAAGTGGGTGAGTTGTGGCTTTTCTAGGATTTTCCCTATAGAACATGGAAATGTGTAATTGGCCACTAATTTTCCTGAATCCTCTTTACTCTGGACAGTGAGCTATTTGCCTCCTAATACAGTCCTTTCAGATTTAAGTGATCAGAATTTCACAGGCTGCTTGGTGAGAATGAGAGGAACTTTATTCGTTCAAATGGAAAACTTCATACCTCACCTGGAAATAATGGTCACTAAGCAGACTACTCTGTTTATACCTGAGGAGTTTGTTAAAAGTAGTTCTAAAAACCTAATGTGGCCCATACGATAATCAAAAAAGACAAACCTTTATATCCATTTACATGTTCATCTGAATATTTCTGACAGTTGAGTAGCTGTTATATCATCTATTTTATTTTTAGTTATACCATAAGCTCTGTGAGGATCAGTGGGATGCAAAAGTTAGATGGTTTGACCTCTACCTTGTAAAGTAGGCATGATTAAAGGCAAGGTGTGTGTGGTCTATGGAGCTTCCTCTATTTACACTCCCTCCCCCACTGACTTTTTTAAATGTTTTACCTTTTGTAGACTGTCATAGAATTTTGGAAAAGGAAAGATTTCACTCTATTTTTAAGAGTTGAATCCCAATTTAAGAACTCAGAAATGAAACCCAGCTTCCCTTTTCATGTTCCCTGTCAGGGAGTCTTTCATTTTCCCATGGAGAAGAAAGTAAAAGAGTCTTGCTGTGGACATTTCCTAGCCTTGGTCGGCCAGAGGCCTTTGTCATTCACCTCTCAGGAGTGCAGAGCAGTGCCCCTGGTGGGGCTCAGCTTCGGTAAGACCAACTTGATTTTCAGCCAAGAAAGTCTCTGAGGAATAAGCTGGAATTTACCTGTTGAAACAAAAAAAAGGCACAAGGATCTCTCTCCTTGAAGCAGAGGTGAAAACAGTTTTAGTGTAGAGCAATATATGGCCTGCATTGCCAAAGATGCCACCACCCACTGCTTGCTTGAAGAGCGTTTATCATGACCTCTCACTCAAGAATGTTGGCCTGAGGTGACATCTCCAAAAAGAACCATGATGGCAAAGCCACCTATTTTTTTTTTTTTTGAAAATGCATTTATTCAGGGACACATATTGTTTAAAATACTCCTTCTACAGGGAGAATTCTAACCTGGGTCTGGCAGCTTTCCATGGTTTTGGTTGGGTAAACAGTGTTATTTCAAGAACAGTCCTATGAGCTGCTGAGTTGGGGTTCAAGTTGCTGAATTCAGGAGGAAAGGAAATTCTGATTCCCCTTCAATCCAGGAGCCAAGAGACTGAAAGCCACAGGAGTCTAACTTAAAATGGCAAAGCCACCTATTTTTAAAGGAAACTGTCTTCTGAAAGGTAGCCAAAAATACCTGATTTCTCCAAGAGATAAAGAATAAGAATAAGAAATCATAGTAGGATAATAATGTGACTTGAACTAGTAGTTCTTTTGAGTTTAATTTATATCAGTATATTTGCAGATAAATATGTCCTGGTCAAAAGCAATTGACTTTTCTCATACGTGAGATGGATTTGATCAGAACAGCAGAGGACCGATCTTAGAGCCAGACTCCTGGGTTTAATCCTGGCTGTGTCACTTACTTTCTGTGTGACTTTGGGAAAGTTACTTGATCTTTCTGTTCTTTAGTTTACTTATTTGGAAACTGGGAAAAATGTGTGGGCAAAACCAGTGTGTGTTCAAGTGTGTTTGTATACATATTTATGTATAGGAGATATTGGTTGGAATCCAATATGGCTTTTGATTATACATATGCCTTTCAAAAAGTGTTTGGACACAACGTATTTTAGCTTAAAAAATTCACATACCTTTAACAATAACAATAATAGCTAACAGTTTTTTTTATTTCTTATTTTTAAATTTATTTTATTGAAGTATAGTTGATTTACAATGTTGTGTTAATTTCTACTGTACAGCAAAGTGATTCAGGCTAACAGTTTTATAGTGCTTACCCTAGGCCAGGCATTGCCCCCCTCCTCTCTCCATATATATATATATATATATATATATATATATATAGAGAGAGAGAGAGAGAGAGAGAGAGAGAGAGAGAGAGAGAGAGAGAGACCTTGTTAGGTCCTATCACCTGCGACTGCAGCTCCTGTTCTTATCTTTCTTGTGCTCTGGTATATTCATCAATAAGTAAATAGGGTCTTATGGAATTTGAAAGTGCATGTCATTTTTAAGATGTCCTCATGAGCAGTATCTTAAGTGTGTGAAAGATGAATCTCTATAGTGGTATTCCTATTTTTCATCAGTTCTCTCATGGTTTAATTTTTTTTTTTCCAGATCAGGTCTCACCATTGCTGAAATTGAACCAATGGGAGTCTTTCAATTTTCCCCTAGTTCAAGAAATATCGTAGTGTCAGAGGATACACAGATGATCAGATTACATGTACAAAGACTGTTTGGGTTCCACGGGGATCTTATTGAAGTTTCCTATCAGACAACTGCAGGAATGGCAAAGCCCCTGGAAGACTTTGAGCCTGTTCAGAATGGGAGGCTGCTTTTCCAAAAATTCCATGCTGAGGTTGATTTTGAAATAACTATTATTGATGATGAGCTTCCTGAGATAGAAGAAATTTTTTACATTAATCTAACTTCAGTAGAAATTAAAGGATCACAAAAATTTGATGCTAATCGGAGACCTCGCCTGAATCTAGATTTCAGTGTGGCAGTGATCACAATATTGGATAATGATGACCTGGCAGGAATGGATGTTTCTTTCCCCAAGACAACTGTGGCTATAGCAATGGACACAGCTCTTCCTCTAAAAACTGACTCCTCTACCACACACCCTGACACAACCAAGATAACTGCCGAAGTGGTTGCTATTGTTACCGAGGCGACTGGTACGTCTGCTATGTCTGAGAAGCCTGATGTGCTCACTGTAACTGCAGATGTTTCCCTTCATGGAACATTTAGTCTTGGGCCATCTGTTGTTTATGTCGAAGAAGAAATGAAGAATGGCACGTTGAACGCTGCAGAAGTTCTTGTCCGAAGAACTGGTGGGTCTACTGGCGATGTCAGTATAACAGTTAAGACTTTTGGTGAAAGATCTGCTCAGAAGGAACCAAATGCATTGCCCTTTCCTGACATCCATGGGGTTTCCAACCTAAGATGGGCAACTGAAGAAGAAGATTTTGAAGAGCAAACTCTTATCCTTACATTTGTAGATGGAGAAAGAGAACGTAAAGTATTTGTTCAAATTTTAGATGATGATGAGCCTGAGGGACAAGAATTCTTCTACGTGTTTCTCACAGACCCACAAGGGGGAGCACAGATTGTGAAGGGAAAGGATGACAGTGGGTTTGCAGCTTTTGCCATGATCATTATTACAGGTATATATTTGGAGTGATGGAGTTAAACATGTACTTTTGTGATACAGAATTTGTAATAAGATCATTCTATCTTTAGTTTAAGAAGGTGAATTACTTGACTCACCCATAGTGAATCATTCAAATTTTGTTTTCCTATGGCATGAACCCATAATATAAACTCATGGTGCTGTTCTGAGGTGCCAGGCTAGAGTTTGATGGACTGTAAATGTCACGTAGCTCAGAGCCAGCTAAACAATTAAACAATTTATAAGTCTGTACTTCCACAATAAAGGGAAAACCTTAAAGATACTTAAGTTCATGTACTTCCTCTGAAATACATTTAATCACCCAAACGTGATTGGCTGTCCTGTTTTGAAACCTCACTCTGAATTCCCCAACCACTTTCATTAATCTGTCCCAGAGTCTAAGATTTCATTGTCAGAAAATTCTGTATATCTGTTGGGAAATATATTAAAACTGTTTCCTTTTGTTCTGCTTTTGAACCAGTGCAGTTTATACAAGTTTGGGACTATTGGGGAGGTGTGTGAATATATACAGTTCCTCATGCATGTTATAAAATTTTTTGGTGATAATTTGCAGTTTTCCTCTGAAATCATACTCTATTTCTTTAAGTGGCTTAGCTCAGCTCGTCAGTACCTTACTGTAATTAGAGTATTGACAAGGCTGTCTCATGATTCTTACCTACTCCACTCTTTCGTACAAACAGTTACGAGTTTTACACAGTGTTTTAGAGTTTCAGATAACACTATGGTAAAACGTAGTAAAAAGAAAATTAAAAGTTATGAAGCCTTTATTTTGACCCAGCTCAACCATTAATTGAGGAATTAATCATTTAGTGTTTATGCTTTGTTTTTTATAAAAGGAAATATTTAGAATAAACATGTTTATGATCCCCTTTTAGGATTTGGTGCTTCCTAGAATTTTATTTATTTTAGCCATTCAGTTATAATTCAGTCATAATTTTACAATCGTGTAACTTTTATAACCAGCATCATCTCATTTATGCTACCCTGCAAATTTACACCAATTAGAACTGTCATTTATTCCTATTCCTTCAGTTTATTGAATATTGTAAAGTCAAATTCTGTTCTCCAAATTACTTACTGATTTTGATTCACATTAGCTTAATGCCATCTATATATTTCTATTAAAATTGTTTTGGCACTCAACAGCCTCTTCCCCCATTCCATGAAATAGATATTTTATTACATTTATTTGAATGAGACCAGAGCTGACAAAGTATTTAGCAATTAGTTTGACAGAGGCACAGACCAATCACAATGGTTGCTGGAGGCTTTTTGCTGTCCCAAACATTACCCCATTAGTTACTGGATCACAGGGAGATCTCATACTGGTTAGGATGGTGACAGAGGGTTCTCTGGGGGCTCAAGACAGCAGCTGTATTCCAACTGGAATGGAAGTGCTCCTCAGTTCAGTTTGACATACCAACGCATACCAATATGGCGTGCTGATACTATATCAATATGGCGTACCAGTGCCTACCCATGCATCAGCTCTGAGCCTAACTCACCAGGCAAATTCCCATTTATCAGCTCTGAGCCTAACTCACCAGCCACTCAGTTGAGCCTCGATGAAGTTCTCTAATGAGAACTTCCCTACCTAACACATAGCATCATACATACTTGGCAAATGATTGGCTCCTCTTAGTGTCACATGATGTAATTCACCAGCACTTTTGCATGTCATGTACCCTAAGTTCCCTTACTCTGTCTGTGAATGTTCCTATCATTTTCTCCTCACCTGGCTTTTTAAAAAAAATATTTTATTTTATTTTATATTTTTGGCTGCATTGGGTCTTCGTTGCTGTGGGCTTTCTCTAGTTGTGGCGAGCAGGGGCTACTCTTCATTGCTGTGCATGGGCTTCTCATTGAGGTGACTTCTCTTGTTGCAGAGCACGGGCTCTAGGCGTGTGGGCTTCAGTAGTTGTGGTGCATGGGCTCAGTAGTTGCGGTGTGTGGGCTCAGTAGTTGTGGCACACTGGCTTAGTTGCTCCACAGCATGTGGGATCTTCCAGGGCCAGGGATCGAGCCTGTGTCCCTTGCATTGGCAGGCGGACTCTTAACCACTGCGCCACGAAGGAAGTCCCTCCTCACCTGGCTTTTTATTTTAACATAGTATTTCTGTTTTAACTATCGTTAATTTTGCTGATTCCTCTTATTTTTATTCGTCTTACCTTTAATCTTCAGAATCTTCTCACATTTAGATTTTAGAACAAACTTTCAAGATAAATCAGGGGAAAATAGTTTATTTTGTTTTGTTTTTGATCATTGGCACATTAGAAGTTTTGATTCATCTTACTAGAAATTTGACACCAACTTCATTATTGTAGTTGTGGCAAGGGAAGTATTATACTCATTAGAACCATGCTAGTTGCTGTTGCATTGAAAAAGAAAATGAAGGTTCTGCTTGTGGGAAGCTTATAATCTATTATTAACTGAGAGACCGAATTCTCATTAAAAGTGACAAGAAAACAGTTGCTGCTGAAGAAAAAAAAGTTGAGGTCTGGTTCTGACGCAGGGCTAAGAAGCGGTTGTAGTGATTAATTGGTGAGGATGAGGATGGGCATCTGGCTGAGACAAAACACACATGAGGCACCAGGATAAAAGTCGTCCATCACCTCCACGTCCCTAAGCCATGGGCTCCACATTTGCTCACACTTCAGACCTGCAAAATATGGGCTGGTAATGACCAGCTTTCCCCTTTCGGGACAGTTCAGTGGTTTTCTGTTTCCTTACAGAAGTTCTGTCTACTTGGAATCTCAGGAGTCAGGTTTCAGGGTGAGGGGTAGGAATGGTTTTTGAGGCTGATTGCTCTGGATCATTGCTTTTAGGATCACTTTGCAAAACTGAGTCATTGAGAAATAGAAAGCAGCAGGAACTATTTACTGGTATTTCTCTCGTCTGAGAAGCTAGTTTACATTTTGGCAAGGATTTGGAGTGACTATTTCAGTGTAGTGTGGGCCCTAGGTTTGTTCCAGTTTAAACACAATTTTGTAGAATGATGGTGCCTGTAACCTCAAGAGTTGCTCAGAGGAGTTTCTTTTACTCAGAGGTTCTCAAGAGTTCCTTAATAGTTCTGTTTTTCTCTGGGGAAAATAACCAAATGTGAAACATAAATGGTCTTTCGGGTCAACTCGCTTATAGAAAAGTAAACAGTCAGATGGAGTTCATGTATTCACTAAATATTTATTAAACACTGTTTTGGTACCAGGGATACAGCAGTAAATAAAACAGTTGCTTCTCAGAAGAACTTATATTCTGTCAGGATGCACTGATTTTAAACAGTAGTATCAAGGACTATGAAATAAAAAGTAGAGGCTCATCAGAGAGAGATGAGCATGTTGTCATTATGGGAAGCAGGATTTGATGTTTTTTTCCTTTTCGTCTTCTGTTCTCAAAGTGTCAGCTACCTTGATGTTATCATTTTGATTCTAGTCTGTTTTTAGTAAAGATCGTTAAATATTGTAGCTCCCGCCCACCCCATTCACTTTTGAATGTCTCAGTTTTATGCCATCTGAGCTGGAAAGATTAGTGAAGCATTGGAGATCTTTTAAAGTCTTAAGTATATTATAATCTTCTATTTTTCTTTTCAGGGAGTGATCTTCACAATGGCATCATAGGATTCAGTGAGGAGTCCCAGAGTGGACTGGAGTTGAGTGAAGGAGCTGAGATGAGCAGACTGCATCTTATTGTCACAAGGCAGCCAAACAGGTATGTTTATATATATGTGGAAGAAGTAACATCCTGTGTATCTAATTTGAATTCATAAAATGGTAGAGGCAGGATGAAGTGTTGGTAGAAGAAGGTAGGGTGGAATTTGGCGTGTCAGTGTTCAGATGCTGTAGTTCCTAATCTGTGGTTTAACACACTTGGTTTATGAACATAACTTGGGGCTGCCTTAACATTTTGTACTTTATAAAGTACCATACAGGTGTAAGATTATGTAAGTCATCGCTTCATCGTATTTACTATTCTCTGATCACTCTGAATACACAACCGTTTACTGTTAGGGAGACTTGGATTACCTTCGTTTTGCTCGCAACTTAGTACAGTATAGTGTACATGAGTGTTCATCATGTACATGCACTTGGTATGCACACATGTACATGTATTTGTATTACTTTTTCCATTTTGGGACTGAATATTCTCTGAAAATGTAAGTCATCTCTTGCCCTTTATTTTTATAGTAACAACCATTTTGGCAGTAGTGTTTTTCCTTTAGAAGGATTCTTGTTAAAAGACAAATGAGGAACACTTACTTGAAGGCAAAGGTTCTCTATAATTTTTATTTTCCTATTTCTGGTACATAGCATCAGGAATCATAGTTCAATAAATACTTAATTAGTACTGAATAAAATGTGGTTAAAGAAATGCCATGTAAACTCTGGCCTTAATTTCTTAACTGTAGTGGGGAGAATTGGTTATTTTTGACATTATCAGTGGGAGAGTAAGTGCTCTGCTTTGGATGTAGAGGTACACTCAGGCACAGTGATAACACATTCTGCATGAGCTACAGGAATAATGCACTCTGTGACTGCATTTGCATAGGTTTTGCTTTGTTCCTAGAGCCTTTGAAGATGTCAAGATCTTTTGGCGAATCACGTTTAACAAAACAGCTGCTGTGCTCCAAAAAGATGGTGTGAACCTGATAGATGAATTTCTGTCTGTGTCAGGGACCACAATCTGTAGAGCGGGTCAAACAAAGTGCTTTATCACCATTGAGCCCAAACCAGGGAAGGTAAGACACTATGAGACACAGTATTGGCAAATTCTGATTATATTTCTTTACAATTAATCATTCTAAAGCCACTTTGTTGAAACTTACACATTGCTTATGTGGAGATTCTTGGTGTCTCGCCTAGCCGTAATGTCTAAATCTCTTAGATGAGCAATAGATGTCACACTTAGAATTTATTACATTATGAATTTTTGTAAATAATCTTATCACTTGTGCACTTAAGACTTACACAATGTTGTAAGTCGGTAATAAAAAAAAAAGCTTGTATCTCAGTGCTAAAAAAAAATGTTCATCAGTTTTCTGTGTTCTGTTTCTTGTCATTTCCATGATTCTTCCTGGCCCACCTGCTCGTTGTGTGAATGATCCCTTGAGTCATTTTCAGCCAGAGTAATATCTCTGATTACTCTGAATGTTTAGTTTTTTGCTTTTATCATATTGATAGATTTGGTCACATCATGTTATATCCATAGATTTCATCCGGAATGAAAGTTCTCTCGTTCTCTAGAGTTCAGTTCTGACCCACTGAAGAAGCACCGAGGCCATGCTTGATGAGCCTTTGGATAAATTTCTATTGGTTCATGTTGCACATGGCACCCAGGAGCCAGGTGTTCCCCCCCTCTTTCTAAAGGAACCTCCATTATTCAAACGGTATCAGTCACTGATGACCTAACAGAGCTTTAGTCATTTAGTAATCATGTGTGGCTTTTTTTAATGACTATTTCATGATACTTTAATGTCTAAGGAGCACTCAGTAGTATTTGTTCTTTGTCTACTACTTAATTTATTAAACTCAAGTATTTATACAAAAACTAGCCATCATATAATGAATGTTCAAAAGTATCATGATTTCTTTGTACATGCCAAACACTTCAAACAGCAGAAAAAGCATTGCACAAATAAAATTATTTCCAAATGTATAGCTATATTTAAACTCATTCTAAATAGCAGCCCTGTAGATTTAACTCTTTATCCCTTTTTTCTCTACCTGTTTTTTCACTTTCTGAGAATTACTGAAACAGTTATATTGATCTTCTCTAAGATTACAATGATACATATTTTCATACCTTCCCAGAACTGTAGTAATTTTACTGGTTCCAGAAGAGAAAGAATAATCGTCCCAGATCACTTAAGGTTACATGCTCTTGGTTATCAAGAGCTCTTTGTTCTTTGCTAGGACCACAGGTCCTGGTGCTTGTCTGAAGCTGTGTCAAATGAGAATTGCTGGTCATCTGATTGGGGTCCATTTTATGACTTGACTTGTGAGATCAACATGTTTTTTTTTAAGTTCATGCTTTACAAATTAATTTTTTCAACACCATGTGTTTTCCTCAGAATGATTTGTTCTTTAAATTTTGCAGTGCTAGCTTTAACTTAACCATTGCCCTGTCACTGTTGAACATGGAGCTGGTCTATTAGTGGTATCGGAAAGATAGACCTGCCTTGTTAATATCTTGTTAATTTTTAAGAAGGCAACCTAGAGGCTTTACCTCATAAGAAATGAGATAACAAATCTGTGATCTTAGTGCATCTCTGCAGTTCATCTGTTCTGTCGTATTCAGACAAACATACAATTGCATCATCTTTCAACTTCTGTGTGACCAGCAGTACTCTTAAACTTCTTACTTGATTTCATCTTCATTTGTATGTGTTTCACAGGTCCTAATAATTTATTCCTATTTTTGGTGCAATTCTTACTTTTTCTAGGAATAATTGTTTTATTAACATTTTTTATTAACTCTTTACTAACATACAAAGAGAAGAATGTTTATCATTCCTTAATAAATGAATATATACTTGATATAACTGTCTTGATATGTTAACATTCTCCTACACATTAAACTTAATAAAATATTAGGTATACACTATTATACTCACATTTTTCATTTTAACCATTTTTTAATACATTACAATAACTTTTCTCCTTTAAGTACCATTATAGATTCAAATTCAACTAATTTTAATTGCTTACTAAATGCTTTTATTTTTGCTACTCAAATAGTCATGTCATGGACACTGAAAGATCTATTAAGCTAGTCTTTTGTCTTTTCATATTGCTTTAAAAATCTCTGGATGCTTATTTGCTTTATAGCAATAACCTGTGTTCTAGAGCCATCTTGATTTTTCCTGCTCTAAGACATCCAATCGACTGTTGTCTAAGAACTTGATTTCTTTCATCAAAAAGAGTTTCAGAGACCTGAGTGTATGTTCTGGAGGTAGGCATGAGAGGTCATGGTTGACAAAGATGCTGCTGTGAGCCATCTTGGTAGCGACAGAGCTAGAAAATATGTTTTTTAAAATATTGAGTTCCCACTGATTTTTTTTTAAACTTGGGAAATTCCAAGAATATTCTTTTTAAAAGTTTTTTAGGGGCTTCCCTGGTGGCACAGTGGTTGAGAATCCGCCTGCCAGTGCAGGGGATACGGGTTCAAGCCCTGGTCCAGGAAGATCCCACATGCCGCGGAGCAACTAAGCCCGTGCGCCACAACTACTGAGCCTGAGCTCTAGAGCCCGTGCACCACAACTACTGAGCCCAAGAGCCAAAACTACTGAAGCCAGTGTGCCTAGAGCCCATGCTCCGCAACAAGAGAAGCCACCGCAGTGAGAAGCCCGCGCACCGCAATGAATGGGTAACATTAGACAAGTTGCTTAGCCTTCCTGAGCTTCCCAGACTTGGTTGAGTTAATAATAGGGCTGTTAGATTAAATGAGATAATGACTAAGAGGTTTTTTCACACGGTTCTTGGCAAGGAGTTGGCCCTTCACAAGGGAGGGTTACTGTTATTCCGAATGGATGGGAGCAGAGCCCGAGGTGATTCAGTGACTTGAGTAGTAGCCACATCAATCCTGGTGGCAGGGGAGTGACAACAAAACAACACAGCAAACACAATGCACACTTTCGTCTGTAGAGTTACGCCACTGATTGATGGTGGTTTCTCCTAAAGACGCTCAACTGAAAGTTTTTCTACTCTATCATATCTCTAATTATCGTCCCTATAGTTATTCAAAATTTTCATTTTCAAGTTATAAAGAATTTGAGTAACTTTCCCCAGGTCAATTTCTTGGCAAAGATTAGAACTCATCTTTTGAATTCCAGTCCATTTACCCTTTCTCTGCTGGGTATCTTACTGTTCTGTGGTTCTGTCTTATGGTTCTGTATTAGCAAAATGTATAAAGGTCATAGTTAATTAACTTAGGATGCATTTCTTAGCCCACAAAATCTGTTTAAACCAAACAGATTGTCTAAACATTTGTTGCAAATATTTTTTAAAAGTATTTAAGTAAGACATTATTACTTTGTTTGCTTCTGAGCAGGTCTGGGCCCAGGAAAAATTATTTTATACTAGTTGGGCAAAAGATCATCCTGGAATGCTGCTGCCCTAACTAGGGAAGGAACTTGAGTTCTTGTGAGGTCTCCAGTCATATTTAGGTCCAGAGAGGTTCAGATAATGATCTGTGAGTTTTGCTTTCCCAATACACTTCAGGCATATTGTTTGAATAGAGTATTTTGTTGTAAGACTGGAAGATTCCTTTTGTCTCTTCTAATTATGTGTTGGCACCCATCTGCACACTGTTCAATTTGCATGGTTCCTTACTTAGATTATAACATATTCTTTTGACTTAAAGTAGTTATAAGTAATGTTTTAATCATCATCACAATGAGAAGAAATATTATGCTGAAAAACAAAGACAGGAGTATGTTGGAATGGAATATTGAAATCCTTAGTTAAATGAAACTATTGTGAGTTCAAGCTCATCGGCCATTAGGGAATAATAGTTATTGAATATAGTTACCCATACTTTTCTAGTGCTTCAGTTTATTGTATTTGCCAAGTTTAGTTTCTCAAAGACTGGAAGAGTGCATTTACCTTCATTTCAATATTTACTGAGAGTTGATCAGCAAAAGTAAAGCATAATATATACCACAGGAAAAGTAAATATATTTCTTTAGACAATAAAAAGAGATTAAGGTCACTTATTGTGCTACTAAGAAGCAACTCATTTTGAATAATACTAAAGTATTTGTTGTATTGCTTCATGACGTAATGATTCTCATTAAAATGATCACAAAACAAATGATGAATAAGGTCCTTGCTGATAAATAAAAATGATGCATTATAACAAATTAGACAATGATACATGCAGTTGAAAATGCTTCAGCTTAGCTCTTGGAGTTATGCTAGGAAGCTAAAAATGCTGCTAAGATTTTTAGATTATTGTGTGAGAGCAAGTAAGTAAAAACAGGTGATTGACAGTATGTTATAGAATTGAATTCAGGCTTTGAAACATTATTTGAGATTGTTGAGAAAGAACCGAGGTAAAACATGAGCAGACTGTAACCAACAGACTAAATTTAGATTTCTTGATACAGAATTTAGGGAAATTTTGAAAAATACATAAAATCACTAAATTAACTCATCAATATTTGGTCATATTTATGTAAAGCCCTTTAAAAATAAAACCTTACAAAGCTGAAGCTCCCTTTCACTCCTATATCATGTTTTTTCAATTCCACACCCTGCCCTACCCCCATTGCCACCCCTCCACCTGAGATAACTACCATCATGGTGTCTTATTTTCCTTTTTACTCTTTAAATAAATATGTATCCATTAACAAAATGTAGTAAGCTTTATGTAATTTAAAATTTTACATTTATTGTAGCATGCCATACATATCATTATGCAACTTGATTTGTTACTCATTATCATGATTTTGGACCCACCCATGTTGAAAAATATTGAAATAGTTCATTTTTTTTAACTACTAGGTAACATTTCATTGTACAAATATATCTTATGTATCCTTTTGTTTATTGAAGTATGCATAGATTGCTTCCTGACATTGATTTTCTAGTAAGAAGCTCACCCAGAGAGAGTAAAGGTATTAAAGAAAGACCAAAAATAATCTCATGGTAATCTAACATAAGAACTTAATTCTGTAATTATACAGAATGTATCTCTAGATGTATACTTATTTCTGTAATAATG
Organism: Phocoena sinus; assembly: GCF_008692025.1. Classification (NCBI taxonomy): domain Eukaryota; kingdom Metazoa; phylum Chordata; class Mammalia; order Artiodactyla; family Phocoenidae; genus Phocoena; species Phocoena sinus. The sequence continues at coordinate 100,336,918 of NC_045765.1, read as the reverse complement.
TATATGAATAATACTATTTCTTAATATCAGAATTATCTTAAAATAGAAATCTATTAGTAATCATCCTTTTTTTTTTTCCTTTTATCTCATTGTCAGATACCTCAAGTTGGAATGCAGTTCTTTGTGGAACTGTATGAAGTAACTGCTGGAGCAGCCATAAACAATAGTGCCAGATTTGCACAGATTAAATTATTACAGAGTGATAAACCTCCAAGTCTCGTGTATTTCTCTGTGGGTTCTCGGCTGCCGGTGGCTCATAAGAAGGCCACTCTAATCAGTCTGCAGGTGGCCAGAGACTCTGGGACAGGACTAATGATGTCTGTTAACTTCAGCACCCAGGTAAGCATGCAGTATGTATTATCACACAGTAAGGTTTTCTTCTTTAACTGTAGCATGTATAATGAAACAGAGAAGAATTGATATATTATTTTCTGAGTTACCATCATAATTCACATTATGTGTATTACATTAAGCTTTATCCTTGAAACAGTTCAATTTTTTTCACTTAGATCATGTTTAAAAATGATAGTCTTTTGTCTTTTTTTATCTTTTGGAAAAGTTGATTATACAGTGCAAAGCGTCTTACATAAATCTGTTCTATAAAATCTGTAGAGAGTTGAAATTTCTTCAGAATGAAACTGTATAAGACCAGAAACAAAAAGTATGGGTCTTTGTTCTGATTTTTACCTGAACTAGTTGAAAATCTTCTTCAGGACTTCAAACACTAACTGACCTTTATGTTTCTTTAAATCCATGAGTTCATGAGGTCTCACAGCCACTTTTCGCAGCCATCATATTAGGTGACATCAAGTGAAAGAGAGGGAGCATGTGGGTATCCAGGGATTCAGAAGAGTAATGCTACGAAATGCTAAGCAACTAGAGCCTGGGGCTGGTCCACACAACATGCTATACCTTTCGAGCATTATGTTTTAAACTTTGTTTTAGGAGCAAAACTCTAATATATTAAAGAAAAAGTGTGCATCTGCTTTTCTTCAAGCATGATTGTAAAGGAGCTTACCCACCTTAGCCCTCTCTTATCTCCCCTTGACTCATATAACTCCCAACACCCCACATTTTGGAAACTACCATTCCGGACAGTGCTACCATTTCCCCGGTTTCAAGATTTCAAAGCTGATGACACTTTAGGCCTCAAGGTATCAAAGTTGTTTTCTGTTTTTTTATACAAAGTGCTGTTTAGTATGTCTTTGGTTGTTGAGTGGCTCAAACACATAGAACATTCTGTGTATAAGATACAACATTTATGCAGCCAGTTTGCTGTAGCAATCATGTGAGTCAGGGATAGGAGGTTAAGACTGGAGCTGTGGGTAGTGAGCTGTCCTGGAAGCTTGCCAGGAAGAAAAGTTGTCTTTATGACAAAGTCTACAGCTTGGCAGGTGAGAAGACACTCTATGTCATATGAGACTCTAGAAATCAACTCCATCCTAAATAACGTTGAAATAGTACGAACATGAAAAGAAGTACTTTGATTCATGGAGATTTTGGCATTTTTTTTCTTTTAAGCATTTAGTATCATAAGAGAAATGAGAAAAAAAATGTGCTTCTTTCTTCTCCCATGAAATATATATCATCATATGCTCACTACTTTGTAGAGTGGAAGACTGGAAGAAGGGATAAAAAGATATGAGGCATACTTTAGTTCACACACTCAGTTGAAAGGGGAGTTGAAAATGCCAAGATAAGAGTGTGAATGCCAATATCTCTTATCATATTTATTTATATTCTTTCTAGATTATCCACAAATGATTCCTTGCAAAATACATGCTGTCACTAGCATGTAACTCATAGCATTTTTATAACACTATAAAAATCAACATAGAGGATCTCTGGTGATGAAAATGTATCTTGACTGTATCAACGTCCATATCCTTGTTGTGATATATTATAATAATGCAAGATGTTACCAGCAAGTGATGTTGGGTAAAGGGCACAGGAGACCACTCTTTATTAACTGCATGTGAATCTATAATTATCTCAAAATAAAAAGTTTCGTTTAAAAAATTAGAAATAAAAGTTTTACCTCTCTGGTATGATTTTATTCTCCTGTTGCTTCATTGCCCCTGCATTTTCTCTCTCAATGCTAGGCATATTGTTAGAAGAGAAAGTCATACAATTCTAGTTTCCAGTAGCTGGCAAGGATGAGAAAATAATTATGGACCAAGTTGCTATTCTGTTACAGTGATATCAATTTTGCTTTTACTTTAAACAGATTTTAATAATGTAGGTAAAACAATAGCTGTAGCATACCTACCCTTCAGTAGGTCAGCATTCCTAGTACATAAATACTATGTGGTACATAAGTTCCCTTATATCTACATATTTGTGATCTAAAGTTAAGGGATATAAGGATTTGAGATAATGAAAATATCACTCATTCCAGTTATCTTTAAATTAAATAGACCTATAGCTAAGCCAAATTTGAAAACCAATTCCAGATATTTCATTTGTATATATGTGTACTAGACCAAAGCCCACAAGTTCAAGAAAGAATATGCCTTTCCTTCTTATTCTCACATTGCTTATTCTATCAAAGGCTATTTCTGTATTGATTTTCGTTGTTGCTTTTAAATTGCATAGTGCTTCTTTTTTGTGTTTGTTATATGTATTTTATAAACACAAGAACATTTTGATTGTTCTGTTTCCTTTAAATGTCTGAATTGTGAAATAAATTCTACCAGAAAATAGTGAACAGAATGTATATGTGCAGTTTACAGTAATAAAATCGTCACCACCTACCTTAAGAAATCCAACTGAATCAGGATCTTAAAACTAGCTGCCATGAACTCTTCTCTGATGCCATCCTGCCATTTCCTTTGCAGAATAACCTCTCCCCATCTTGCAGATAACCTCTACCCTATATTACGTGATGAATTATTACCTTGTTTTTATTTATAGTCTTACCACATACCATATGCTGTTTAGGTTTACCTGTTTTGGAAATTATGCAGATGAGATTCTTCCAGTTGTATTGTCTTATGGTGAGCTTTTTTTGCTCAACAATGTTTTTGAGAAATATGTGTGCTAATGTGTATAGTTCTTTCATTTTTCCTGTTATATGGTATTCCAGTGGATAGTTTAATTTCTCCATTCTGAGGCCAATAGACTTTTGTGTTGTTTCCTTCAGCAAGACTTTTTTCCCCTATCATTATGCTGCAGAGGCTCTTGAAAAACCCTTTTTCTTCATTGATTTTTCACTTTTTGTAACACTTGATCACTTCCTCCTTCTGGATGTGTGCTCTCCTTTGGGCCTCTGGAGCACCACACTTTCCTACTCTTAACCTTTTCTCTCTGGCAGCTCCTTCCTGTTGCCTGTGTTGGTTTTCCTGACCAATAAATATTGGGGTCCACCTAGACTTACTCTCTAGGCTAGACCATCCATACCTGTTTTCTTTAAATATCATCTATAAAATGAGAACTCCTGAATTTTTATCACTACCCTCCTCACTGCCCTGGATCCAGACTCATATATCTGATTGCTCTTACCTGACATCTTCATTTGAATTGTCTAAAAGGCATCTCAGGCTTAATACATATAATACATAACTCTTGATTTCTCCCTTAGCACTATTTTCCCCCAGTTTACTGCCTTTCATTCAGGCACACAGCCGGGAGTTCTCCTCGCCTCTCCATCCAGCACTGAATTAATCAGAAAGTCCTGCTGACTCTACATTCAAAATATATTCCAGTCTGAGTACTTCTTACTCTTTCTACTTATACAACCTAAACTACCGTTTGTTTTTTTTTTTTTTTTTCAGGAACTAATGTAAAAACGTTTTCTCTCTTCTTCCTGCTTCCATCCTCATCCCCTTCTACAGCCTAACTATCCACAAGAGCCAGAATACTCATTAAAATATGAAATAAAGTGTGTCTCTCTCCTGCTGGAATCCTCCAGTGTCTTCCTGCCATACTTTGTATAATGGACATACATGATCTGACCCCTGGGCATATATGCCTCTGAATATCTTCAAATTGTTAGTAAGCTCACAATTGGAGAAATTCTGTGAGGCAGCAGTGACATTTCTTTTCTAATTCTCTTTCTTGATCTATTCTAAGGCATCTGTCTTTCCTGATCTCATCACTGTATGATGTGTGTTTATCTCTCTAATTTGTTTTAGGAAATTAGAAAAAGTATAAAACCTCCCGTTTTAATAGTAACATTGTTGTGGCCCATCAGATTGTTTAGGAGAAATAAAATTTGTTTAGGACAAGATCAGAGGTTTATAGTTTCACTTAAGTGGTGTTGTTTAATTTCTAGGAGTTAAGGAGTGCTGAGACAACTGGTCGTACTCTCATATCTCCAGCTATTTCTGGGAAAGACTTTGTGAGGACTGAAGGCATGTTGATCTTTGAACCTGGCCAGAGAAACACCGTATTGGATGTCATCCTAACACCAGAGACAGGGTCTTTAAATCCATTTCCTAAACGCTTCCAGATTGTGCTTTTTGACCCAAAAGGTGGTGCCAGAATTGATAAAGTGTATGGGACTGCTAACATTACTCTTGTCTCTGATGCGGCTTCTCAAGCCTTTTGGGGGCTTGCGGATCAGCTGCAGCAGCCCCTGGATGGTGACATTCTCAACAGGGTGCTCCACAGCATCAGTGTGAAAGTGGCAACGGAGAACACAGATGAACAGCTCAGCGCTGTGATGTATTTAATAGACAAGGTAAGAAGCCCTCGCAAATGTTAGCAGTTGCAACACTGCTTCATACATTTTTTTTCATAGAAATTTACTTTATTTGGGGAAGTTCTTTCTAAACATAAAACAAAACCCCAAAGTCATAAAGGAAATGATTGATAAACTTGACCACATAAAGTGTAAACAAAATTTCTCTTTGCATATACCACAAGCAAAATCAAAAGACACCTAATGGTTATATATCAATTATATCTCAATAAAACTGGGGGGGGGAGTAAGAAAAAAAGTGCTAATAGGTGTGGGGAATATTTATGCAAATATATGTATAACAAGAATGTTTACTTCAGTGTTACTTATAATAACAAAAATTGGGAAAAATAGCTATTAAGAGGGGCCTGGCATATCCATACAATGTAAAACTTTTTCATGATTTAGACATATAATAATTAGAATAAGACAATAATGAAACCAGCATTGAAAATGTAGATAATCACATGGTAGGGTTGAAATTTTAAAAATAAAATACAAGGTGCCCAATTAACTTTGAATTTCAAATAAACAATATATTTTTTATTATAGGTATATCACAAATAAAAATAAATATTTTTATTTAGAGGCAGTATTTGGGACATACTTATATCAAGCAATTATTGGTTGCTTATCTGAAATTCAAATAGAGTCACCTATGCTTTATCTGGCAACCATTCTTATGTCCCATATGTACTTCATATGTGCTCTAAGATATCCTCGAATTCAGGAGTACAGAATAGAACTTCCAAGTACTGATACAATGTCATTCTATAAGGTCTTGTATTTTATGTGAAATTGTTTCATATTTATAAGTTTTATTATCCCTCAGATTCTAACTTCTTTGAAACAAAATCTGCTTTATGCTATATATTTCTTTATAGGAAGAACTCAACAAATCTTAGTTATTGTTTAGTTAGTAGTAGAAGTGACTACTTATTTATGTTCAGTAGAAACAGCTACTGTGCTAAAAAGAGCAACAACCTTAAATGACTCACTATAAAGATGTTCTGGATAAAACTCAGCTGTGGTTCTGGGCAAATTTTTGTCATGACATAATAATCTATCCCTTGATTTTCATAGGTATGGTGCAGTGAAAATTATTTAAAACGCTGTCATTTGCTTTAATAATAGTATTTGTCTTTTAAGACTGCTGGATTTGATATGCAAATTTTTAATTTCATTGGGTTTTGGTTTCCAGGTCATTGAAGCTTGGTAAAACACAAGTCAGGAGGCATTGCCTCTAATTTTGTGTTCTAGGACACTTGAAAAACCACAGGAATAATTTCTTCTGTGAAACTTTGATAGACCCTCCTTTCCCATAAACGTCCGCCACTTTTTTGTTTCTCTCCTGACAGTTTTTAAAGTTTTCCCCATGGTTGATTCAGGTTTTCCCCTTTTTCGAAAGACAGTTTTGATAATTTGGGGAGTTCTTTTCATTGCTGTTTATGTAAAATGGCTATTTAGAGCCAGCATATTTCTTTTTATCATATACTTTTTAATATTATATACCTTATATTTCAATAATTATTTTTTACATTTGATTTATTTTATAATCATACAAATGATGATATAGACTTGGCTCTGTATTTTCCTACCTGGTTTTGTGTTTCATGTTTGCAATAATTTTGACTGAATTGTCTGCAGACTGAGTCAGTCTGTGTTGTTATTTTACAATTTTTTTTTTTTTTTTTTTGCGGTATGCGGGCCTCTCACTGTTGTGGCCTCTCCCATTGCGGAGCACAGGCTCCGGACGCGCAGGCCCAGCGGCCATGGTTCACGGGCCCAGCCACTCCGTGGCATGCGGGATCCTCCCGGACCGGGGCACGAACCGGTATCCCCTGCATCGGCAGGCGGACTCTCAACCACTGTGCCACCAGGGAAGCCCATGTGTTGTTATTTTAGGACGAGCAAATGGGGGGATGTTTTGAGTCAGGGAAGGGTGGCTGTCACAGGTGCCTCCTGGGATTGGCTGTTCATCATCTCTGGAAAAGCTAGGCATCCTCTTTCTGCCTCAGTTTCCTTATCTGGAAACAAAGCAAAATAACACTAGCATCTTCCTCACCGGAATGTTGTGAAAATTAGAGAAGTTAGTATAATGTGCTGAGAACAGCACCCTTGCAAACCAAGGGTTACATGAATAGCCTTTTTGGTTTTATTTATTTATTATTATTTTTAAAACATCTTTATTGGAGTATAATTGCTTTACAATGGTGTGTTAGTTTCTGCTTTATAACAAAGTGAATCAGCTATACATATACATATATCCCCATATCTCCTCCCTCTTGCTTCTCCCTCCCACCCTCACTATCCCACCCCTCTAGGTGGTCACAAAGCAGCGAGCCAATCTCCCTGTGCTATGCAGCTGCTTCCCACTAGCTGTTGGTTTTACATTTGGTAGTATATATAAGTCCATGCCACTCTCTCACTTCGTCCCAGCTTACCCTTCACCCTCTCAGTGTCCTCAAGTCCATTCTGTACATCCACGTCTTTATTCCTGTCCTACCCCTAGGTTCTTCAGAACCATTATTCTTCTTTTTTAGATTCCATATGTATGTGTAAGCATATGATATTTATTTTTCTCTTTCTGACTTACTTCACTCTGTATGAGAGTCTCTAGGTCCATCCACCTTACTACAAATAACTCAATTCTGTTTCTTTTTATGGCTGAGTAACATTCCATTGTATATATGTGCCACATCTTCTTTATCCATTCAACTGAAATGTCTATTTAGGTCTTCTGCCCATTTCTTGATTGGGTTGTTTGTTTTTTTAATATTGAGCTTTATGTGCTGTTTATATATTTTGGAGATTAATCCTTTGTCTGTTGATTTGTTTGCAGATATTTTCTCCCATTCTGAGCATTGTCTTTTCGTCTTGTTTGTAGTTTCCTTTGCTTTGCAAATGGTTTTAAATTTCATTAGGTCCCATTTGTTTATTTTTATTTTTATTTCCATTACTCCAGGAGGAGGGTCAAAAAATATCTTGCTGTGATTTATGTCAGTGTTCTTCTTATGTTATCCTCTAAGAGTTTTATAGTGTCCAGTCTTACATTTAGGTCTCTAATCCATTTTGAGTTTATTTTTGTTTATGGTGTTAGGGAGTATTCTAATTTCATTCTTTTACATGTAGCTGTCCAGTTTTCCCAGCACCACTTTTTGAAGAGACTGTCTTTTCTCCATTGTATATATCCTTGCCTCGTTTGTCATAGATTAGTTGACCATGGGTGGGTGGGTTTATCTCTGGGCTTTCTATCCTGTTCCGTGATCTGTATTTCTGTTTTTGTGCCAGTACCATATTGTCTTAATTACTGTAGCTTTGTAGTATACTCTGAAGTCAGGGAGTCTGAATCCTCCAGCTCCGGTTTTTTCCCTCAAGACTGCTTTGGCTATTCGGGGTCTTTTGTGTCTCCATACAAATTTTACGATTTTTTGTTCTCGTTCTGTAAAAAATGCCATTGGTAATTTGATAGAGATTGCATTGAATCTGTAGATTGCTTTTGGCAGTATAGTCATTTTCACAGTGTTGCTTCTTCCAATCCAAGAACGTGGTATATACCTCTCTATCTGTTTATATCATCTTTAATTTCTTTCATCAGTGTTTTATAGTTTTCTGCATACAGGTCTTTTGACTCCTTTAGTAGGTTTATTCCTAGGTTTTTTATTCTTTTTGATGCACTGGCAAATGGGAGTGTTTCCTTAATTTCTCTTTCAGATTTTTCATCATTAGTGTATAGGAATGCAAGAGATTTCTCTGCATTAATTTTGTGTCCTGCCACTTTACCAAATTCATTGATTAGCTCTAGTAGTTTTCTTTTTTTTTTTTTTTGCGGTACACGGGCCTCTCACTGTTGTGGCCTCTCCCGTTGCAGAGCACAGGCTCCCGACGCACAGGCTCAGTGGTCATGGCTCACGGGCCCAGCCACTCCGCAGCATGTGAGATCTTCCCGGACCGGGGCACGAACCCATGTCCCCTGCATTGGCAGGCGGACTCTCAGCCACTGCGCCACCAGGGAAGCCCTCTAGTAGTTTTCTGATGGCATCTTTAAGATTCTCTATGTATACGATCATGTCATCTGCAAACAGTGACAGTTTTACTTCTTTTGCAATTTGTATTTCTTTTTCTTCTGTGAATGCCGTGGCCAGGACTTCCAAAACTATGTTGAATAAAAGTGGCGAGAGTGGACGTCCTTGTCTTGTTCATGAGCTTAGAGGAAATGCTTTCAGTTTTTCACCATTGAGAATGATGTTTGCTGTGGGTTTGTTGTATATGGCCTTTATTTTGTTGTTGGTAAGTTACCACTATGCCCACTTTCTAGAGACACTTTATCATAACTGGGTGTTGAATATTGTCAGAAGCTCTTTCTGCATCTATTGTGATGGTCATATGGTTTTTATACTTCAGTTTGTTTACACGGTGTTTCACATTGATTGATTTGCGTGTATTGAAGAATCCTTGCATCCCTGGGATAAATCCCACTTGATCATGGTGTATGATCCTTTTAATGTGTTGTTGGATTCTGTTTGCTAGTATTTCTTTTTTTTTTTTTTTTTCTTTTTGCGGTACGTGGGCCTCTCACTGTTGTGGCCTCTCCCGTTGTGGCGCACAGGCTCCGGACGTGCAGGCTCAGCGGCCATGGCTCACGGGCCCAGCCGCTCCGCAGAATGTGGGATCTTCCCAGACCGGGGCATGAACCCGTGTCCCCTGCATCGGCAGGTGGACTCTCAACCACTGCACCACCAGGGAAGCTCTTTTTGCTAGTATTTCATTGAGGATTTTTGCATCTATATTCATCAGTGATATTGGTCTGTAATTTTCTTTTTTTGTAGTATCTTTGTCTGGTTTTGGTAACAGGGTGATGGTGGCCTGGTAGAATGAGTTTGGGAGTGTTCCTTCCTCCGCAATTTTTTGGAAGTGTTTGAGAAGGATGGGTGTTACCTCTTCTCTAAACATTTGATAGAATTCATCTGTGAAACCATCTGGTCCTGGACTTTTGTTTGTTGGAAGATTTTTAATCACAGTTTTAATTTCATTACTTGTGATTGGTCTTTTCATATTTTCTGTTTCTTCTTGGTTCAGTCTTGGAAGGTTACACCTTTCTAAGAAGTTGTCCATTTCTTCCAGGTTGTCCATTTTATTGGCGTAGAGTTGCTTGTAGTAGTCTCTTAGGCTGCTTTGTATTTCTGTTGTGTCTGTTGTAACTTCTCCTTTTTCATTTCTAATTTTACTGATTTGAATCCTCTCCCTCGTTTTCTTGATGAGTCTGGCTAATGGTTTATCAATTTTGTTTATCTTCTCAAAGAACCAGCTTTTAGTTTTATTGATCTTTGCTATAGTTTTCTGTTTCTATTTCATTTATTTCTTCTCTGATCTTATGATTTCTTTCCTTCTATTAATATTTGGGTTTCGTTTGTTCTTCTTTCTCTAATTCCTTTAGGTGTAAGGTTGGATTGTTTAGTTGAAATTTTCTTATTTCTTGAGGTAGGCTTGTATTGCTATAAACTTCCCTCTTAGAATTGCATTTGCTGCATCCCACAGGTTTTGGATCATCGTGTTTTCATTGTCATTTGTTTCTAGGTATTTTTTGATTTCCTCTTTGATTTCTTCAGTGATCTCTTGGCTGTTTAGTAATGTATTGTTTAGCCTCCATATGTTTGTGTTTCTCATGTGTTTTTCCCTGTAATTGATTTCTAATCTCATAGCGTTGTGGTCAGAAAAGATGCTGGATATGCTTTCAATTTTCTTAAATTTACTGAGGCTTGATTTGTGACCCAAGATGTGATCTCTCCTGGAGAATGTTCCATGTGCACTTGAGAAGAAAGTGTAATCTGCTATTTTTGGATGGAATGTCCTATAAATATCAATTAAATCTATGTGGTCTATTGTGTCATTTAAAGCTTTTGTTTCTTTATTAATTTTCTGTTTGGATGATCTGTCCATTGGTGTAAGTGAGGTGTTAAAGTCCCCCACTATTATTGTGTTACTGTCGATTTCCTCTTTTAGAGCTGTTAGCAGTTGCCTTATGTGTTGACGTGCTCCTGTGTTGGGTGCATATACATTTATAATTGTTATATCTTCTTATTGGATTGATCCCTTGATCATTATATAGTGTCCTTCCTTGTCTCTTGTAACATTCTTTATTTTAAAGTCTATTTTATCTGATATGAGTATTGCTACTCCAGCTTTCTTCTGATTTCCATTTGCATGGAATATGTTTTTCCATCCCCTCACTTTCAGTCCGTATGTGTCACTAGGTCTGAAGTGGGTTTCTTGTAGACAGCTTATAGATGGGTCTTGTTTCTGTATCCATTCAGCGAGCCTGTGTCTTTTGGTTAGAGCATTTAATCCATTCACTTTTAAGGTAATTATCGAGATGTATGTTCCTATTATCATTTTCTTAATTGTTATCAGTTTGTTTTTGTAGGTCCTTTTCTTCCCTTTGTTTCCCTCTTAGAGAAGTTCCATTAGCATTTGTTCTAGAGCTGGTTTGGTGGTGCTGAGTTCTCTTAGCTTTTGTTTGTCTGTAAAGCTTTTGATTTCTCCATCAAATCTGAATGAGATCCTTGCTGAGTAGAGTAATCTTGGTTGTAGGTTCTTCCCTTTCATCACTTTAAATATATCATGCCATTCCCTCGTGACTTGTAGAGTTTCTGCTGAGAAATCAGCTGTTAACCTTATGGGAGTTCCCTTGTGTGTTATTTGTCATTTTTCCCTTGTTGCTTTCAATAATTTTTCTTTGTTTTTAATTTTTGTCAATTTCATCACTGTGTGTCTCTGCGTGTTTCTCCTTTGGTTTATCCTGCCTGGGACTCTCTGTGCTTCCTGGACTTGCGTGGCTATTTCCTTTCCCGTGTTAGGGAAGTTTTCAACTATAATCTCTTCAAGTATTTTCTTGGGTCCTTTCTCTGTCTCTTCTCCTTCTGGGACCCGTATAATGCGAATGTTGTTGCATTTAATATTGTCCCAGAGGTCTCTTAGGGTGTCTTCATTTCTTTTCATTCTTTTTTTAAATTCTGTTCCACGGCTGTGAATTCCACCATTCTGTCTTCCAGGTCACTTATCCATTCTTCTGCCTCTGTTATTCTGCTATTGGTTCCTTGTTGTGTATTTTTCATTTCAGTTATTGTATCGTTCATCTCCGTTTGTTTGTCCTTTATTGTTCTAGGTGTTTGTTCCTTAATTTTTCTAGGTCTTTGTTAAATATTTCTTGCATCTTCTTGATCTTTGCCTCCATTACTTTTTACGAGGTCCTGGATCATCTTTACTCTCATTATTCTTAATTCTTTTTCTTGGAAGTTTTCCTGTCTCTACTTCATTTAGTTGTTTTTCTGGCCTTTTATCTTTTTCCTTCATCTGGTACAAAGTCCTCTGCATTTTCATCTTGTCTGTCTTTCTCCAAATATGGTTTTTGTTTCACAGGCAGCAGGATTTTAGTTCTTCTTGCTTCTGTTGTCTGCCCTCTGGTGGGTGAGGCTGCAGGCTGGCTTCTTTGATGGTCACAAGATGAGTTTCTGCAGCTCCAGAGGTGCAGAAATATCCTCTTCAGATGTCTCCTTGAGAATAAGAAAATCTTTCCCAGATATCCCCTTGCAGACCTCTATTACTGCTCTTTGGCTAGAACTGGGACATATGACTGCCCCTGAACCAGTCACAGGAGAGGGGAATGACATTTTGATCAGTGATAACTAGACTAATTAGGTTCTATCTTCCTGGACTGAGAATTTGGCACGTTATTGCCTGAAAGAAAGGTGGATGGATAACCCAACACATTGCGGTTCTTGGAATGACTCTTCACACCAGCCAGTAAGAATCTGTTTATGTGAAGATCTCTTTCCTGCTAGTGTTGGAGGGTTCCTGCGGAGGTTGGGGGTGGCTGTGGCTCACCGTGAGGACCTCCTTCATTTCTTTTTCATTTATTTCTGATCTGATCTTTATGATTTCTTTCCTTCTGCTAACTTAGGGTTTTTTTGTTCTTCTTTCTCTAATTGCTTTAGGTGTAAGGTTAGGTTGCTTATTTGAGATGTTTCTTGTTTCTTGTGGTAGCATTGTATTGCTATGAACTTCCCTCTTAGATCTGTTTTTGCTGCATCCCATAGGTTTTGGGTCGTCGTGTTTTCATTGTCATTTGTTTCTAGGTATTTTTTTATTCCTTCAATGATCTCTTGGTTATTAAGTAGTGTATTTTTTAGCCTCCATGTGTTTGTATTTTTCTTTCTTTCTTTTCTTTTCTTTTTTTTTGTGGTACGCGGGCCTCTCACTGTTGTGGCCTCTCCCATTGCAGAGCACAGGCTCCGGACGTGCAGGTTCAGCAGCCATGGCTCACAGGCCATTCCGCTCCATGGTATGTGGGATCGTCCCAGACTGGGGCACGAACTCATATCCCCTGCATCAGCAGGTGGACTCTCAACCACTGTGCCACCAGGGGAGCCCGTGTTTGTATTTTTTACAGATATTTTCCTATAATTGATATCTAGTCTCATAGCATTGTGGTCAGGAAAGATACTTGATGTGATTTCTATTTTCTCTGATTTACCAAGGCTTGATTTGTGACCCATGATATGATCTATCCTGCAGAATGTTCCATGAGCACTTGAGAAGAAAGTGTATTCTGTTGGTTTTGCATGGAATGTCCTATTAATATCAATTAATTCTATCTTGTTTAATGTGTCATTTAAAGCTTGTGTTTCTTATTTATTTTCATTTTCGATGATCTGTCCATTGGTGAAAGTGGGGTGTTAAAGTCCCCTACTACGATTATGTTACTGTCGATTTCCTCTTTTATGGCTGTTAGCATTTGCCTAATGTATTTAGGTTCTCCTATGTTGTGTTCATAAACATTGACAATTGTTTTATCTTCTTCTTTGATTGATCCCTGATCATTATGTAGTTTCCTTCTTTGTCTCTTGTAATAGTCTCTATTTTAAAGTCTATTTTTTCTGATATGAAAATTGCTACTCCAGCTTTCTTTTGATTTTCATTTGCATGGACTATGTTTTTCCATCCCCTCACTTTCAGTCTGTATGTGTCTAGTTCTGAAGTGGGTCTCTTGTAGACAGCATATATACAGGTCTGGTTTTTGTACCCATTCAGCTGGTCTGTGTCTTGGTGGGAGCATTTAATCCATTTACATTTCAGGTAATTATCGATATGTATGTTCCTATTACCATTTTCTTAATTGTTTTGGGTTTGTTATTGTAGGTCTTTTCCTTCTCTTGTGTTTCCTGCCTAGAGAAGTTCCTTTAGCATTTGTTGTAATGATGGTTTGGTGGTGCTGAATTCTCTTAGGTTTTGCTTGTCTGTAAAGGTTTTAATTTCTCCATCAAATCTGAATGAGATCCTTGCTGGGTAGACTAGTCTTGGTTATAGGTTTTTCCCTTTCATCACTTTAAATATGTCTTGCCACTCCCTTCTGGCTTGCAGAGTGTCTGCTGAAAGATGAGCTGTTAGCCTTATGGGGATTCCCTTGTATGTTATTTGTTGTTTTTCCCTTGCTGCTTTTAATATTTTTTCTTTGTATGTAATTTTTGATGGTTTGATTAATATATGTCTTGGGGCTTCCCTGGTGGTGCAGTGGTTGAGAGTCCACCTGCCGATGCAGGGGACATGGGTTCGTACCCTGGTCCAGGAAGATCCCATATGCCATGGAGTGGCTAGGCCCGTGAGCCGTGGCTGCTGAGCCTGCGCATCCGGAGCCTGTGCTCCACAACAGGAGAGGCCACAACAGTGAGAGGCCCACGTACCGCAAAAAAAAAAAAAAAAAAATATATATATATATATATATATATATGTCTGGCGTGTTTCTCCTTGGATTTATCCTGTATGGGACTCTCTGTGCTTCCTGGACTTGATTGAGTATTTCCTTTCCCATATTAGTGAAGTTTTCAACTATAATCTCTTCAAATATTTTCTTAGTCCCTAAATATCCCTTAGATATTTTCTCTTCTTCTTCTGGTACCCCTGTAATTCTAATGTTGGTGTGTTTAATGTTTTCCCAGAGGTCTCTAAGACTGTCCTCAATTCTTTTCATTCTCTTTTCTTTTTTGTGCTCTGCCATAGTTATTTCCAGTATTTTATCTTCCAGGTCAGTTATCCATTCTTCTGCCTCAGTTATTTTGCTATTGACTCCTTGTAGAGAATTTTAAATTTCATTTATTGTGTTGTTCATCTCTGTTTGTTTGCTCTTTCGTTCTTCTAGGTCCTTGTTAAACGTTTCTTGTATTTTCTCCATTCTATTTCCAAGATTTTGGATCATCTTTACTATTATTAGTCTGAATTCTTTTTCAGGTAGACTGCCTATTTCCTCTTCATTTGTTTGGTGTGGTGGGTTTTTACCTTGCTGCTTCACCTGCTGTGTGTTTCTCTCTCTTCTCATTATGCTTAACTTACTGTGTTTGGGGTCTCCTTTTCGCAGCCTGCAGTTTTGTAGTTCCCGTTGTTTTTGGTGTCTGCCCCCAGTGGGTGAGGTTGGTTCTGTGAGTGGTGTGGGCTTCCTGGTGGAGGGGACTGGTGCCTGTATTCTGGTGGATGAGCTTGGATCAAGTCTTTCTGGTGGGCAGGACCGTGTCCTGTGGTGTGTTTTGGGGTGTCTGTGACCTTATTATGATATTAGGTAGCCTCTCTGCTAGTGGGTGTGGTTGTGTCCCTCTCTTGGTAGTTGTTTGGCATAGGGTGTCCAGCACTGTAGTTTGCTGGTTGTTGAGTGGAGCTGGGTCTTAGCGTTGACATGGAGATCTCTGGGAGAGCTTTTGCCACTTGATATTACATGGAGCTGGGAGGTCTCTGGTGGCCCAATGTCCTGAACTTGGCTCTCCCACGTCAGAGCCACAGGCCTGACACCCAGCCAGAGCACCAAGACCCTGTCAGCCACATGGCTCATAAGAAAAGGGAGAAAGGAAGGGAGGGAGGGAGGGAGGGAGCAAGGGAGGGAGCAAGGGAGGGAAAAATAAAAAGAAGTAAAGTTATTAAAGGAAAAAAATTATTAAAAATCAAATAATTGGAAAGTAATAAAAGAAAAGAAAAAAGAAAGAAAGAAAGAATATAGCAACTGAACAAAAAAACCAATCCACCAGTGATGAGAAGCTCTGAATACTATATTAAAAAAAACAAACAAAAAACGGACAGACAGAACCCTAGGACAAATGCCAAAAGCAAAGCTATGTAGACAAAATGACACAAAAAGTATATACATACACACTCACAAAAAAAGAAAAAGGAAAAAAATCTATATATAGAAAAGAGAAAAAGGAATAGAGCAACCAATCAATACAAATCTATCAATGATAATAAACTCTAAATACTAAACTAAGTTAAACATAAAACCAGACACAAATTAGATGCAGAAAGCAAACCCCAAGTCTACAGTTGCTCCCAAAGTCTACCACCTCAATTTGGGATGATTCGTTGTCTATTCAGGTATTCCACAGATGCAGGGTACATCAGGTTGATTGTGGAGATTTAATCTGCTGCTCGTGCGGCTGCTGGGAGAGATTTCCCTTTCTCTTCTTTGTTCGCACAGCTCCTGGGGTTCAGCTTTGGATTTGGCCCCGTCTCTGCGTGTAGGTCGCCTGAGGGCATCTTTTGGGAAGTCTGAGGTCTTCTGCAAGTGTTCAGTCGGTTTCTTGTAGGAGTTGTTCCACATGTAGATGTAGTTTTGATGTATTTGTGGGGAGAAAGGTGATCTCCACATCTTACTCCTCTGCCATCTTGAAGGTCTCCCTCCTTGTTTTATTTTTTGTGTGCTTTGCTGAAAGAAACTTTCTCTTACCCTTGAATATGTATGAAAGTTTGAGTGGCTCTAGAATTCTTGGATCACAGCCTTAAAGTCTTGAAACTGCTTATGTTGCTCTGTTGGCTTCTGTCATTTCATTAGCAAAAAAAGTCTGATGTCAGACTGAATTTTAATTTCTCTGTTAGTAATTTCTTTCCTGTCTGATTTCTGGTAAGATTTTTTAAAAACTCTTGAAATTATATTTAAAAATCACCCAAATACATCTGGTGTTGTTTCTTTTCCTAATTTTCTCTGGAATAAAGCAAACTCTGCATTTTAGACGTATTTCTTTAGCTTATCAAGGATCTATGTTGCTTTTTTCTTTTACCTAATATTTTATATGCTTGTTGTATCTTACAGGTTTGTCCCATTTGTCTGTAATATTTTCTCTGAGTTCTGGGAGTGTTTCTTGAGCTTAGTTTTCATTTAACATATTCAGTTTGATCATTTTAGTAACCAACGGGCTGTTCCCTATCTCCCCATTGTAGTTTTTACCTTGTTAAATTTCATTTTGTACCTTTTATCTTTACCCTGTGTATTATTCTCCATTATTCCTAATTGTCTTTAAGATGGCTACTCTTATAAACTTAAATCTTGAGTTCAGCCATCATCTTGGCACTCTATAGATTACAGAGTTATTAAAAAAAATATAGAGAATATTGAGCCACTTTCTCAGTGAGCTCAACTAATAGCAGTAACAGAAAAATCATTTCAACATTGTCATAAGTTCATTAGTAAAAGTATGTGCAACTTACAGAGTGTAATCATGTACGCCAGCAGCTGGGGCATGGGGTAGAAATCACAGAAAAAGTGATGACTAATTTGGATTTTGAAGAATTAATAGGGACTCCTCAGGTATCTAAGAGTGTAGTGGAATAACAAGTCAGTGGCTTCACACCCATGCTTACTCTGACAGTAAAAATGTGTCCCCCATCATTCATGTGAGGGGTAAAAATTAAATCATGAAGGCTATTTTCCTCTTACTCTCCTTGTCCCTCAAACAACAAATAAACCAGTCCGTTCAGGTAGGAAGGCTCACACTTACCAATAAAGTTAAGAGTATCAGGAGCTCTTGACTACTCTTGGTTGGAAAAGGATTTTCTCCTTTGATGTTTGAGAAATTTAGTGATACGTGGTGGCTTCTGTCTAATAAAAAACAGATAAGAATAAATTTTGTTCTATTATAGACATATATTCTTGTGTCTATTTCCTTAGTTGTTGGTCGAAAGAAAACAGAATCTTGGGGTAGGTGTAAAAGTGAGATTAATTTGACTCGTGATGTTAATTATTGTAGTTAAAATTAAGTGACCAATGCAACTGTTTGGGGCTTTATCTAGATATTAAGTAGAAGATATTTTAGTGATTATGCCTTTTCTTTATAAAATGATTATTTATGCTTTTTAAAGTACAGATGTATTTGAAATATGATTTTGATGCTAACTTCTCTTAAATTCTTCATAGGTTCATCTTCATTTTTGTTAATGTTAGTAACTGGTAATAAAGAACAAGTTATACCATATATATCATTTAAGCAGTTTATTTTTGAACATATATTTTTATACTTGGATTTTTTTCCAGATAACTGTTGAAGGAAAGAAGCAAGCATTAAGCATTGAAAGCCGAAATCTTTTCTATGAGATTCTTTGTGCTCTCGTTAACCCAAAACGCAATGACACTAGGGGATTCAGTCACTTTACTGAAGTGACAGAGAATTTTGCCTTTTCTCTACTGACTGATGTTACTTGTGGCTCTCTTGGTGAAAAGTAAGTATCATTTAATATAATAGCAGTACCTTATATGTATTCCTTCACAGTTTACAAAGTAATATGCAGTGCAAATTGACGTTTAACTGATGTAACTCAGGATAATACAATCAATACATTGTACCTAATGGGCAAATTAAGTTAATTATTTGAAGAAAACATAGAAACTACATCGAGAGAAATTAACTTATACTGTCAATTATATATTCCTCTTGTTTTGAAGGTTCTTTTAAAAATAAAAATGTGTTATTGCTTACTCGTATTTATATAATGAGTAGAAGATACATTTCTGAATGGAAAAAAAAGTAAGATGATTCCAACTTTTTGACATATTTTAGGCCATATTTTTTATTGTGGTAAAATACACATAAGATGAAATTTACCATGTAAACTGTTTTTAGGTATACAGATCAGTGGCATTTAGTACATTCACACTGTTGCCACCATTACCACTTGCATCTCCAGAACTGTCTTCTCGAATTGAAAATCTTTACCCATTAAGCAGTAACTCCTCTTTCCTCCCTTCCCCCAGCCCTGGTAACCTCTATTCTACTTTTCAGTCTCTATGAATTTGCTTATTCTAGGCACCTCATAAGTGGAATCATACAATATTTGTCCTTTGTGTCTGGTGTACTTTGCTTAGCATGTCTTCAAGGTTCATCCATGTTGTAGCATGTGTCAGAATTTCACTCCTTTTTAAAAAAAGTTTTTTTAAATTGACTTATAGTTTATTTACAACGTTGTGTTAGCTTCTGCTGTATAGCAAAGTGATTTAGTTATAATATATATACATTCTTTTTTATATTCTTTTCCATTATGATTTATCACAGGATATTGAATATAGTTCTCTGCTCTATACAGTCGGACCTTGTTGTTTATCCATTCTATATATAATAGTTTGCATCTGCTAACCCCAAACAATCCCTCCCCCTACCCTTGGCAACCTTTGTCTGTTCTCTATGTCTGTGAATCTGTTTCTGTTTTGTAGATAGGTTCATTTGTGTCATATTTTAGATTCCACATATAAGTGATATCGTATGTTATTTTTCTTTCTGACTTACTTCACTTAGTATGATAATTTCTAGGTCCATCCATGTTGCTACAAATGGCATTGTTTCATTCCTTTTGTTTCTATGTAGTATTCCATTGTATATATGTACCACATCTTCTTTATCCATTCCTCTGTTGAAGGACATTCAGGTTGTTTCCATCTCTTGGCTATTGTGAATAGTGCTACTATGAACATAAGGGTGCATAAATCTTTTTGAATTATAGTTTTGTCTGGATATATGCCCAGGAGTGGGATTGCTGGATCATGTGGCAACTCTATTTTTAGCTTTTTGAGGAAGCTCCATTTTGTTTTCCATAGTGGCTACACCAACTTACATTCCCACCAAGAGTGTAGGAGGGTTCCCTTTTCTCCACACCCTCTCCAGCATTTGTTATTTGTAGGTTTTTTAAGATGGCTCTTCTGACTGGTGTGAGGTAGTACCTCATTGTAGTTTTGATTTGCATTTCTCTAATAATTAGCCATGTTGAGCATCTTTTCACGTGCCTATTGGCCATCTGTATGTCTTCTTTGGAAAAATGTCTATTTAGATCTTCTGCCCATTTTTTGATTGGGTTTTTGTTTTTTTATTGTTGAGTTGCATGAGCTGTTTGTATATTTTGGAGATTAAGCCGTTGTCAGCTACATTATTTGCAAATATTTTCTTCCAGTCTGTTGGTTATCTTTTCGTTTTGTTTATGGTTTCCCTTGTTGCACAGGAGCTTGTAAGTTTGATTAGGTACCATTTACTTATTTTTGCTTTTTGTTTCTACTGCCTTGGGAGACTGACCTAAGAAAACATTGGTGTGAGTTATGTCAGAGAATGTTTTTCCTATGCTTTTCTTCTAGGAGTTTTATGGTGTCATGTCTTATGTTTAAGTCTTTAAGCCATTTTGAGTTTTTGTGTATGGTGTGAAGGTGTGTTCTAACTTCACTGATTTACTTGAAGTGTGTGTCCAACTTTCCCAACACCACTTGCTGAAGAGACTGTCTTTTTTCCATTGTATATTCTTGCCTCCTTTGTTTAAGATTAATTGACCATAGGTGTGCATGTTTATTTCTGGGCTCTCTATTCTGTTCTGTTGATCCATATTAACTTTTAGACATACTTTAATATACTGTTAATTGTGTTTCTCCCTAGAGTTTTGGTTCAATTTCATCCATTTGGAGGCAGTTCTCTGAATGTTGTTGAACTTCAGAGTCTGTTGTTTTAGAACATGTTGCTGAACTTCAGAAATGTTGTTTCATGGCTGGAGTTTCAGGGCAGAGAGCAAGTAAGAGGAAAAGGAAAAAGTAAAATGTGGTTTGTGTATTAACTATATAGTTAATTTTGTAACTATATGTTAATATTCTCCAGTTCTGGTCTTTTATTGATCAATTACATTCATAAGGTAAATTGGATCATTGTAGTACAAAGACCTAAACCATGTTTTAATTCTGTTTGACTTAACATAAAAATAGCTCATAATAGAACATGGTTGGAAGTTGATATTTCCCTCCAATTTTCACAGAGTACTATGTTATTTAAAAAACAATTATTGTTATTTAGTGGGACATGTCTGATTAAAAGTGTTGTTCAGTGAAGTCAAATAGTTCATAGCTTTGTATAGTCTCAGTCCTTTCTCTTTGTTTTTCCATATTTGTGCAAGATCACCAGGATGTTGAGACAGTGGTAGACGTGAACCATCTACCCTGCTGTGAATGTTGATTCCATCTTTGCTCTCAAAGGCCTGGTGAGAACTCAAAAGGGTATAAGATGCACAAAAGGAGTGGCTTTTTCTGTCTTGTTGCCTAATGTATTCTCAGGGCCTAGAACAGTGTCTGGTACATGGTAGATTCTCAGTGGTTATGGTATAATGAGTGAATAGAATGAATAAAGGAATCAATATGTTTTTGGCTGCAGGCTTGCTGTTTCGCATGTATAATGGCAGTCAGGCAAGAGGAGCAAGCATGGCACATTTGGGGAAATCATCAATTGGGGAGATCATCAACCTTTAAATATTGAATATAGAATACGTTAGGTAGGGTGTGTGTATGTGTGTGTAGGAATCCGATTTAGGATTTTAGAGCGATCGTGTTGAGGACTATGTTAAAGATGAGTTTTTTTTAACTCAGGGAACTCTAAAGATGTTGACCATTCTAATATGCATTATTTATACATTGTCTTAAGCGGTATTCAGGGGCATCTACTGGGAGTGAAGGGTTTGGGAATAGAGCAGGGATATTGAGGAGAATGATGGTATCTAGAACAATCATTCGGAAGCCAAGTAAAAACAATGTCAAGTGGCATTGAGGGTCTGACTGAAGTCGGTCATTGTGGATTTGTAGTGGTGCCAATCTACATGTTAATGTGGGTTTTTCCCCCTCATTTAAACCTAGGTGTAAAGCAGATTTGGGGATTGATCAAAGTAAGTGCATTGGAAGGGCATGGATATAGGAGGTTAAAGTGTCAGGGAGAGTGTAGTTGTCGTCAGACCCTCCTAAGGGGCCAGGGATTTGACACACTTGTGTCAAGGTTGGGTAGAGTCACTGTACCTGTTGTGTTCGTCTCAAAATGCCAACGTAATGGGGTCCCTGATAGCGCTGATGGGCTAAATATCAGAAGATTCCAGGGTGGGTGGGTAGGGCGTAGGTTCACTGGTCTCAGTCACATTGTACCTGGTCAGGGGTGGGGAGGTCGACAGTGGCAGCTTTTTAGCTCTGAGTCACCAGTGAAGATGTAGGAAGCTAGATGGGAAGATGAAGAGATGAGCTTTTTATAAGCTGTTGTGGAGGTGCAGATGGCCTATATGGATTGAACTGTTTTAATAGGAGTCTTGGACACAGGGGTCTAGAGCCTGGATGAATGGCTGGACTAAAGATAGATTTTAAAGGTACCAATTCAAATGTGGTAGTTAAAGATTTTTTTAAAAGAGAGTATATAGCTAGAGGAAAAAGTTAGCCCTTACCCTTTCTTTTCTTTTTCAAATCTTCTGTTTAAAATTCTCAACTCCATTTCCCAGGTTAGGGGCCTTGATGAGGTATTTGTATCCATGATACACTTATATATACTCAGCATCTCTTGTGGCCCATGTAACTTTTAAAACTTAATGCATGATTTTTATCCTAATATATTCTCTATTCTTTTTGAGGCAGGTATGATTGAATTCAGGTATGATTCACCTTTGTGTCTCTTCATTGTTTGCAAACATGATAGATCCACAGAAAAAATGTACCAGATTTTTTGGAGGACTGGTTAAAAAATACAGATTCATAGAACCTCTAGCCTCCTCCAGGCAAGGTTTCTGATTTAGTAAGAATGGGATGTGATCTAGAAATCTGTGTTTTATAACAAGCTTCAAGGTGATTTCAACACACACTGAGGTTTGGAAGCAATTTCACTGAGCACAGGATCTCGTGCCTAGGGAATGTTGAAAACAGTTGTTAAATGGATAAAGATCCCTGCTCAGGGCTGTTTCTTTTATCAGATATATGGTTAAATTGGAAATGCTCTGATGGCTTAGAAAGGGGTGAGGTAAACTTGATGAAAACATGGCTCTAGGTATGTAAGTTTTGTGATATTCTTGAATATAAAGCAGAGTTTCTGTTTAGTGGTGCATCCTTTCCTCAACCTATTCCACCAATGCTGATGTGACTAATACAGAAAAGTACATTTTATAACCACAGATCTGATATCTGTGAAACAGCTTGCAAAAGCCCATGTTTTAGGTTATAAGGGGGATCAGGCCAGAGGATGCAGAAAGTTCTGTGCAGAAAATCCTAACAATTCACCATAAAAGAACTGAAAGCACATTCTCTTTACTGCTCCTGGGTAGGTGGTGTCATGGTTATACATAAAGAAAGGAGCTCCAATGTGATGAATTTTAACAAATAAGTTTTTAACAAGTATGTTTTAAAAAATTTAACAAATATTTGCAAATATATATGCAAATGCATGCCATTTTAGCAGAACCTTTGCTTTTCTGTCATAGAAGCAAAACCATCCTTGACAGTTGCCCGTATTTGTCCATACTGGCTCTTCACTGGTACCCTCAGCAAATCAATGGGCACAAGTTTGAAGGAAAAGAAGGTGATTATATTCGAATTCCAGAGAGGTTATTGGATGTTCCGGATGCAGAAATAATGGCCGGGAAAAGTATATGTGAATTAGTCCAGTTTACAGAGTATAGCAGCCAGCAGTGGTTTATAACTGGAACTAATCTTCATGCCCTGAAAAATAAGGTAATCTATCATTTAAAGAATTATGTGGTTAGAATCTGATTTTTCCTTAGCAAACATATTCCTCAGGATACATTCACTTGACCAGATTTGTGGTAAATGCTAGACATGGTGAGCTAATTACGAAACACGTCCTATCTTTATGAGCTAGTTGTAGAATGTTTAGTCTCAAAAATAGTTGGAAATATTTCCTTCATGTTTTATTAAGTAAAATATATATATATAAGTGGAGAAAGTGAAAAAAAACCCCATAGCCTTCTCTAATGCTATATTGTATTGTATATCCCACTTGTGATGAAGTCTGACAATAAAGTCTGTCAGCTGGAGACTGCTCAGCAGCTGGAGCAGAGGTAGAATGTTTGCAGTGGAAAACCAACCAGACAGCCTGCATTCATAAGCTATGAATAATAGTGACAGTAAGCAAGTAACTAAAATGACTAGAAAAATGAAGCAAAGTTCAGAATGGGAGATTCAGTCATGACATTAATTTGAAAAAATCATTACATTTTCTATTCTTTTTGGCATTGTAGGTATTATCTTTGAGTGTGAAAGGCCAGAGTTCACAACCCCTGACCAACAACAATGAGATTCTCTACAGGATTTATGCTGCTGAGCCTAGAATTGTTCCCCAGACATCTCTGTGTCTCCTTTGGAATCAGGCTGCTGCAAGGTACTTGTTAATAATTCTTTAAAATCAGAATTTGCTCCTTCCCCATTCTAGTATCATTAAGCCCAGTTTTTTTTTTTTTTTTTTTGTACTGAACATAGAGGTCTCAGGTGAGATTTTAGACTGGAGAATAACCTCTACACTAAATGAGACAAAGCAGCATAGGAAATGGTCTAGCCTTGTGCAGGTGGCAAACGCAACCAAACAATTTAAATATGTGTTTAACACATTATGTACTCCTTTATTATTACTACTTTCTTGGGACATAGTGTGAGTTCTACTCAATTCAGATAACCTCCCTGTGGTTATTGGTTAATTTATTGAGCAGGGAAGGAATTTCTTTTGACCCCTTCCATCTGGGCTTGTGGTTCTGGATCTGCTGCTCTATGTTTAGAGGGAGTAGTAGGGATTTATAATTCTAGTCCACATATGACTTGGAGTACATTTTGGGATTAAAGCCATGCACAAGAATGAGAAGAAGGGCATGATTCTTTCTTTAATTCTCCTTGGCCTAAGACATGTTTCTGAGCAGTTCTCTCTCTGGGAGCTCAACCGGGGCTGCAGGGTCAGGCATTGCTGGCTTAGAAGGTTTAGGGTTCAAATCAGTCACTAGGTTCTGTTTGTTACTGACTTACAGCCACACCAACTAAAATTCTAAAGAGGGTTCAACAGCTTAGTTGGGTAACCAACTGTCCTTCAAACACCAAAACTCTCCTTAGTCTCGTTGTAAAAAAATAATTTTCCATTGAAATTCCTAATGTCCGAGGACACATCTTAAACCTAATACACTCTACAATCCTCAATATACAATTAATACTGAATGTTTCAAGCTTGAATCTGCAGTTGGGATTAAGAAGTTTTAAGTCCTTAGAAAAGTAAAGGGATCAAGAGGCACTGGAAGGGAAGAGGCTCAATCAGTAGTCACTGAGGGATGCTCGGAAGGCATGGAATGTGACACTGTATTTGCTATAATCATGACAGTTATTGTGGTAAAAGCCAAACCTTATAGAAGGAAACACCTGAAAGAACCCTGGGAAACATTTACATAATACAACTGGCTCAAAATCCAAACAAAATGAGCTAGGAAACTTAGAAAAGCATGTAAGTAATTTATGTGGCTCAAAATAAAGGAGTTGTGAAAAATGAGGAAGGGTGAACACTGCACATTTGATGGCTATGTTGACCTTTTGGTATTCTTGAACGCTAGGGAAGAGTACTTTCTGTTGAACACCTTGAGTGTGTTTGCTTTAGATTAGGTAGGGACGTGATACTGCTCTTTTGAGAGGACCAGCTTCTTTGGTATTGGGAATGCTTCTGCAGGTTTAGTTAGTATTTAGGCTGCTTCTTAAAGTATCTGTGGGATCTTTGTGTCATGTCTTGGACAAGATGTTCCCTCCAATGTTTCTTCTTGAAAATGTGGTCTGCTTACGTCTTGAGTAAAGAACACTTAGGTTCAGTAAGTTATTTTTTCTTTAAAAGCCATCTCAACGCCTAAAGTATTGATGAAAGAGGAGTAGTGACGATTGTGTTTTTGCCCTAGCTGGTTGTCTGACAGTCAGTTTTGCAAAGTGGTTGAGGACACTTCAGACTACGTGGAATGTGCCTGTTCATACATGTCCGTGTATGCAGTCTATGCCCAGACTGACAACTTGTCTTCATACAACGAAGCTTTTTTCTCTTCTGGATTTATATGTATCTCAGGTGAGTTACAGTATTTTTGAGTCAACAATTTAAAATATCGATGAGAATAAAACCTGTTTTCCCGGAGTCTTTTTATATATGCAAGATGTGGACATACTGTAATTCATCAACACAAGGAGAAAATATACTTTCCCATGGTCTTGTTCATTAATTCATACAGCAGTTGTTTATGGAGGACCAACTTTGTACTGAGGGAAAGGAAAGAACAAGACATAGTTCCAACTCATCTGTAATATAAAGTACAGTGTGGGATAGAAACTAGATAGTAAGAAAGGGTATAGTTGATAGTGCTGTGATTTAGAAGGCAGATTCTGCAGTGGAATATCAGGATTGTGTGAGGTAATATAAACAAAGCATTTTGTATTTTCATTAGAAAATAAACCTATCCCTTGGGTTGATTTGTATTCTGCAGTCTAGAAGCTCTAAATATGGCTTAACCACTGTGTTAAAAAAGAAATTGTCTTTCACCTTCTACATCTAGGTCCCATTTCTGGCAGGAATAGGAACTTGAGTTGTGTTAATGTCTGTCAAACTATTTACCTATAACTTAGCTTTGAATAACTATAGAATTATTCTCATTTGCTGTTTTGATTTTGTGGTTGGGAGTCTGAGAATTCCTTACACTACATTTCTGTCCCCACCCTCATCCATTCTGTGCCCTGAGTCATCTTTTACAGATGTACAGCAGCTTCTGTGAACAACATGCTACACAGAGGACTGGGTATAGGGTAACTCTGAAGCCAAATGGCCTGGGTTCAAATCCTGGTCCTGCCATTGTCTAGTTGTAAGACCTGGGCCTAATACCTCCATTTCCATACCCACAATATATGATTTTAAATTGTGTTAGGGCTTCCCTGGTGGTGCAGTGGTTGGGAGTCCGCCTGCCGATGCAGGGGACACGGTTTCATGCCCCGGTCTGGGAGGATCCCACATGCCACGGAGCGGCTAGGCCCATGAGCCATGGCCGCTGAGCCTGCGCGTCTGGAGCCTGTGCTCTGCAACGGGAGAGGCCACAACATGTGAGAGGCCTGCGTACTGCAAAAAAAAAAAAAAAAAAAAATTATGCTTAAATTGTGTTAATAGGGTGGTAGATATACTAACTCAGACATTCTGCTTTCATGATATTTTGTGTGTAAATGTGATTATCATTGAATTTATGTCTTTTACTTGGTGTGCAAACAGTCCCCTAGCAATCTTTATCAATTACGAAAATTTTGTGGAGGTAGAAGCATGTAATTAATTATTCTTCTTTGTCCTGGTTGTTAAATCTTTCTACTATAATTTAATGTTCTGTGTCCTAGTTAAAATATTTTCATTATAATTTCATTTTATAAAGTTATATATTTTCCTTAATGTATCTTAATTCTAAACCTAACTTAGATTCAGTAGCAAAAGTTAATAGTTTCTTATTCTTAATAGCATCTTCCATAAGAATGATGTTTCTTGCTTAATAGATTCTTCTAGGTACACAGAGTTCCAAAATCAGATGGAGACATCCTATTTTACTTTGATGTAATCTATTTACAGAAATTTCATAGACTGATGAAATAGAGCCAAAAGGTAAAATGCTGAAATAAAATCTATTTAGATATCATTTCATGTATTTCCATAGAGACATAAATCTAAGTGCTAATATAACCCACAAAAATCCTTTGCTTGTTCTAAATACTAAACATCAAAGCAAAGAGTTTTAAAAACTAAAGAGAGAATGTTACCTTGATTTTTTTTAGAAGACTAGCAGGACTGTAAGATATTTCCTGAGAGAATTGTTAATAAATATGCATTGTTGCAACTAACTCTTGAAAAGGCTGCATAGATTTACTCATGTATTTGAGAACCAACACCCACATATTAATATCTACATTTATTACTTTTGACTTGGACTCATATTTGAAATTATTGGGTTTTTTCCCCTCTGTCCATGACATATTGTAACATGGATTGCACGTTCTGTGGATCAGGAGACATAAAGTCCTATCTTTGTGCTCAGTTTCAGCTTCTGGGGAGGATGACATTCTATCACTCTGAGGGCCCCCAGGAACGAGGCAAGAGACTTTTATATATCTTACATACACATTCTCTAATTTAGATCAGGCCACACCAAATATCCCTCTGAATTTGGAAGCAATCTGACAAACTCTTTTCATGAAATGCGGTAACATACAATTAGACAGGAATTAAACCCTTTCTAAAAAAAATCAGGATAGATCACAGTGTATCTGTTCCAATTCTAGTTTACAGTTCTGGTTACTTTACTAGAGCAGAACAACTAAAATGATCCAAGTGTATGAAATGGGCATGTAGGCCAAGAAGTTAATAATCCTCCATTTAGAAAGGTGAAAGACTAGGCTATATACTTGTGACTTTTAAAATTGTAAACCAGTTTGTCAAATTCCAAGAAATTAAAGTTATCCCTTGAAGCTAAAAAAAGATAGAAAGGACGAGTAAATAACTGCACAGCAGTGTAACGTTATGGGACTCGCCTCAAAGGTGATTTGGAAGAATCACAACTTACAATAACTTTAGATGATAATGCCATAATTATATAGTTATTGAGGAACCTAAGCATGGTTTGAGGTACTATTACTATTCGGAGAATAATATCAAAGAAACCTGCTCTGCTTCCCATAACTCTGTTGATGTTGGTCTATCAGAGGTAGACATTGGGTTAAAATCATCCTAATTTTGACTCTGGAGTACAATGCATATGGCCTTATGAACTTAATGAGACGCTGTAACGTTCCATAATCCACTTCGTTTTTAACATCAATACATGAACTAGGTCATGTTTGATGTACTTGTAGGTGGGTGAGTCTCCTGTTTTGAAGTGCTTTTACGCTGAGACCTCACATCTGTTCTTTTTTGTTCTCTTATGGTGGAGAAATCCTTTAACACATTAGTCAAACTAAAGCTTTCCCTTTTAAATGATGAATAGTTTTATTTACTGTATAGATTACTAAGTATATAAATGCCAACACAATGTCATTGTTTACAGTAAGTAACAGGAGATAATTGTCTATAAATTGCTAAATACTAAGACTTACAGGATAAGTAAATCAGCCCAATCCAGAATACTTTGAAGCATGCTTATTCTTTTGTTCAGGTTTATTAAACTGTAAGACTATTCTAAAAAAAAAAAAGAATATTCTAGTTGTGCTTTTATATTTTACAAGCTGATATTCTAATTGTTTTTCTAGGAAAAAAACTCTATCAGATGCCACCCATTCATTTTTAATTATTTTTAAATATAAGAGATATTTACTAAATTTCTGTGTCAGACTCTTCTAAAGATATTAATTTCGTATTCACAGTAATTGTTGTCCTAAGATAGACATTATAATTATCAAAACAGTTTCATTCTATCTAATGGGGAGTTATTTACAAGAAGA